>NC_058131.1:510116288-510216354 GCF_016433145.1 Gracilinanus agilis
AATAATAATAATAATAATAATAATAATAATAATAATAATAATAATAATAAGTAAAGCATTAGCTGGATCGGGAGATTTTTGTTACTTATGTCTAGTGGGAAAGAGAATCTAGTGTACCTCTTTCTCAAAAGGGAAAAAAATCATATTGGTTTGGAGTTCCCCTAAAATCTGTATAAATATAAAGATAGCTAATATTAAATTACTATAGACCTTTTTCTTCCTTTCAAAGTGATCATATTTTAGAAGCATAGCCTAAAGTTGTGGAATAGCCTATTTGGGCTTAAAACAGTCTTTTGGACAATAATATTATATTCTATCTAAAGAACCCACATAACTAATTGTTGTTCAGTTGTTTTAGTTTTTCTATTTGTGACTCCTTTTGGGGTTTTCTTGGCAAAAATACTCGAGTATCATTTCCTTTTCCAGCTTATTTTATGGATGAGGAAACTAAGACAAAGGGTGGTTAAGGGACTTGTACAGAGTCACACAGCCAGTAAGTATGTGTTGCTGGATTTGAATTCAGAAAGATGACTCTTCTTGACTTCAGGCCTCGAGCTCTGATCCACTGCGCCACCTAGTTGCTCTGATGAGACTAACTGTATACATATAATAAATACTCATTAATCCTGACTCCATACTCAAAATCATAGTTATGTGTTAGTCGATGAACATTCATTAAGTACTATCACCCTGGAGGTTGAGCCCAATGGTACTACTAAAGCTTGGGGACATAAAGAAAAGTAAAAGATAGTCTTTGCCCTGGAGGAATTCACAATCAAATGGTAAAAACAACAAATATGAGTTATATACAAGATAAACAGAAACTAATCAAAAAAGAGAAGGCACTAGAATTAAGAGGGATCGAGAAAGGCTTCCTGAAGAAGATAGAATTTTACTTAGGACTTAAAGGAAATCAAAGAAGCCAAGAGCCAGACATGAGGAAGAAGATATTCTGTCTGTGAAGGAGAGCCAATAAAAATGCATACTTGTCACTTGTATCTTTCTTATAAAAACAGAGGGCCAAAATTATTTTTTTTAACATCTGAATAAAAGGTACTATTTGGGGTTATATTTATCTGTTATAATCAATCAAAGGGTAATTAGAGGTTTTGGCAGCAAGGAGATGAAATGGATCTAGCATTGGGAAGACCTAAGTTCATCGGGCCATCAGGGAGATGAGATAAATTCAGCCTCAGAAAATCATTAGCTGGGTGACCCAGGACTAATTATTTAACAATTCTTTGCCAAAGTTTCCTCATCTACAAAAAAAAAGGATAATAATAACACCTACCTTGGTGGGCTGTTGTGAGGATCAAGTGAAGTAACATTTATAAAGTGCACAGTGCTTGACATAGAGTAAGTGCTGTATAAATGTAAGCTCCTATTACTATTATTATCATCACTCTTCTCACTCAAATTTTCTAAAGTATTCTTTCTGTACTTCATGCATTAACCCAGTTTTATATTGTATTTTAGTTTATTTGTATCTTTGTGTTCCCATTTCCTCTGAAATGCTTAAACTGTGGTTCATACATAAGTCAAGGGAGAGATCAATGGCAGTATAGCCCATTATCAATGTGAATTAAATCCACGAAACAGAGTAGGAAATATCAAAGAGATACATAAAGAGATGAAAGTAGTCAGGGAACAAGAGCAAAGAAAGCATAAACAAATGGAGATTTGGCCATGTTCTACACTGGAACTCAGATAAGGTTAAGAGATCTAGAGGAAATCCCCTACTGAATCTCCTTTAGAAGATTTATGGAAGGAGAACAAAAGTTGTTCGGGATGAAAAATACACAAATGAATTATGATTAGCACCTACTTCAATGAGATCCCAGACCTATTAAAGGCTAGAAGCCTTCCACTATTTGGCTGTAAGATTCATGAGGCAGGGTTTGTGTCTTACTCATTTTTGTTTTTCTCCCGTCTAAAGAAGTACTTTAACTGTGCTCAGTAAATGTTTCTTAATTTAAGTCTAATCTCTGTATGAAATATTGCAATGAAGATCACACCAATTCTGAGGTACCTGTATGATCTTTGGTTGTTCACTTAATGGTTAAAGAAAGGTATCTGGATTTTGGTTTATTTTATAACATATTCTCCTCAAAAACACTAATTGTAAATATATGGGTAATAATATTACAATGGAAAAAAGCTCTGAACTTGGGATTCAGGACACCTCAGTTCAAGTCTTCATTCCCATATTTATTAGCTGTGTGACTGACCATAGGCAAATCACATGAAGATAATGATGATGATGATAAGGAGGAGGAGAAGGAGAAGGAGGAGGAGGAGGAGGAAAAGTATGAGGATGATAGGGCAAATTTGCCACCTTCATACTATACAACTTTATAAAGTTTTCAAAGAATTTACCTTAAGAAAACCCTATAAGACAAGTGGCAAAAGCATTATAATCTTCATTTTACAGATAAGAAAACCCATCTAGAGATGGGTTAAGTGGCTATTTCATGGTTATAGAGATAGTGTCAGAACCAGGACTTGATCCAAGGTCACAAACAGAATCTGAGAGTTAGAAGGGATCTCAGAGAGTATGCAGAATCATCTGGTTTCAAGTCCAATTTCATGCTGACTACCATCTCCAAGTCTCTTTCTCTTTTGGTATAAACTAAAATACTTGCTGTTTCATGTTTTCATATTTAAAGTCTTATTTATTTTTTTGTGTAAATATACATGTATATATGTATCTATATCCTTGCTGTCTCTTTGATTAGGATGTAAACTTCTCAAGAAGGAATTATTTAATTTTTTATATTTTGAAATCGAAATCGTAGTATATAGCTCAATATCTGGCATGCAATAGTTACTTAATAAATGCCTGCTGATTGAGTGATTCATGGTGGGTTCCAACAAATTGA
The DNA here is from genome assembly GCF_016433145.1 of Gracilinanus agilis. NCBI lineage: Eukaryota > Metazoa > Chordata > Mammalia > Didelphimorphia > Didelphidae > Gracilinanus > Gracilinanus agilis. Next base: position 510,119,168 of record NC_058131.1, read on the forward strand.
AAGGCTTAATTAATATAGACCTAAGAACAGCATATCTATTGTCTGAGAATCAGTCTAGATAAATTTGAAAAATATTTTTGCCATAAATTGTTTGGTGACAGCCACTCATGAAACTATCTGCTCAAGTATGGATCAACTGTGACCCATGTAGATAAAAGGAAAAGCAAAACCAGTGAAATTATAAATCTTTAGAAGTATTTCAGTACTGTTATATTCTATTTTTCTGAAAAATGATAGTAGAAGTATGTTACATAGGAGTCCTCCATTAACTGGAATGAAACTCCATTCTCCAGTTCCTTTAAATAAGCAGAAATTTCAGTTGTGGTTTAAAATTTTTTTTAAATTTCAATTTAATTCAATTCCTCTGTTGCCTATTAATGAAAGCATATAGAGGCAGAAAGAGAAGGCTGTCAGAGAAAATCTAAAGAAACTACTTCATTATCTACATTTTCCTAAGTGACAGCAGATATATTTGAAAACTCCTCAAACACCTGTGCTCCAAGCCAGTCAGAATGCTTGTCCAAAGCGATGCCAGGAACAGCCAGCTTCACTTGACTCCCTTAATGCCATAGCACAGAGTGATGAGATCTATTGCAATCATCGGTCATTATAAAGAGTCACGATGAGCACAGAGGATGGGGCGAAGATTAAGATTCTGGTGTGGAAAACAGAGCACAAACTTATTATCTTGTCCTTTGTTAACTCTTTTCCCTTGTGGATAACTCTAAGCCTGCAGGGAGCATATTTCCACAAGTATAGAACAACAGACTATTGATTGTCTTTTCCATTTTGCAATCTTCACCTTCCTGTGCCTCTGAGAGATGATTCAAGGATAGAAGACACAAAGATTCTGTTTATTTTTCATTTAACTTTGCTGCCCTATTTACATACAAACAGGTTCATCTTGGGCTGTGATGAAACATACAAAACTGACTTCTCTGAAAAATAACTAAACTAAGAGTCTTATCCATCTAACTATAATAGTTCCCTATACCACTGAAATCACAGGTCCATTCCCTATTGCTAAAGTGTCAGAATCTATAGTATTACAACCGAAACTTCATGTAAGCACTGTGTAGAGGATGATTCTCACCATTTTTACAGAAAAAAGTATATAGGTGCTTAAGAAATTTGTGACTTGGCCAAGATCACATAGCTAGTAGTAAACAATGAAGCCAAGACTCAAAACTTGTCCAGTTGTTTTTCAGTAACATCTGACTTTTCATGATCCCATTTGAGATTTTCTTGGCAATGATACTAGAGTGGTTTGTCATTTCCTTCTCTAGCTCATTTTACAGATGAGGAAACTGAGGCAACCAGGGTTAACTGACTTGCCTGGTTTCACTAGCGAGTAAGTGCCTGAGGTCGGATTTGAACTCAGGAAGACGAGACCTTCTAATTCCAGGTCCAGTGCTCTATCCACTAAGCCACATTGCTGTCCCAAACTCAAACCGAGGTATTGACTTAATCCTGTTCTGATGCATCTTCCATTATAAAGGCTGCTATAGCCAAAAGAGTGGTGAAACTGGAGTCAGGAAGAAATGAGTTCAAATACTGCTTTAGTCACCCACTAGGTGTATGACCCTAAAAACATCATTTAACCATCCTCAGTCTAAGTTTCCTCATCTGTAAAATGAGGATAATCACCTACTCTACCAGGTTGTTGTGAGGATCAAATGAAGTAACATGGAAAGGGTTTTGTAAACCTTAAAATGATATTATATAGTACATTATATATAGCATAATAGTTATATTAACAATTAGTTATAGAACTAATATTGATGCTTTATATATAGTGATAATAATAATATTAAAATACATATATTAATACAGTATAATAGAGCATGTGTATATGTATGTTTGGGTATATATAGACACACATACTTTCAAAGTTCCATATTTCTTACTATACGAAATCCTATGTTAAGAAATAATACATCTCCATAACACAGGGGAAGTGCTTATTGGATCCAGGAAGGGGGAGGGAAGAGAGGGAGGGAAAGAAAATGAAATATGTAAACATGGAAAAATATTTTTAAAATAAAATTTAAATTAAAAAAGAAAAAATAATATTTTTCCATTGTGCTATATGGATTTGAATCATGGGATATCACAATTTCAGAAGAATCAAAATAGCATTTAACCCAAAGACCACTGCCATAAAGATGTGGAATGGGTATAAATTGGCTAAAGCATATTAACAATGATGCTAAGTGGCACACAAAACATGATCAAGGACATGAATAGGGAACAAGAGAAAAGGTGGACTATTTATGTAGTTAGTTAGTATTAGTATATATATAATATGCATATTATATATATATTAGTGTATATAGAGTAAGGGTTAACAGATGGACAGTCTGTACACCCCAACTGTACCCCTAAATACATATTTACAAAAAATAAGAGTAAGGTCTTTAATACGTTGGGAAATAGAGCTTGTTGCAAAGAATTCTTATAGAAGAAATGAACAAAAGTAACAGAAGTAGAAATATCAAAGTCTCTAATCATCTGTGTCAATGAAATCATGGATCCATGGAAGAGCTGCTCCCTACAGGAGTTATCTTATCCAAGATAGCCTAAAAATGGTGGCCCAAAGTAAAAAGAATTCCAGGTCCATGACTCTAGGATTACTAAGTATTCCATGGAGCCATTATGGAAGGTTCAGCTATATATGCCAAAAATAGGAAACAATGATTTTGGAACTGATATTTCCTTAATGCTTTTTCAGGATGAGGTAAAATTGCTCTAATTTTATGGCACATGCAAGACATAATTGTCTGAGGGTAAATTGTCACTGTTCTACCAATGCTGACATGGTTACAAAATTTAATCACAAAAATGCTCCTACTAGTAAGATGCCACAAAGTTTTCACTATAATTATTTACTTCTGGAATGTTATAGACTTAGAGCCAAAAATGGTTTTAGATGTCCATTTAGATCCATTCTTTTGTTTTACAGATTGAGAACTTAACTAATTTAAACAATGGAAGTTAGCTAAGAAATGCAAGCTTGAGATTTAAACACAAGTCCTCTGACTCTAAATCCAATGCTCTGTCCACTGTATCATTTCTAAACACAAAAAAATGTGAAATATTTAATATTTAACAGTTTCATTATTGTTATCAATGACATCACATCTCATAAAATGTGAAAACTTTGTTTTGAGGTCTCTTTTTGGGCATTACCTACTGAGACAGCATGTTTCATAAGAAAAAAGAAAACCCAGTAACATTCACAGTATTTGTGGCCAAAGTCAGGACTTTAATACAATGATAAAACTATTCATTATTATGTCACTGCATCAGTTAGTCTTAAACACTATGGATTCCATCAAGATGAAGCCAAATCCAGAGAGCTAGATGCAGAACTGGCAGCAAGGGTGACAGTGACTGAATAGGAAAGACAGAAATGTCAATTATTTGCATGCCATGCAGAAGAACAGAATAATGCATATGCACAGTGTGATTATAAGGCAGGTTTTCCATTTCAAGGTCTAATGCTCCAGCCAATTTTTAGAGTAACATTTCCAACTTCAATATCATTATTCATGGTATCATTTCTCAGCCATACAAAAATATATACATGTATATGGGATACATATACTCTCACACACTGTACATAATGTAAATTTGGCCTAATAGGTAGAAGATCTAATCATTTTTGGAAAATATATTTTTAAAGTAAACTTAAATAACAACTCACATAAGCAAAAATACAAGCTCTGAACATGACCTTCCTTTACTCTTTTTGAATCTGGCTAGATATTTCAGCAGATAGAGCAAAGGACCTGGAATCAGAAAGACAAGTTCAAATCCAGCTTCAGATGCTTAATAGTTGTTTTATGTGGACAATTCTTTAACCTTTTTCTACCTCAGTTTCTTTATCTGTAAAAAGGAAGCTATCTACCAACATTGTTTTGAGGATCAACGGAGATACCTATAAAATCCCTTGCAAACTTTATACTGTTGTGGAATTGCTAGGTAATATTAAGGGGATTGGAATTTGTTTGGATATATTTACAAGTAAAACCTTTAGCTTAGTATAATTCTGTCTAAAAGTAAAGTCGCTAAGTCAAGCAAAACAAATTGGCAGCATCTTCAATGTCTGATTCCACAGACAACATTCCATAGCAAGAGAGCTCTTGCTCTTTAACAAAAGGAGAATCATATATTTTCTATTTTTTCTACCTAGGACAAAGTTTGGTCATAATTATTGTATTCACTTCATTTTATTGTTCTTTTCATTTATACTTTTGCAATCATTGAGTATACTGTTTTCCTTCTTCTGCTCACTTCAATATGTATTGGGAGAGATCTTCTAGTGTTTCTCTGAATTCTTCATATTCATTATCTTTCATAGCCCAGTAACCTTCCTTTACTTTCATAAATCACAATTTGTCTACCCATGTCCTAATTAATGACTACCCACTTTTATTTACAGATTTCTCCTAATAAAGGTATCATTTATATAACGGATACAGTCACAAGCATTAGTCAACTTTCTGGGGGCAACTGCTCATCCTTGAACCAAATCATGATGTATCTTTGGCCCTTAGCTGATTATATCATCTGCTTCTTTCTTGCTCTTCTCATTTCTACACCCTAGACCAGTGATGGGCAAACTACGTCCTGCAGGCCAGATGTGGCCCCCAGGAATGTTCTACTTGGCTGCGAGACATTATTCCTAATTTGACGAATACAGTGAGTAGGATACAATACAATGAAACTTCAAAAGAGTTGCTTTAGCAACAGACTGAGAGATGAGCATTTCCTTTCCTTTGGCCCCCTCTTTAAAAAGTTTGCCCATCACTGCCCTAGACCATAGAGTACCTTTTCTTGGATTTTATTTACAAGATAGTTTTATTCAGAAATAACACTCTGGGCTTTTCATCTACTTAGGGAGGGTCATATAGATGTAAGTATTTCATTTGGGGGAATTCTGACCACTGAAGTATTAGTTCTGGTCAATCTTAAAAAAAATAACCTATAGGAATTGGGTAGATGAAGGAAAATATACTGGATATGGACTCCTGGCTGTAGTCTGGGATATTATCTTTACAACTTGAAACAAGAAAAAAGTTGGCTGAAATCTAGAGCTTTATCAGGTTTGATCATGTAGTTGTATCAATGCTGACCCAGATGAGGCAAAAAGAAGACATCCTCTGAAATATGGTTCAGGAAATAAATGCAGAATTAAGCAGGCCTCATGAAGTGCTGATGCTGTGAGGAAGCAGGCTAACATGCCAAAAATAGGAAACAATGATTTGGAACTGATATTTCCTTAATGCTTTTTCAGGATGAGGTAAAATTGCTCTAATTTTATGGCACATGCAAGACATAATGGTCTGAGGGTAAATTGTCACTGTCCTACCAACGCTCACATGGTTACAAAATTTAACCACAAAAATGCTCCTACTAGTAAGATGCCACAAAGTTTTCTGAGTAGGGAGGAACTTTTTTTTTTTATTCCCAGTGGGTAAAGGAGCACAGCTGTAATCATTGGTCTGGGTTGAAACAGTGCCCTCCCCAAATGCCATTAGTCAGACAGACAATGGGATGCTGCATTCTGCATTAAGAGAGAAACCAAAAGAGTTTGGCTTTGAATAAGACTTCTGAAGAGGCTGATTACTACAAAACCAGCTCTAGATGAAATACATCTTCAGAAATATACCAGTAGGCATTATGGAGCATTATTGTAATCCCATCTACTAGGAAGGCTGAAAGTAGAGGATCTCTGGAACTTGAATGTTCAAAGCTAAAGTGGGCTATGCCTACTGGGAATGTTTACTAAATTTAGCACTGATATGGTGAAGGATATTGGAACTTTACAATTTTATATGAATTTATATGAAACCATATGAAAAACAAAGCAAATCAAACTTCTATGTCAGTCAGCAGTGAATGACCCCCACATTTCCATCATGAGCACGATGGAAAGATCTGGTTTTTAAATCATAAAGGAAGAAAGATGAAAGCAAGGAAGAAAAGGAGGTAAAATGAGAGAAGGTGGGAAAAGGAAGGAGGGAAGGAGGGAAGGGAAGGAAGGAAGAAAAGAAGGAAAAAAAGAAGGAAAGAAGGAAGGAAGGAAGTGAAAGCATTCCCTATCATAAGTCTTTCAGGGTTGTCCCAGATCATTGCATTGCTCAGAGAGCCAAATTTTCACAGATAATCATCATCCAATATTACAGTTATTGTGTACAATGTTCTCCCAGGTCTGCTTATTTTGCTCTGCATCAGTTAATGAAGATCTTTACAACTTTTCTCCTGAAAACATCTTTATCATTCTTAATAGAATTCTATCACCAACATGTACCACAAGTTGTTCAGCCATTTCCCAATTGATGAACATCTCCTCAATTTCCAATTCTTTGCCACTACAAAAAGAGTCTTCCTTAAAAGAAGTTTTAGGAGGAGCCATAGGGTAGCTAGGTGGCACAGTAGAAATCATCAGGCCTTGAATCAGGAAGACCTGAGTTCATATCTGGTCTCTGACACTTACTGGCTGTGTGACCCTGCGCACATCACTTAACACTATTTGCCTCAGTTTCTACATCTGCAAAATGTGCTGGAGAAAGAAAAAGCAAATCACTCTAGTATCTCATCAGGAAAACCCAAAATGGGATCATAGAATCAGACAAGACTGAAAACAACTGAACAACAACAAAGTACTGAACTTTTAAAAAGTTTAATTAATGTCTTTTGCTTTTCACATCCTGATTATTTCTGGATATAGGCCTACCTTCCACTGAACTTCCCTTTTATAACAAAGAAAAATAGTAAATCAAAACCAGTAACACAGGTCTATCACCATATGCAATATTTTACCACTATAGTACCCAACTTATTTAGCCAGGAACCAGAAATAGGTTTTGTTATCTGCTTCCAAAGACAGAAATTGGTCATTATAATTAATCTGTTTCCTCAAGAGAGTAAATGGTGTAAGTATAAGAATAAATGGTTTTTAAAAGAAATCACTAATAAAAGGAATACAAATCAAAAGAAACCTGAGGTTTCACACCCAGGAGAATCAAAGAGGAACAAAAAAAGATGAAATAGTCAATATTTGAGGGTTGTAAAAAGTGCTGACACTCTGAATTAGTCTATATTTTAGGAAGAAATTTGGAATTTAGTTAATCCACTATTTGGTGTTTTCATTTCAATTATTATTTCTGATCTCAGTCTGCAATTTCACCAGTTCTGCCTCTCTGCCTCTCTGTCTCTGTCTGTCTGTCTGTCTCTATATATAAATATATAGATATATATAAAGAGATAGATAGATAGATAGATAGATAGATAGATAGATAGATAGATAGTAACAGTGTTGTGGTTTTGCAATGTCTTCACTTTCTCCAATATTGTCCTTTCTTGTAACAAAGGAAAGTTATGCAAAACACATTACTTGTATTTGACTAGGGATGCCCTATTCTGCATCTGCAGTGAATAACTTCTCTATTGAGAGGAAGGAGTTAGGCTCATCAGTTCATGCCAATGAAAAGTGCCTATAAGGACAGACGCAATTTTCAATGGCACAAGCTACTGTGAAACCCAGTTGGTATATTTATATCTAGTCACCTCTAACTTTGATTTACTGTACATCGTTTACAATATCCAACCTTTCTACAGTACAAAAACACATATATCCATATTTTAAAAGGGTTCTTTACTTTTGAAAAAAGAAGTTCAAAAGTACTGGATAGCTTTAGATATAAAGCAAGCAGTCTCCAAAATGAAAATCAGTCTCACACAAAAAGGCTTGATTGCCATCCTGAAACAACAGGAAAACGGCCAATTTACAAACTCCTGAATGTCCTCATCACAAACTGATATGGTGCCTTTGCTGTTAATGCTGTATATCTCTCTTCAAGGATGAGCTACATGTCCCCTTAAGCTCTCCAGAAACCTGTAAGTCGATTCTACCATTTCAAATTCAAGTGACAGATTCCAAAGATTTGGAGTATTTTCTTCTAAGAAAGATTTGAGATGGAAGGGAGGGGAAGGAGAGCGAGCAAGTTATAAGGGGAGGCAGTTAGAAGGTGGGAGATAATTAAAAGGTGGGAGACAGACAGAAGAGGGTAAGACAGAAGGAAGAGGGGGAAGGGAGGGAAAAGGTATAGAAGTGGGAGAAAAGAGAAAAAGAAAAGGAAAGAAAGAAAGAGGGACAGAGGACAGGTTAAGAGGAAGAAAATCAGAAATAAGGAGAGAGAGGGAAAGGTGAAACAGAGAAGAGAATGGAGAGGAGGAAGCAGTGACACACTGACAGAAGGTGGAAGCTGAAAGAGAGAAGAGGGAGAGAGAAAGAATATTTTCTGCTTCAAAACTCCAATTTGTGTGATCTAAGATCCCCTAATATTCTGATCTGGGTATTAAAATTGAACAATTGGAGACTATCCACTAGAAAACTCAAACTTCCTGTTTGGACATTTAAAACCAGTTGTCTTTTAGGCATCTCAAACGTAACATGTCAAAAACAGAATGCATTATGATTACTCTTCAATCCACTTCTCTTCCAAACTTTTCTATTTCTGTCAAGGGCAACATCTTTCATGCCCACAACCTCTTTCTGATTCTTCACTTTCCATGAATAAATCTGTTCACTAAAATCCAATCTCACATATTCATATTCAATCAATTCCAAATTTTGTCATTTTACCTCCACAACAGCTTCTATGTCTATCTCCTTCTTGGTATACTACTCAGACTCTTAGGACTTGACCTACTGTCTGATCTTTCTGTCTCAAATCCATCCTTATCCAATCCTTTCCCCATATAACTGCCAAAGTGGTTTTTCTAAGGGGAAGATATATCTCTGCATGTCATTATCCTACTCAAAAAACTTCAATAATTTCCTACTATTACTAGGATCAAATGTAAGATTTGTTTGGCATTGAAAGCCCTTCACAATCTGGCCCAAACCTACCTTTCCAGGCTTACTAGGACACCAGTTGCTTAAATGAATACTATGCTTCAACCAAACAGGTCTTGTATTCATAGCTGGCCCTCCAACCCAAATCTCCAAGCCTTTACCCAGGCTGTTCCTATGCTTGAAGTACACTTCTTCCTTACCTTCGCCTTCTTTTAGAATTCTTAGTTTCCTTCAAAGCTCAGCTTAAATATCATCCTGAATCCTGATCCCTTTAACTAGGAGTGCCTTTCTCCCCAAATTATTTTATATCTACTTTGCATGTGTCCATAAATGTATATAGTATTTTCCCTAGGTAGATTATAAACTTGTCAAAGGAAGTACTGAATAATTTTTGTCTTTGTTTCCCCAGTGCTAGCATATTTTAATAAATGATTAACAGTGATTATTAAACCAATTAGTAATCATAATTAATAAATAATTAAGTATTAATAGTGATTAATAAGTACTTATTGACTAATTGGGTATTGATCTTCACTTCTGGGATGTCCTCAAAACTAAATTATGAATGACATGCCCACTAGAAGATGGCCTATTATTTATGGTTCAATAAGTTAAATGGAAAATTGGAAATTCTGGGAACTTTCCTGTTCCATTATCATTAAACAGGATAACTGGCCAGATAAAAGAACCATGGTTAGTTTAAATGGTTCTAAGCTAAGAGAGAATAGTAATGGATTTTTAAACAAAAGGCTCAGGTTCTTGTTCCAACTATTCTAACCTTCTTTGTGATCTTAGCCAAGTCATATCTTTCTGGATCTCAATTTGCTCATACGTATAATGAGGAAGTTGGACTAGTTCATTAAAGTTCCCTTTCTCTCTAACAAGCTATGATGCTCTGAAATAAAGTGTTTGGAGAAGCTGCCTATTGTGTGGCAATCTCTGAAAAGTAAATTCTGATAACTATGTGGGGCAGTACTTAGGAATAGGATAACTGAATGGATTAAGGAAAGCATTTAAGACTTCTTTAGTTCTAACTCTGTTAATTCTGAAAGCAGAAGTAAACACATTTTGATCCCAATTCTTGGATAGCTTTATAAACTGTGGATTTTTCAAAAAATAGAATAGAAAAAAAATAAAGGCATCAAAGAAATGGCTACCTAAAGAGGAAAATGAATTTAAATTATTCCTCCAGAAGCTCCAAAGACTAGTAATGCAAAGGACTTAACAGATCTGGTTAATATTAACCATTATGTACAGCAGGCTCCTGCCAAATTGGAACTCTCAGCAATTTACATACCCTGGGAAAAAATTCAATGAATATTTTATCTGTGGGAGGTGCAGAAAAGCATTTTACCATCATATAATCCAAAGAGGGTTTAAATCAGACAGGATTGTTTCTGTTTCTATTAATTTCTTATCTCTCAGCAGTTTAGAACTGCTACTTTTCTTTTACTGGAAGGGAAGGATCTAGAAACACTGCTGATATTTGAACATGGGGATACAAGCTCCCAGGTTCTTTTAATAACAACAGTAAATTCTCACATGTATAACAGGGCCTTGGGATTCAAAACTATTTTTACATATTCTAAATCACATTTTTCTCATAACAACCTAATGATGTAAATAGTACAAAAAAAGTAAGCCGTCATAGAATGAATGTTGAGTGTATGTAGAGGGAGAAAGGCAGAGAGGACTCATTTAGGGGTGAGAATATCTAAGCTATAATTCTACCATCAATTAGCTCTGTAACCTTGGGTAAATAATTTTCACAAGTAGTATTCTGATTTCCTTATACAACCCAAAATTTACTACAGAGAGGAAAACACAAACTATCAAATACAATCAAAACTGTACTGCTTTGGCAGATTTATTCCCTCTTCTTATACCATCACACTTTAAAATTTTGAAATATATTTTAATAAATTATAACATATCAATGTATAATACAATAATTTAATATTTAACTTTTAATATATTTCAAATGTGGATATCACTAATCTTTAAAGGAATCGGGATATAGAAGGGAGAATAGAATAGAGACAGTATCAACAAAAGCGCATTAGAGTCACCTTTTACTGTATTAAATTGGAAATTAAAATGACTTCTACATTATTTTTGGATCAAAAAATGGTTGAAGCACACTGTGGAAATAATCCATGATCAAAATTAGTTGGGATATAGGACAGACAAGTGGTTCTTTGAAAAATCCAATACACACAGAAAGCAGTCTTACCATTCATATTGTGAGATCATCAGACACTAGAATAGTCAAATATTCAGTGTCATTTGTTGTCAATGAAATAGGATGATTCAGGACTTTAAGGAAAAGAAAATATTATATAACTTTCAATATGAATTCACTAGTTGCAATTTTGACACCTACATTTCACAAATATCTAACTGTAGGATTCTGAAAACATAATTTTTTCCAAGGCTAATTTATCTTCCCATATTTATGAATTGCCATCAAGACCCAACTCAATAGATCTATTAATGCATCCATTATTTCCTCAAGCAAGCTATTCCCCTCTAATCTTCAGCTATGACTTCTATGCAACCATCTACACTTCTAATTCTAGCCTCTCTCCCTAACTTTAGTCCTACTTTCCCAAACTTCTGTAAATCCTTCCCAATCAAATGTCCTTTTGGAAGCTTAAACTCAAACTCATTCTCCTCCCTCAGGGACATTTCCTCCCGAAAACACTATTTTTGTTAATGGCAACCAGACTGTCTCAGAAAATGGGCCATACATTTCAGAATAATTTTTTATTCTGTATTTTATTTAACTATATACCATCTAGTTGACTAGAGCTGTCAAATCTTTCACCATGTTAGCTGCATCTACCCATACCTTTATAGTAGAAACTACTGCCACCATCCTAGTCTCTTGCCTTGACCAAATTTCTACTAACTACTTTAGTTTCTAGTCTTTCTCTCCTCTAGTCCACCCATTACATGGTTACCAAATCAATCTTTCTAATACACAGCTCTGAGCATAGCACCTTAATGGTTCCCTATATAAAATAAAATCTTTAATCTGTCATTCAAAATCCTCCACTGGCCTGGTCCAACCAACCTTCTAGCTTACCTTCCAAAGTACCCTTAAAATTATCTTGTGTTTTATTCAAATAAGTCTAGCTACTACTCTGGAACTATGCCTCATTCTGTCACGCTCTTATATCTTAGTTCCCTCTAATTAGAATTCTTGCAACTTCTTTCCCCTGTGTCTATTTAAATTCCCTACCAAATTACAAATTCTTTGATGGGAAAGAGGGACTATATCTAATTTGCTTCTTTTTCCCTACAGTATCTAGCATCTAGAACTTAGTGGAAAGTGCCCTGAATTGGGAATCAGAGTATGTGTGATTGAATTCTGATTTTGCTAATTACTGCCTCTTGTCACCTAGGACATCCCTTTATATTTTGGCTATTTCTTACCTGAAAAATGAAGGAGAAATTGATCTAGAAGATCTTTAATGTTCTTCCAATATATAAACTATGACATTCTACTCTAGGAACTTGTACTCTGTAGATACCCAGTCATTGGTCATACTAAATTAATGAAAGAATATTTAATATAAAAAGACCCTTAAATCAAACATAGGATCATATACTCTGAATAAAAGGGGAACCTTCTAGATTAGGAAACCAAGGACTAGAGAGGTTAACCAATTTATCTAAGTAGCCTCAAGTACTAAGTAGAAGAGGTAGGACTCAAATTTAGGTTCTTTGATTGCAATTACAATGTTCTCTTCCTACCAACCCTATTCCATGAGATAAGAATGTGGTTTCAGTATAATGCGAAAAGTCTTTCCCCAGGTTAGGTCCTTCAATTAGAGGTGTCCATTTGTGCTCAATCTAAGATCACCTTTAGGTGAGGAAACTGAATATTGCATACTTGACCTGTTGAAGTCCATGATGCTGCCCCCCTGAAAGAAGGCAACCCAACATCATTGTGATATTTTCTGAATGTAGTCTAAATTCCTATAGAACAGAAGTTTTCGATTTGTGACATTTGGATCTCCAAGGAGTCTATGGATAGATTGTAGGGGGTCTATGAACTTAGATAAGAAAAAAATCGCATCTTTGTTTTATTAACCTTTAGCAGAAATTTAATATTTTCTCAGTTATTTAAAAACATCATTCTAAAGGAGTCCCATAGGCTACACCAGACTTGCCAAAAAGGTCCACGACAGAATTAAGGTTAAGACCCTTTTGCACCTAGTAAAAGGTTAGGTAGTTTCAGTTAATAGTCAAACAAATGTGTTGGGGATGTTTGTGGGAAGGAAGAGTTTCTAAAACTTAGTATTACTGAGTTAATAAAATGCTCAAGGAAAATAATTTAAGTTCAGTAAAGAAGGCATTACTACTTTTCATTTTGGCAGTAAAGATCCAGTTCAACAAGAATTGATTATGTTCCTAATGTGTACAAGACACTCTGATGAGTCTGGAAATAGAAAAACAGAAACAAAACAGTCTCTGCCCTCAAGGGAATTACATTCAACTGAAGTATAGGGAATAAAAGTTGGACAGATGAGGAAGATTGAAAAAAGAGAGAAGAAAAAAAAATTTTTAACTGCTCAAGGAAAGCTTTATGGAAGAAGTAGTTCCTGAAATGGAGATGAAAAGTGAATATATTCCAGGCATAGTTAATTGTGAATGAATAGATAGCTACAAAGTTGAAGTGTGAATTATTTCCACTTGACTGGTATAATGGAAGTCTGTTCATTTAAAAAATATACTGAATTGCCAGATTCGATTTCTATCTCAGACCACTTGATGTTAAAATGGAATGGTTAGAAGTGACACTGAGAAGTGACCTAGTCCATATGTCTGCATGAAAAAGAAAATTTGTCTCATTTCTAGAAAATCAGATGCTCTACAACTTCTTCTAATGTTTAATGTGTTCCATTGATATGCTCATTCATCACTAGCTGTGGGATCTTTGAACAAGTCATTTAACATTTCTTTTTTCCTCATCTGAGAAATGAATGGTCTGGACTAGATCAGAGGTGGCAAACTCAAATAGAAAGGAAGGACACTAATTTTTATATTGGGATCCTTGTGGGCCACATAATGACTAAGAAAACCATATGTTTTTGTTGTTCAGTCATTCTAGTTGTATTCAACCCTTTATGGCCCCAATTTGATTTTCTTTGATAAATAAATTAAGACTGGTTTGCCATTTCCTTCTACAGTTCATTTGACAGATGAGGAAACTGAGGAAAACAGGGGTAAGTGACTTGCCCAGGGTTAATAAGTATCTAAGGTCGCATTTGAACTCAGGTCTTCCTGACTCTGGACTTGGCACTCTATCCACTGTACCACTTAAGTAACTGTATAATAATATCTAATTCTATTGGACCTTCATTTATTTTGTTAAATATTTACTAATTGTATTTTAATCTGGTTTGGCCTAAAAGAGGGAGTGCCACTGACTGTGTGTCTGATACCTTAGGTCTAGATGTCCTCTAAGGTCACACTTCTAGTTCTTCATTGAAACTTCAAATTCTCTAAGCTACTTTTTCATTATGAGATACCATATTGTAGTAGAATGATAGTTTAGCATAAAGAAAACTGGATTAATGGATAGAGACCCCAATTTTATGCTACAGCTCTGATAGTTTCTTTTTTTTTTTAAACCCTTACCTTCCATCTTGGAATCAATACTGTGTATTGCTTCTAAGGCAGAAAAGTGGCAAGGGCTACGCAATGGGGGTTAAGTCACTTGCCCAGGGTCACACAGCTAGGAAGTATCTGAGGCCAGATTTGAATGTAGGACCTCCTGTTTCTAGGCCAGGATCTCAATCTACCCAGCTACTCCGTCTTTCCTTCTTTATGTAGTACCTGCCTATAGGGAGCCTGCTTTCCCCATTTAATTATCATTTTTGCCTTTGTGATTTTCAGCCACCATTTTAGATAAGTTTCAAAATAATTTTGGAGGCTCTCTGAAAGAAGTAGCCTTTTGACTACTCAGTGAAGAATGCGATACTCAAGATGAATACGAAATTGAAGGCAAGGAGACCTACCAGTCATATGTATTGAAAACCAATCATTGGACAAACATAAATTAAGTGCCTATGTTCCAGGTTTTGTGTTAGGGACTGGAAATACATATACAAAGAAGTAAAAAAAAAAATCCCTTCCATTCTATTATACACTCAGTTTAGATTCCATAGAACTGGATTCAAGTCTAAATTCCAACATTCTCTAATTATTACTTTGAGAAAATCAGTTTTGAACTTCAGTCTCATTATTTTTAAGAGGGAGTTAAAATACTTTACTAGCTACTTCCCAAGGAGTGTGGTAAGAAAAGTATTTTGTAAGCCATCAAGCACTACCTACCTGTAAGCTATTGTTATTATTAACAATCAGGACGCATATTCCGCAAAACATTTAGCATTATCTCAAAAGCAATCCTTCCACAATAAATGTTTTGAATGAAAAATGAAGACCAAAAGAAGATATTTAGGAATTATAATGTTGAAAAAATTAGAAGCTTTGTCATTCACGCATTCTTATGAGCAATAAATCTGAGGTGAATTAGATAATTGCTATTTTGTCACCTTCAGAATGATTACTATGAATAAGACCAATATATGCTAAAGGTCTTTCTGGCTTCAGACCTTACTCCAGGAAATCTCTAAAGGAGATTGACTGTTGGCCCTAGCTTCAGGGAACAAAGGTCAGAGGAAGTCACACAATGCAGCAACCAGCTGAGTACTTACATCATGGCAGAAGCAAAAGGTCAGAAATCAAGATCATCTCACTGGACTGCCTGGCTTACTCTACTGATGCTGAGCCAACAGTTTGGCACCTGAACAATGCTAAGTACTCTAAAGGTGCTTGAACAGTACTTGTAGAGTAAGTGACTGGTTCTTCTGGACCAAATTTAATACAATTTAATGAGGAATTTTGCTTGTTTTTTTCCACATAGGATAACCAATGCTGTAGTCCATAGAAGTCATAGTCTAGATAGCAGGCAACAAAAGCATTAAGCTATTCATTCAATTAGGGAAATACTAAAATGAATAAATACTTGTAAACATGCTTAGTACACTGCCTGGCACATAGTAGGCACTACATAAATAAATGCTTATTACCTCCTCCTTTCCTTTCTCTTCAATAAAGCTGTCTTCCATCTGTATCATTTATAGCCTTTTATAGTAAACTCTTCAAATTCCCTTTCCCTAGAATTCTACAGGATAAAGTAGAAGTTCTTAATCTAGAGTCTGTGAAATTGTATAAACTTTTTTAAAAAAACAACTGTATACTTCAATATAATTGGTTTCCTGGGTAATAATTATAATAATTAGACAGACAGACAGACAGATAGATAGATAGATAGATAGATAGATAGATAGATAGATAGATATGCATTTAAAGACTTTCTGATTAAGAGTCCTGTAATAATTTAAAAGGTCCCCAAATTGGGGGCAGCTGGGTGGCTCAGTGAATTGAAAGCCAGACCCAGAGTTCCTGGGTTCAAATCTGACCTCAGACACATCCTAGCTGTGTGACCCTGGGCAAGTCACTTAACCCCCATTGTCTAGCCCTTAACACTCTTCTGCCTTAGAACCAATACACAGAATTGATTCAAAGATAGAAGGCAAGGGTTTAAGAAAAAAAAGTATGCCAAATTATAATAAAATGAAGGTCACCAAATTGTAATAATTCAAATTAAATTATGAGGCTGCTAGTAGCTTTATTACATCAAAGTAGTGATAGTAAAGAGAGGGAAATGTAGGAATGAGGTAGGGAGCAATTTAGCTAAATACCCTAATTGTTTTCTGATTGAATGAAGTTCCCCTCCAGCAAAAGCTCCTTCAGGTCCAATCTCAAGTCAGAAATCTGCAAGAGTCTCTTAGGCAAGAGTCACTAGCCCAATAGAGTCTCCAGCAAGAGTGTCACCAGCATAAGAATGTGTCTTCAGTCCTCTGGTCATGTCTTTATAAGCCATTTTCTCCACCCACTAGTTCTCCCATGTCCCATCTCAGGAACCAATCATAGTTCCTTAATTTGCCTGGCACCACCCAGGAGGGCAGTGCCTGTGGGATCAATTTCACCTCCCTGAGGGTGTGTCTGTACTTGCAAATCAATGGTAAAGGATCTTCAAGTTCCTGACTGATTACATCAAAGAAAACAAAAGGAGGGTAATTCCCTTTTCAGAGTCCATAGGTCCAGGGCAGCTAAGTGGCTCAGGGGATAAAGTGCCAGGACTGGAAATGGAAATCTTGGGCCCAAATCTGGTGTCAAACACTTCCTTGGTATGTGATCCTGGGCAAGTCACTTAACCCCAAATGCCCAAGCCCTTACCACTCTTCTGTCTTGGAATCCATACTTAGTACTATCAATTCCAACACAGAAGGTAAGGGCTATTTAAAAAAAGAAAAAAATCTATAGGCCTCACTTTACTATCACAAAAAAAGGTTATGAATTCCTACTTCTCAACAGTATTTTGTGATGAGAGACTTTTCTTTCTAAAATAGGCATAGTATTTCTGTCCTAAGATACAATTTGTTTAGACAGGCATGAGATCAAGGAAACAAGTCTCAGTAACTTGTGGAAATCTTTGTATTTATATCACACAAAGAAAATGTCTTTATATGCCACAGCCGGACTTCACTCTTATCCTCCTTCAGTCAGAGTCATGGTGTCACAGAGTTTTAAACTGGAAGGAATCATTTAGTCTAAAACTTCCTGGTTTCACAGAGGAGCAAATTAAAGTTCGGCGAGATCCACCGGCTCATCCAAGGTCACACAAAATCTTTCCTGGGGTCCTTCTCTAGATTACTGATGAGTGAGCAGAGAGTAGAAGAGACCTTATGCTTGAGCATCATCTATTAACAGGACTAAAAAACAATTCAAAGAGCACATCCTATTAACAAAGGATTCAGTAGCATCATTAAAAAAAAAATCCTACTTTCTGTCTTAGTAACAACTCCAAAACAGAAGGGCAAGCAAGCACTAAGCAAACAAGGTAAAGTGAGGTAAAGTGATTTACCCAGGGTCATACATCTAAGAAGAGTCTGAGTTTGAACTTGGGTCCTCCTGATTCCAAGCCTGTTACTATACCCACTGTGCCATCTAGTCACCCCATGGTATCATATTCATAACAGAAACAACACTGGCTCTAGAGTCAAATAATTTAGGTTAAAATTCTACCTATGAATCTTATCTACATGTGATCCTAGATAAGTTACAATATTCCTGGGCCTCAGATACCTCACCTGAAAAAAAAAAGGGAGAGGGGAATAAAGGATTAGAATGTCTCTGAGGTCCCTTTTAGTTATAAATTAATAATTCTATGATTCTATCACCTTAAAATAAAAAGAATAGAACAACAGTAAAATTTCACTAAGTGGAAATAACCAATTTAAATGAATTATGAATGTGAAAAGCAGAATATTTCATTCATTCATTTATTTGTTTGTTTATGCATTTTTTAAATTTTAAGCCCTTACCTTCCATCTTGGAATCAATACTGTATTGGGCTAGGCAATGGGGGTTAAGTGACTTGCCCAGGGTCATACAGCTGGAAAGTGTCTGAGGCCAGATTTGAACCTAGAACCTGCCATCTCTAGGCCTGGCTCTCAATCCACTGAGCTATCCAGCTGCCCCCAAAGCAAAATATTTTAGAGAAATGTTTTATTTTTTTCAAGTACCTTCAATATCTCTCCATTATGTCTAGGATCAACTCTTTACTTCAGCATTGGTTCAGAACAGAAGATCCAAAGCTTGGAATTATCTAGTATGGTATTCCCATTTTGCCTATAAGGAAACTGAGATCTAGAAAGACTAATTGCAAATCATTTAATATGTTAATCTATTTTATCTGTAAAATAAGGCAGAAGGTATTTATACTAACCATCTAAATTTCATAAAAAATTTTAACTGGATTTTACTGATCATTTAACTTAACCTCATTTAACCAGGAAAAGGGCAAAAGAAGCAGAGTGGCTTCATGGTCCAAAGAAAGAAGTAGCAGGGGATTCAAATTCTAGCCCTGACTCCAAACTTATTTCTTAGGTTACTATGAGAAAAATGTTTTATAAACCTTCAGGGCTATATGCATCTGTGATACCAATACTGCTATTATTTAGTCTTTGACAACTTGGTCCTGTTTCTACACCAATTCTAGTTTCCAATCCCTTCTTTGAACATATGGTGTTTTTTTCTTTCTTTCTTTTTTTTTAATTTCCCACCTATGTGAGTCCCTCCCTGGAATGTCCTTGTCCAGATGTTTTTCATCTTCTCTTATTGCTCCCTAAATGATCTCTCTCTTCCCTGAACTGCCATTGCATTTATTGCCAGTATCACTCAGTTTGGCATTTTCCCTAGCATCAGGTCTGCTTTCAAGAAGAGATAAAAATCAATTTTAATTAGCACATTTTAAACAAACGAGTGTGCTCTAAGCACTCAAAATTGGTATGTTCCTTTAAGCAGGTTAAATCTGCTTGGAGAAATATTGTTTATTTTATTAATCTGCTAAACAAGACCTTTCTTTATCACTATCTAAAAAAAACTGCAGACACATTGATCTAGATTTGTTTCAACTCAACAAATTTTATTTAAGAACCAACTATGTGCAAAACATTGTAATAATCCCTTCAGGACATAATATTTTTCTGGAGTGATGGGAGATATGATGTTCTACTAGGTATACAGATAAATAAACCAATAGGAAGGAAGTGATAAGTATAATACTGAGAGGAGGAGGGGAATGTGAATAGACACCAAGGTAGCCTATAGGGAGGAAGAATATGGTATCGAAGTCACAAGATAAAAAATGCAAAGAAAAAAGTTAAAGAGAAAAGAAGATAAAAGTCACAAAGATATTGAGGAAGTAGATTTACAAGTATCACAAGAGGTTAAATGCACCAGGTCTGTGAGATACTGAAGAACAAAAATTATTTTTTGGTTCTCCTTGTATCCTTAAAACTTAGGACAGGGCCTGGCAGAGAGTGGGTTCTTAATAAATGTTTATTGACTAAGTCCCTATAATTGGGGAAAAGGGGTGAGTATAGTCCTTGGTGACACTGTTCTAAGACAGACATCATTATTGTTTTATTAATTACTAAATTTGGTGCCTTAAGCAAAAGTGACAAAGCACTGCTTGGGAAGGGTTTGTGTGCTATAGTTTGATAAAATAATAGTTCTATCTCAATGCTGTATACAGACTCAGTGGGTCAAGAGAGGTCAGGACAGCTGTCAGAAAGAGCCAAGTTCTAAAGAGACATGACAAATGATGAGGATGTGCCCATGCACACAGATATAGAGAAAGAAATACACAAGGATTCTAAAACCTCCCTGTGAGGAAAAAAGTAGAGGAAAGGCCACATTTCTGCATCCAAAATTAAATATCTCAGTAAGGAAAGGAAAAGTGTAAAATACCAAGATGGGTAACTTATAATATAGTTCATTAGAAGGATGAGAGAACACTGGCTGATGTCGTAGGACTTCATACATTATGACCTTCCTGAAGGGAAGAAGAAAATTTGGGAAGTACACTATGATGAGATTAGGTGTTTTCCTGCATTTGGCATGAACTTACTTTTCCATCTTTTCTACAACTATTACAATGATCCAGATAGCAAAGAGATCCACATTTTATTTTATTTAAAAAAAAATTTAAAACCCTTACCTTCCAGCAGAAGAGTGGTAAGGGTAGGCAATGGGGGTCAAGTGACTTGCCCAGGGTCACACAGCTGGGAAGTGTCTGAGACCAGACTTGAACCTGGGACCTCCCATCTCTAGGTCTGACTCTCAATCCACTGAGCAACCCAGCTGCCCCCGAGATCCACATTTTAAATGGAAGCCAATGCATTCTTTCTCCTAAAGTTATATTACAAACTTTTGAGTTTTAAGGAAAATGGACACAGGCGAAGGGTGAACTGGAATTACTGTCCAGCTTAAAGAGCTACAAATTATATCTGTCACTGAGTTGGTGAAGATTTTGGGTTTTCATTTTCCTAAAGAATAGTAGATTTCTATTATCTCTGGGATCAAATGTAAATTCTGTTCGACATTTAAAGCTCATCACATAACCTGATCCCTTCCTTGCTTTCCAGAATTCTTATACTTTACTCCCCTTTACACACTCAAAGATAGAGTCATATTTGACTACTTCTTGTTTCCTGGACGGGTTCAAATCTGACCTCAGACACTCCCTAGCTGTGTGACCCTGGGCAAGTCACTTAACTCCCATTACCTAGTCCTTACTACTCTTCTGCCTTGGAGCCAATACACAGTTTTGACCCCAAGACAGAAGGTAAGGGTTTTTAAAAAAAATGATGGATATACAGATAGCTCATTAAAAAATAAATATGAAGTAACTTTTTTGGGGGATACAGAAAATTAGTAATTAGGGAGGTTGACAAAGAGGTACCAAAGGAGAGCTTTGAAGGAGAATAGAGATTTTAAAAGGCAAGGGTGGAGGAAAGAGACATAAGGGGCATCAAACAGAATTTACATTTGACCAGTACACAGGAACAGGGGCAATAGATGAATGTTACAAAAGAGGAAGAGTAGGTAAACAAGTTTGGCCGGAAATTAGAGAGCATGAAGAATAATTTATATTAAGTTTGGAGAGATAGTTCGCCATGAAATTATGAAGGGGCTTCTAAAGACCAAAACCCTAGAGGAACTAGAGAGCTACTCTGCAGAGTTATATGAAGTCAGACTTGCACTTTCAGCATCTCTCTTTGACAGCTGCACAAAGAACAATTTGGAAAAGGAAGCAACTTCAGAGAAACAGACTAATTTGAGTCTAGTCAAGAGATGATATGGGTTTGAACCAATATGGTAGCTGAGGGAATGGTAGAAAGAGGATAGATGATAGATATCCTGGGAGGAAGAAGAAATAAGATATGAATGCTGAATGGATGTGTGGGGTGTGAGGGAGAAAGAAGAGTCAAAGAGGACGTTGAGGTTGCTGATTGAGATTCCTGGAACAATGGTGGTGCCCATGAAAGAAAGAAAAAAAGGAAGGGTATGGGGGGGGATTTAGGAAAAAGATAGGGTGTTCAGTTTGGGCATGTTGAATTTGATTTGCCTTTGGGACATCAAGCTATATATTGGAAGACTTAAAAGCTAATGTCAAAGATAAGTCAATGTCAAAAAATGTGAAATGTGTCTTACTTGTGGCTTTAAAGAAAGTGACCTTAATAATTTGTTATTATTTTCCTCTATTACATTGCAATTTTTAAAACATTTTTTAAAAAGTTTTGAGTTCCAAACTTTCTCCCTTTTTCTGATCCTCCCTCTCTCATTCCCTGTCTGCCTTCTTCCTCCATGAGATGGTAAGAAATCTGATAGATTTTACATGTGGAATCATGTAAAACATTTTTCTATGTTAGTCAATTTGTGGAAGAGATCTTAAAAAAATGAAATATAATATGTTTCATTTTGTATCCAGATCCCACCAGTTCTTTCTTAGAGGGCAGATGGCATTTTTCATCATGAAATTCATCACTGCTTTGCTGAAAATAACTACATCATTCACAGTTGTTCATCAAGAAATATTGCCGTTCCAGTACAATCTTCTTCTGGTTCTGCTCACTTCACTTTGCATTAGTTCATGTAAGTCCAGATTTTTCTGAAATCACCTTGCTTGTCACTTCTTATATCACAAAGTATTCCTTAACTATCACATACCACAACTTGTATGGTCATTGCTTAAATGATGGACAACTCCTCAATTTCCATTTCTTTGCTACCACAAAAAGAGCTGCTATAAATATTTTTGTATAAATAATTCCTTCTCCACCTCTCCCCCCTTTAAAAAAAAACCTCTTTGAAATATAGATCTAGTAATGGTATTGATGGATCAAAGAGTATGCACAGTTTTACAGTCCTTTGAACAGAATTCCAATTTGCTCTCC
Organism: Gracilinanus agilis; assembly: GCF_016433145.1. Lineage (NCBI taxonomy): Eukaryota > Metazoa > Chordata > Mammalia > Didelphimorphia > Didelphidae > Gracilinanus > Gracilinanus agilis. The sequence goes on from NC_058131.1 coordinate 510,141,917, forward strand.
AGAATGGTTGAATCAGCTCAAAATTCTACCAACAGTATATTAAGTCTTAATAGAAAGTAACTTTTCAAGACTTTAGTGTACAATGTAGGATGAATGGATATGGAAAGGAGGAGTTTTGCTCATCTGCTTAAAGCAAAAAGTCAGATTAACGTGATTTACAGAGCTGGCATTATGTTATGAGGTACTGCTCACAATGTCCATTGTCATGGGGAACTAGAGAGCTGTCCACCACATTTGAATCTTAGAAAAACCAATGAGGATGAGAATGATGTAAGACTAAGAGCTTCCAAGTGGCTCCCATGAATAGGAAGATAATATCCTACACTTATTCAAAGTGGGTTGGCCTCTAGGATCAGTGATTGGCTTTTCCCCTTGCTACTATCTCCACACTGCAGATTGTTTCTTTCGTGACACATGGAGCACATTGCATGGTTGGAGTTACACGTGGTCTTCTGTGGCAATGAAACTAAGTTTTAATCTGTATGATGCTAATTACTTCATGCAGGGGAAGAAAAGGTTTAGGTCTACCTATGTCTTGATCTTAGCACCAGAATATATGGGGCATCAGAATAAAGGTTCAGAATAAAGAAAAAGAAGCGATTGAAGAGATACTAAGTGTTTAGAAAGGACCCTAGCCTAGAAGTCATGAGAACTGTGCTTTAGGCCTTGTCCACCAAATCCCAATTTTATTTTCGGCAAAACAGTTTCATCATCTTTAAAATGAAGGGGTTGTATTAGATGATTTTTTAAAAACGCCCTCAGTTCTAAAGAGAATCCTCCTGACTTTGGGGACATAGGCATTTATGAAAAGTGTTTCACCAAGATAAACATTAATGTCAGTTGGAGAGACAACATATACAAGAAAAATTTAATGTTTAAAAGGGAAGAGTATGATCTTTTTGAAAAAATTAAAAGAGAATTAAAAAATTAAAATACGATAAAGACATTCCTCTCAAACTCTTTATTTCAAGTTTTTGGTTAACATTTTTTTAGAAGGGCCTAATTTAAAACACCTCTAACCTCCCTTCCAAAGGGAATATCAGCCTTGTTGTCTCTTCTGATCCTGTCTTTGGAACAAAACTGCCTGTACTCTAGCTGAGAATCATTTGTGGGACTTTAGGATGGAGGAAAGTGACAAAATATGAGAAATGAAATTGTTCACTAGAAGGCAGCAAAATCTTGGGCTCATAACTTTCCTAAATTCCCCTGTAGGGAATCATAACTGGATATGAGATATCAATGTAAATGTTCTGCCTAGCTTAAGAGGAATTTAAACCACTAATGTATTGGCCATAAAAGTGTTGTTATTATTCTTTTCTTGCGAGAAACTTTAAACAATGTTCAAGAAATAAGTTATTAAGTGTCAACAATTTATATGGCATTATGAGGAAATACAGAGAAGAATAAATCTGATGTCTGATCCCAAAGCCACTAGTCAGATTGGCCTCAGGCAATATTTACGCTACCTAGTCTCAGTTTCTCCATAGGTAAAATTAGGAGTTTGGAGCAGATGATTTCTAATGTCTCTCCCAGCGATAAAACTGCAATTTTATGATTATAAGATATGGCCCTCCATGCTTACTTACAGAAGAACATTGTACAGAGTAATAGCAGTACTATATGATCAACTAAGAATGACTTAACTATTATCAGCAAAGCAAAGATCCAAGATAATTCCAAAGAGCCCATGATGAAAAATGCTCCACCTCCATGGAAGGAACTGATGTTGTCTGAATGCAGACAGAAGCATACCACTTTTCACTTTATTTCCTGCATGACTTTTTTCTTCTGAGTGAGATATGTCTTCTTTCACAACATGACAAACATAAATATGTATTGCATGATAGCACATGTATAACCTATATTGAATTACCTGCCATCTTGGAGAGGGGGAATGGAAGGAGGGTGGAAGAGAATTTACATCCCTAAATATCAGAAAACACATTTTAAAAATAGTTTCTGCATATAATTGAGGGAAATACAATTAAATATTACTAGAGTGAAAAGAGCTTACAGTCTAGAAGTAGAGAGAAGGCATGTACACAAATTTTATGATTCAAGGAAAAATTAGGAAAGTACTACAAAATAAGCACAAAGTGCATGGGAATTCTGAGCAGATAAAGGTCCCGTATATAGGAAGAAGTGTTGGTGGCAAGCAGAAGGGGAGTATCATGGCAGTCTTTGCTATCTTTATGACACTAAGTGATTCTGCAAAACAAGGAGTGGTTGGACAATATGACGTATGAGGTTCTTTCTTGCTCTTAATCTATTATCCATCATTACTCTATTATGACCCTGAACAAGTCACTTATTCCTCACTGTCTAGCCCAGTGATGGCAAACCTATGACATGTGTAACCATTTTTGATGACATGTAGCCACATGTGGCCACATACAAAGAAGTATGGGGATGCATGCCAAGGATGAAACATTTCCTGTAGTGTAGTGTAGACACTCTGTACACTATAGATGATAATTCTACCTATATTAATTTACCTATTTTGGTTTATTAAATACAGTTATATATTATAATTATACATTTTTGTTATTTAAACTATAAATATCTCCGTTTTTTTTTCTCAAAGTGACACACCACCCGAGTTATGCTCCATTTTTTGGCGAATTTTGACACACCAAGCTCAAAAGGTTGCTCATTACTATTCTAGCCCCTATCACTCTAGCATTGGAACCAAAATGTAGTTTAGCTTCTAAGATGGAAGATAAAGGTTGTTTATTCTGAATTCAGAGGCAAAGAATCTGGGTTTGAATCCTAACTGTCAATTATTATATGACCTTGAGCTTTTTGTAAATAAAGGCATTAGATTAGTTTACCTTTAATAAGGTCCCTTTTAACTCTAAATTCTAGAAGACGCTTTGATGTATGAGTAGGATTTAAACAGGAGGAAACAGGACTAATGTGTGTGGCAAGTGGGTGAAGGGAAGGTACTGATCTCAAGGAAGATCATTAGACTAAGAGCTCCTCTAATGTGAGGCTAAGGAGGTTGGTCTGTATTTTGAAGAGAAGGAGGAACCATGGAAAGAAATTATATAATCCAAATCATGCTTTAAAAGGTTAATTAGGTTACAATGCTGAGGAAGGATTGAAGAGGGGAATGTAGCATTTGAGAGTTCATTGCAGAGGTGCAGGACTGAAGTAATCCAAGTCTGAATTAGAGTGCTGTTATTGTTAAAGGAAAAGGAGGAAAAGTGGAAGTTATCAATGAAGGAAAAAATGCAAAACTTTTACAAGTGATTGGAGGAGGAGGCAAGAGGAAAGGCAGTTAATGATGCTTTTTAGATTTTAATACTAGGTAAAATTAGAATGCTAAAGAGAGCAGGGTGTTGGAGCAAGTGCCTGTAATCCCTGCTATACAGTAAAGTGAGGTTGGTGGATCTCTTGAGCTCTGAAATTCTGAGCCACAGAAGGTTATGTGGAAAGGGAATCCACACTAAGTCCAGCACCAGTATTATGAAGCTCCGGGAAGGGAGGGAGAAACCAGAATTCGTAAAGGAGTCTGTGGCTGGGGCTTTAGGGGGGGAGGCACGTGCAGGGGGGATGGAGGAGGTAAGAAGACAATTTATTAAGTGCCTAATAATGTGCTAGGCACTGTGCAAAGTACTTTTACAAATATCTCATCTGACCCTCGGAACAACACAAAGAGAAAGGTACCATCATTATCCCCATTTTTCATTTGAAGAAACTAAGGCAGACAGGTTAGGTAACTTGTCAAGGGTGACACATCAAGTAAGTGTCTGAGATCACATTTGAACTCAGGTCTTCCTGACTCCAGGGCTAGAGCTTTGTCCAGTGTATCACTTAGCTGCCTAAGGAAGGGCAAAACTCAGGTGGCAAACTAAGCAGATAAAAACTCTGCTGACCAGAGTGGGATTCAGCCCATGAGAAGTCCTTGTACTTCTAGAATGGATGAGACCAAGAGACTCTATTTAATTTTTTAAAAAAGCAGCACATTTTTTGAAGACTAAAATTGACCTTCCTCTCTTATCTTTCTCATTCTCTAACTCATCCTTGAGGCTCTTGCCTAGGGAAAAGAAAGACCTTATAAAGACAGGAATTTATAAATTCCTTATAAAGGCCACTGAATTTCTTGTGGCTGATCTTCCTCAGAGTATCATGATCTCAAATGAATCTTAAGATACTCCATTTCCTAGTCAAGAATACTGGATACTTATGTAGGTTCAAATTTAATATTTAGGAAATAATCTTGTTAAATACATATTTCTACCTAAAAGCATAACACTTTGCTTCCTGGTCTCTGCAGAAGAGTTTTATTATTTTCTCCAGGAGAAAATGAACCCTGGTTGCTCCACCACAACTGCTAAGGCTTTTTCATTGCCCTTTCTTTCTTTGCTGCTCTCATTATATAGTAAAGCCACCCACCTAGCTTTCACGCTTTCTCTGAATCAAACTTGGATTAGCACATGACCTGCAATAAGAAATGGTATACAATTTTTTTTCTGATAGTGGGAGGGATGTTACAAACCCCCAAAATGTTGTCCACGCTTTCTTTCAGATGGGTTACCCATTAACAATTCTGCTACAGGGCTTACATTCTAAAACGGGATGAACTTAAGCTGAATGCCTAAAATTAGTAATTAGATACTTAATTGGGCATGCAATGGCACTTCCTGGAATTTAATAGCTTCAACAGGTGAAGCGGAAGAACATTAAAAAAGAGAGAGCACTGAGATGAATCAGGTACAAATGGAAATGGGATGTGCTTTGGCAGCTATACTTATCCATTACAGGAATACACACAGTTTACTAGGGTTTGAGTTGGATTATTGAAAGACTTAAGCTTGGTTGATTAGTTGTGGTTCCGTTTATACTTGAAAGATTCTTAAAATCTTTTATCCAGTCAAGCCCAACTTTCTTTCCTTGAGGTTATTTTCCCTTTGGTTTAATGAGATAGGCATGGTATGAGTAGCTACTTTGTGCTCTAGGGTGGTGAAAGAGAACAAATTAGAAGATCAGGCATAACCTTCCAAAGTAAGGTTATTTGGATTCAGAAGGTATGGTTCTAGAACGTATTATCCATTGTGATCATGGACAAGTCACTTTGGCTCTCTAAGTCTCAGGTCCTTCATCAATAAAAGTGAGGGCATAGGGAAACAGTTAGACTAAGTCATCCAATTCAATTCTAGCTCATGTAATGAATGAAGCCTTTCTTTTCTCTTTTTTTTAAACCCTTACCTTCTGTCTTGGGATCAATACTGTGTATTGGTTCTAAGGCAGAAGAGCAGTAAGGGCTGGGCAATGGGGTCAAGTGACTTGCCCAGGTTACACAGCTAAGAAGTGTCTGATGCCAAATTTGAACCCAGGACCTCTCGTCTCTGGGCTTGGCTCTCCATCCACTGAGCCACCCAGCTGCCCTGAAACCTTTCTTAAAGAGCAAAATGGAAAAAGAATAAAGATTTCTGATGTCCAGTCTTATCCCTTTATAACACATTACATCCTTGGAATATACACTTATTATTAGGATAATTCATGAATTAACAAGCATTCATTAAGCACCTACAACTTGCCAAATACTGTGCTGGGAGCAGGAGATAGATGCATAAAACAGAATAGTATCTGCCCTAAATAAGCTCAAGTTTGATCAATTATACATTTCTGTATCACCTCTAACCAAAGTCAAATAAGCAAAAACTCGACACCACCATGAACCTGACCCTTAAAATCTCTGTTCCAGGTCAATTTTTCTGTTGCATGAATAGATCTTGCCCTTCAACCTGCCGTGATCTCACTCAGAATATATTTGCTTACTTGCTTCGATTAAGATAGTTTTCAGTATTTGTTTGATAGCAATTCTATGATAAACCTAAATCAATGACTCTAGGAAGAAATGAGGAGAAGATAGTACAAAGGGGAGCCACAGAACCCATTTTTTCTCTTCCTTGATAGTCTTATGCTTTCTAGATTTAACTTCCTTTCCCTGTGCTCTGGGCACCTTTTTCAAAATGCAAACAGGATCTCAGTTGGCAGGAGCTGCCCTATAAACAATAAATGTTCAGCAGAGATAACTATCCCCACACAAAGACAGAAATGCTCTGTAGCCCTCGCAGGGGTTAAGGAAGGGGAAGAAGGTGGAGGAGTTAGTTTGGCCCAGTATATGTGTTCAATTTGCTTTTTTCAAATATGGGATGAAGATCAAGTGATGTTACCTAGCAGTAGGATCACCAGTCAGATGCTTTAAAGGGAGGTAAAGTTCCATTTAGGTGTATCTATAGTATTTTACACAAACTGACCATATGCCTCACCAATATAGCATCTAGCTAGAAGAATAAGGCAAGAATGGTCAAGATTAAAAGGAGTCTCTTCTGTTTCCACAATGACTCCCACTGACCTCCAAGGCAAAGATTTTGGGGGAAGTACACATTACCTGGACTAATAACCAATCAGGAATAAGGACAAGAGGTGGCAAGGCCAGAATTCAAGGCATGCAAATTCATCCTACTCAGGGCAACTTACTCCCTCTTTTTTTGCTGTTAAAACCTTTACATTCTGTCTTAGAATTGATATTTAGTATGGGTTCCAAGACAGAAAAGCAGTGGTAAAGGCTACAAAAATGGGGTTAAATGACTTGCCCAGGGCCATACAGGTAGGAAGTATCTGAGGATAAATTTGAAACCAGGATAAATTTGAAACCAGGGCCATACAGGTAGGAAGTATCTGAGGATAAATTTGAAACTGGTGCTCAATCCACTGAGTCATTTAGCTGTCCCATGACGTACTCGTTTTTGGTACAGATTCCTTCATGCTTACCCCTGGCTTCTAGTGTCTTGTTGTTAATACTTCTTCAATTTGGGGCAATGAGATAGCAAAGAAGATACAATTACCAGGCGTGGATTCAGGACAACCTGGGTTCAAATTTGACTTAAGATACTTCCCAGCTGTGTGACCCTGGACAAGTAACTTAACTAACTCTGACTGCCTAGCCCTTGCCACTCTTCTGTCTGAGAATTGATATTAAGACAGAAGATAAGGGTATAAAAAATATGTGAATCTTTTTAAATGTCTACAGGTTTCAACACCATGCTAGGTACTGGTAAAAATACAGTGTTTAGAGAGGGTGCTATCCCTGCCCTCCTGGGGCTTCAAGTCTAGTAGGTCTTGCAAAAAACTCTGAATTTTAAATTTAAAAAATCTCTTTCCTTATGACTTGGCTCTCAGTAAATGAGTCATTAAGCACTTATTGATATCAAGCACTGTGCTATTTTGTTAATGATACAGAAAGAGGCAAAAGACAGTCCCTGCCCTCAAAGAGCTCACAATCTAATGAAAATTCTACTAATTTGTTCAAATTCTCTAAGCCACCTTTGTACCCTGCAGCTCTGGTTCTTAGTCAAAATTTGCTACTTCATCTGCATGTAAATCTGGGAATAAGTCTTTAACAGTCACTAATCACCAGAAATCAGCTTCAGAGATCCAAGGAGAAAAACAAACAAAAAAACCTCCAACAAGTAGGAATTGAGAATATCTGAGAAGGTCCTGGAAACCTCTCAAAAATCCAAGAGAATGGAAAAATTCCTTTACCATCTCACAAGACCAACCACATAAAAAGAAGTGTTGAGAATCCTAATGGAGACTTAGAGGAAATCTAGAAAGTTATACTTTTTCATATACTGAAACTGATTCTTTAAATGTAGTTACCAAACAAATTTAATTGTCTTAATGTTCAATATTAAGTTAAACATGAATTGCTAATATTTTTTAAAGAATGCAGAATTGGTTCCAAATGAAGTATCTGAGTGAACAGTCACATATCATAAACCCTTCTATCAGTGAAAGGAAAGGAAGGAGGAAAGAAAAAAGAATAAGCAGCAATATGGTGCTTACTATCTGTTAGGAACTATGCTAAGTGCTTTACAAATATCTCTTTGATCCTCACAACAACCTTTAGAGGTTGGTGCTATTAATATTCCCATCTTAGAGTTGATTGAGGAAACATGAGTCAGACAGAAGTCAAGTACTACCCAGTCACATAGCTAGTATGTGTCTGAGATTAGATTGGAAGTCAGGTCTTCCTTTTATCCATTCCTTCTCCTAAATCAATTGGAAGACTAAAAGAGTTCTTACAAATTGCTGAGACTCTAAAAACCAAAGATATTTATTAAGAGCATTTGCTTTCTGCACATGGGAAACTAATCCTAGAAGGTTAGAGCTGGGAGGGACCTTAAAGATTATTTTATTCAACTCCATTTGACAATCAAGGAAATTGAAGAATGGAGATGTGATATTCCTTTCTAATTTTTTGACCTTTACCTTCTGTCTTTGAATCAATACTGGCAGAAGGCAAAAGAGTTAGGAGATGTAGATTAAGTTACTTGTCTGGATTCACACAGCTAGGAAGTGTCTGAGGCCACATTTGAACTCAGGACTTCCCATCTCAAGGCCTGGCTCTCAATCCACTGAGTCACCTACCTGCCTCCTATGAGAGATGATTAGTTATGGATTATTGCTTTGTTTAAAAAAAAACAACAATTTTACTTTTTGTTCTAGAATAGATACTAAGAATTAGTTCCATGGTAGAAGAATGGTAAGGGCTAGGCAATGGGAGTTAAGTGACTTGCCCATAGTCACATAGCTAGGAAATTTCTGAGCCCAAATTTGAACCTAGGAACTCTCATCTCTAGGCTGGGATCTTTATCCAATGAACAATCTACCTGCTCCTTAAATTTTTTTCTTTTCAAGTCCTACTTCTGTCCTACCTACTAACCCATGATCCCAAGGATCCATATACCCCAAAGACATTTTTTTCTGTCACAAAAACTTTGAAATTTACAGTTCAGGTATTAATGTCATCCATCAGAATATTTTTTCATTCCTCCCCCCTGATTATACATCAATTCAATTTTCAATAATTATTTTCTGACATTTTTTATCCACGTCCTCTCCCTCCCTCCCCCTGCAAAACACCCTCCCCAAGAAAGTAAATATGATATGAGTTATGAGTAATATGAGTTACACATGAGTTATCATACAATATATATTTTCACGTTGTAAAAGAAGACATATATTGCTTACACTAGAGAAAAATTCATGAAGGAAATAAAGTGAAGAAAGGCATGCTTCAATCTGCATTCAGACTCTACCAGTTCCTTCAATAGTGGTAGATAGCCTTTTTTGATACGAGTCCCTTTGAGTTGTCCTGGATCCTTTTATTGCTGATAATAATTAATTCATTCACAGTTGATCATTGTATTTTATTGCTGTTACTATGTACAACAATCTCCCAGTTCTGCTCACTTCGCTTTCTATAACTTCATATAAGTCTTTCAGGTTTTTTTGTGATCATCTTGTTTGTCATCTCTTACGGCCCAATAGTATTCCATTACAAGCATATACCACAACTTGTTCAGCCATTCCCCAATTGATGGGCATCCTTTTAGTTTCCAGTTCTTTGCCACTACCACAAACAAACAAACAAAAACAAAACAACCTGCTATAAATATTTTTGTATAATCCTTTACCACTATCTTAAAATCTCTTTGGGACACAGACATAGTAATGGTATTGCTGGGTAAAAGGGAATGTACAATTAGAAGGCCCTTGGGGCTGGGTTCCAAATTACTCTCCAGAATGGATGTATCAGTTCCCCAATCCATCAACAGTGTATTAGTGTCTCAATTTTTCCACATCCCCTCCAAGACTTATCATTTTCCTTTTTTGTCAGGTTAGGCAGTTGGATAGGTGTGAGGTGGTACCTGAGAGTTGTTTTAGTTTGCTACCCACCAGAATCTTAAAAACTAGAAGAAAAAATGGAGATTATAGGGGTTAGGATTGTGCGATTCATTGTCCCTAGATTTGCTGGGGATTCCTCTCCCATTTCTTGTGGACCTCCACATCTAGTCTGTAAAAGAGTAGTTTAATACAATTCCATCTGCATATTTTCTGAAGCCTACTGTGGGTGGCCAGGTTTCCAGCTAGCAGAAGGAGTTTATGTTGGAACTCTTTTGAGCTAAGAAAAGAAAGCAGCTCCAAGTTTGGCAAGTAGACCACAGCGAAGAATCTGAATCAATATTTGAATGTTCTGTGCACTGAAAAACACTTCAAGACATCATGAAAACATCATTTAAACTTTATAGCATTAAGAGCAAGGAAAAATGCTAAAACAGAGCTGGTGGGCAATTTACGAGAGAAGAGAAGGGACTTGGGTCTTCAAGATATTTAAGATATTAATAAGAGAGATGTATATTATAATGTGTCTATTTGCATATCTTGTCACTAAAACATAAATAAGACAAAGTAATAAGCAAGAGGTGGCTGGATCAGATGATGTCTTGGATTACTTCTAGACTGAAGCTCTCAGTAGTATGAATAGGAATAAGGAAAGAGATGGAAAGTATGATTTCTTGGATATGGGGAGCTCCCAAATGAAGAAACTCCCTGTAATAATGCAAGTTGGTACCTTCTCTACAACTTATATTCTTAGGGAATGCTCGAAATCACTGGGTAATTGTATGACTCCAGCAGGGTCACATAGCCATTCTATATCTAATATAAATGTTGTTGTTACTCCTTCATTTTCAGAGGTCTAATAACATCACAGGGCAATGTGCCTTGATCATGAATTAGATTTAAGCAAGTCAGAATTGCATTAAGTTGTCAGCCTTAGTCTTTCTTCCAGTCACCAAGTCTAGTGACAAAGATGAAAATCAAGACTGGTGATGGCTCAGGACGTAGTGGATGATCATTTTCCACGCCTAACCAAGCCCTAAGTGTTCCAGAGCTCCTGCTTGAGCCACCTTCATAGTTGTTGGAAGAAATTATTCTCATTTACCCATTCTTCTAGTAGAAATCTCCCCATGCTAGGAGTGGATATCCCCTAACTCCCTGATGGATTGGATGCCTCTTGAGTTAACCTCAACCTGGTTTAGATCATTAGCCTAGAAGGTTGGCCACTACACATGCTACAGCTTCTTGGAGCCACAAGTGAGACTTGAGTGATAGATGGACACCAAAAGTCAATGAGCATCCTTCTCGCTAGAGGTGCTTGTCCTCTCTGAACACCCCATACACAGAAAACAATGTGGAATTATGCGAAAAGAAAGTAACTCAAATATATACTCCAAGGAGATTAAAGAGAGAAATGAAGGATAGGAAATATCTTTTATGAAATATTTTTATACAAACATGCACATATATGTATATGTGAGTATACATATACAAACATAAATGTATGTACATGTACACATATGTATGTATATGTAATGTGTACATGTAATGTGTGTAAATGTAATATAATATAAAATACTATAAAAGTAAAATAAAATGAAAAATATAAAACATTTATTCCAGCAGTAGCATTATTTCAGTCCACTGGCACTGTCTCTATCCAGCCACAAGGCCACTTTTGTTGGGGTTAGGCTATATAATGCAAATTCCACCAGAGCAGTGGGTTCATCCTCTGTACAAGTCAATATCTACCTATAGTGAAGGTATAACATTTTTTGTGGTAACAAAGAATGGGATACAAAGAATGGTTAAACAAATTAAGTTACAAGAATACAATGAAATTTGTGATACAGTACAAGGAATGAGGTATATGAAGAATTCAGAGAAGAATGAAAACTTTATGAAATGACACAGAGTAACACAAGCAAAACTGAGAAAATAATATATAAAATGACTGCAACAAATTAAATAGAAAAATAAATAAAATTGAATGCTCTCTAATTTTTAAGACCAAACCTGTTCCAAAAGTTTATAAATAAATGTAATTCCTTTCTTTGCAGAACTAGGAGATTATGAGTTTGGAACACTGCATAAACTATCAGACATAATTTTGTTAGGTGTCCTAGTAAACTTTTCTTGCCTTTATTGTTAAAAAGAGATATTGTTGCCACCAGATATCCGTATAATACTCTGACCTTCTCCTTGCTTACTGAGTAAAATAGGGAGAAGGGATATATTTACAATACTTACTGGATGATATACTTGCCACCTTGCATCCGATGCCCTGCTGGTTTCAAAGTCAAAGAAAAAGGTGTTTTCCTACTCCTAGGATAAGCTCATTACTTTGAAACCTATCACCATGTTGATAACTCAAGTCCTAATTAAGACCATCTCCCTCAGTCTCCTCTCTCTGGAGAGCAGAGTATCAAACTCTTTCCAATTCCTTCCTTTATAGAAGGTAGAAATTGGACTCTGAGATCATTCCACCTTACATCTGCCATCCTGCCTAGTTTTGACTCCAGGGAATGATGGATTCACCATGGTGTCCTCTCCCCCCACTTTTTTTCCTTCATCCTTTTGTGTGTTGTGTCCTCTGGGTTGTAGAAGATCTTTCTTTTAAAAATTGCCTTGCTGGGGGGCAGCTGGGTAGCTCAGTGGATTGAGAGCCAGGCCTAGAGACAGGAGGTCCTAGGTTCAAATCCGGCCTCAGACACTTCCCAGCTGTGTGACCCTGGGCAAGTCACTTGACCCCCATTTCCTACCCTTACCAATCTTCCACCTATGGGTCAATACACAGAAGTTAAGGGTTTAAAATTTAAAAAAAAAAATTGCCTTGCCAACACTTAGCCCCAGGCTTGATATGTCATAAGTGCTTAATAAATGTTTATTGGACTGGATTAGAAAGTGAATATGATATAAAAACAAAACCTATTTTAAAAAAAAAAGTACAATATTTATCATGTCTAAGTTCCCTACTGTTTCTAATCCATTTATAAACAATTAGTTTTCTCTTTGTGACCAAACACCATCTCCACAGATTACTCCCTTGAGAGATAAGGGACAAAAGGTGTCTCCAACAAAGGACTGAATCACTTGGAGTTGTATTTCTTTCCTACTAACAACTGACTGCTAGCATCTTGAAAGTTATAGGAGGAGGAAGTTCTGTAGAAATACAGACTCAATTCTTTTTCTAGAAATAAAAAAATGATGAGAAAAAGGATGTTTTTCCTTGAGTTGTCATTGCTACCAGTCAGTGAACCCCCTATTACCTTGTCACCACTCAATTTTCAATACAACTGATATGACCTAAGGAGACATCAATTAATCTCAACTGAATCTGGGTCAACTCAACTGTGTCAAAGACCACATTGAGATGCTGATAATAGGAAAAGGCAGCATGAGAGAGCATGGCATGGTAGAAAGAGCCATACACTTGAAAAAAGAAGAAAACAGGAATTGAAACCCTCTTATACATGCAAGTTGTGCTACCTTACCTGAGTCACTTTATATTTTTCTGAATTCAGAATGGGAATGACAAGATCTACCTCACAGTGGTGTGGGAATCAAAGGCACACTGAAAACCTTAATATCCTATATATTAAGATCTGCTATTATTATAAAAACACCTAAACTTTGTTTTTCTGACAGATTACCCACTAGCAATAGACATATTATAGTTCTGCTATCAGACTATAAATTCTTTGGGAGCACTAAGTCCACATTTTGAATTATCTCCTTTCCCCTACTCTGCATAGCAAAGTACCCAGCACATAGTAGGTACTTACTACGTTTTCATTTTAATCAAATAAATTTTTTTCCATAATAAGTTACTTGTGTTCTTATCACCCTAGTTTTGTTTGTGACAGAATCTATATTCTGACCAACTATCTATGTCCTTTTACAAAGATTCACAACCAATTTTGTCTTCTTTTCCTATTGTTAAAGTTTATGAAAACTCTTCTCAAAGAGAATATATCCTGAAATATTTCTAATTCAAATTTCTCTTGATATCAGCTCATTAATGACAGGAAAATGTAAAAATACAAATCAATCTTAATAATAAAAAAGATCTTCCTAAAAAAAATAAGGCAAGCCATTATAGGGGTCCCAAGACTCCTTTAAGAAGTTGGCCATTACTTTCACTGCTGATTTACCTGACTTAGCAAATAGTAATTGTTTTAATAATATCTTATTAAGAGACTGTAGAGGAAAATGATGGAACGTTAGGATGACACTGATAGTCACTTGGGTATACTGGTAATTAATATTCTGTGAACCTGTGTTGTTTGCAGACTAATCTATAATCTTTAAAAAGGTTGACTAGCAGATACCCAATGCAATTTCCTCAAATCAAAAAAAAATGTATATGCAATTTAAGAAAAATTCAGTTAAAGTGTCCTGATGCAACACTGTAAAAAAAAACAAAACCAGTTGATTTCCATTATCTCCATTCATCATAAAATTCAGGAACATGAGGTACATCACCATTTCCAAACCTACAATTCTGATTTTAAACTTCAATGGCACACAGAATGAATCTTATCTTGACTTGTTCCCTAAAGGACAGCAATTCTAGAAATGCAGTTCCTCTTTTAAAAGCAATGAAATATTGTACCTTCAGACGCCTAGCCAAAAGTCAATAACGAATGCTTGGAGCTTGCTGACCTGACATTTCTAAGCCTACTCTTATAACTTCTTTTCCCCAAGTAGCCAAAACATACTGTTTTGGAATCAAAACAATGAGGAGACAGTATGGGGAAGTAAAAAAGGCAGAAAGCAGAATGTCAGAGGTGGAATGAACTTTAGAGATGAACTGGTCCAACCTACTCATTAAAAAACAAACAAACAAACACAAACTTTTGACATCTTTTGTTTATACAGGGTAGCATGAATAATGAAATAGTCTCCAAAGCTTTTTTGATCACATACTATCAATGAACCTTTTTTGCTGGCACATCTATACTTACATTTACTGTGCTAAGATTTGTGCATATCATAAAAAAAGCAACTAACAGGAATTTAAAAGAATGAGAAAAAGATGAGATAATATTTGAATCTGGTATCAATACAGAGCTACTAAAGATTACTAAAGTAGGAGGAATGACATGGTCAGGCCTAGGCTTTAGGAAAACCACTCTGGAGAATGGATTAAAGTTGAGAGACACCTTGGGCAGGGTGACCAATTAGAAGACCATTGCAGTAGACCAGGTGAGAGGTGATAAGGGTCTTCATAAAGATGGTGATTATATGAAAAGAGAGCAGATAACACATGCAAGAGGTGTTGCAGAGTTAAAACTAATAAAAATTGGCAACTGGTTCAACTTAGGAGGCAAGACCGAGGATGATATCAAGGTTTAGAAACTTTGCCTTTCGACTATAACTTGCCCTCTTATTGCCTTTCTCAGGAGTAAAGGGCAGACAATAATAATTCTTGTGCTAGCTACCCCAGAGAATTGTCCTGTAGAGGACAGTTAATAAGCTGTCAATGGCTCACATATATAATGTCTAGTGTCATACTTTTCAAAAATACGAAGCCATACTTTTTAAACATGTTTTTACTATTTGATATTTGACTTGATATTTACAATTCTACAATATTTTACATTTCATATTTTTGCTCAACAAAGTATTCTTCAAAATGGAATATTGACTTCAAAACACCAGTAACTAAGATATTAAAAATAGCTCGATAGAAATCTCTTACCTTACAGGAAAGCAGGAGTAGAAGGCAATAAGAAAAGGAGAGTAGAGTCGATAGAAAATAAGGAAGATGGGGGATGTGATGTTTAGAAACTAAATAGGAGAAATAGGATGGAAAATACAACATAATCATAATGGTGCAAAACGTTTACAAGTCTCTTTAATAAGGGTCTGATTTCTCAAATACATTGAGAAATGAATCTAATATAGAAGAATACAAGTCATTCCATGATGTCAAAAGATATGAAAAGTAAGTTCTCAGGCAAAGCAATTAAAGCTTCCTCTATAGTCATGAAATTGCTCTAAAATCACAATTAGTTAGAGAAATGCAAATTAAAACAACTCTGAGGTACTACCCAATACCTATCAGATGGCTATTATAACAGAAAAGGAAAATTGACAGAATTTAGAGGGGATATGAGAAAAGTGAGACCCTAATGCACTGCTTGTGTCATGAACTCATACAGCCTTTCTAGAGAACAATCTGGATCTTTGCCCAAAGGGCCACCAAGCAGTGCATATTTTTTGACCTAGTAATACCATTATGAGGTTTATATCTGAAAGAGATAAAAAAAAAAGAGGAAAAGGATCTATTGTACAAAAATATTCGAAGCAGCTTTTTTGTAGAGGCAAAAAATTGGAAAGTGAGTGGATTCCCATTAATTGGTGAATGACTGAGTAAACTATAGATCTTAATGGAATACTATTGTTCTATAAAAAATGATAAGCAGGAGGTCAAAAAATCTGGAAAGATATGAAATGAAGCAGAGTGAAATAAGCAGAAACAGTAGAATATTGTACACAGTGGCAGTAATACTGTAAATGAACAACCATGAATAACTTCTCATTCTCAGTAATACAATAATAAAATACAATCCCAAAAGACTCACAAAAAATTGCCATCTGCTTCCAGAGAAAAAAACTGATGGTGTCTGAATCCAGAAAAAAGCAAACTTTTTTCACTTTTTTCCTTAATATTTTTTGACTTGAATTTCCTTCCACAAAAGGATTAATCTGGGAAAATGTTTTATATAATTATACACGTAAAACCTATGTGAGATTGCTTATCATCTCTGGGGCAATTGGGGTGGGGGTGGGAATTTAAGACACAATTTTTTTTCAAAATTTTGGAAACTGTTTTTATATATAATTGGGGGAAAATAAAATTAAAACAAATAAATAGTAGAAAAATAGCTTGATGTTCTGCAATTTGACATTGAGGTTGGTCACAAATTCTATGCCCCCAACTCTGTAGTGATTCAATTTTTGCTTTTAACCTCAGAATCAGGTGAGAGACAAATATTTTCCAGATGTAGGAAAATAAAGATGTAAAAGAGGTATGTCTCAAAAGCCTCCTTTCTCTGGTCTTCCCCATCCCCAAACCCTCAGCCTTACTTATATCAATATTTACATTATTACTAGCTCTCTATATATTAAAATCTTCAAAAATGTATATTTTTTAGAATTTATTTTCTAGCTATCCTATAGGCTACTAGGTAGATACAGTGCCAGGCATACAATCACAAAGATCTGAATTCAAATCTAATCTTAGACACTAGCTGCATGACCCTGGGAAAGTCACTTAATCCTTTTTGCCTCATTTTCCTCATCTATAAAATGAACTAAAGATTGAAATGCAAACTACTCCAGTATCTTTGCCAAGAAAACCCCCAAAAGGGGTCATGCAGAGTCAGTCATGACTAAAAATGATTGAACAGAGCTATCCCTTAAGTTCTCTATTTTCACTTCTTTCCATCAAACCCTGTTCTATTACAATCAAACTGTCTTTATTGAGAAGTTTTTCTTATGACTTCCTTCCATTTCTCTTCACTACCAACAACCGAAGAAGGCAATTATACAATGAAAAGAGTGCTAACTTAGAGTCCAATGGCTCAGATTCAAATTCTAGCTCAGTATTTACTAGTTATGTGACTGTAGTCACAGCCACTGAGGTCCTATCTAACTCTAAATTGAGGATGATGTAGCATTTATACACAGCTATAAAGTTTGAAATGTTCTTATATCAATATTAACTCATTTGATTTTCACAAGAATCCCCAAAGGTAGGAGTTATCATTATACCCATTTTACATATGAAGAAACCAAGGCAAAAAAAAGAGGTAAATTGCCATAAGTCACTCAACTAGTAAGTGTTGGAAGCAGGATTTACAATCAGATCTTCCTGACTGCAGGTCTAGCACTGTATCCACTTTGGTATTTAGCTGCCTCTCCAAATGGCACCATGTTCCTACATCTTTTAACTACCCTCTCCTACATTTGTTTTTCTTCATAACCAGATTATCAAATAGATGAAAGGTCTTAGAGATCAAATAGCCCCAACTTTCACCTTAAAGATGAAGAAACAGAAGAGTACGAATAAAATGATTTAAGTTTAAATAGCAAAATAGCAAGTAGTTTGGAAGTCTTTGTGAAGATAGGATTAACTCTCTTCTTGTCTATTTTTAGCTAATCAAATCAGGAACTTAAAGTACCCCTACTTAGCATTAAGTACTAGAGTTTGCAAGTCACTTACTAGAGTAATCTCACACCTCCAAAGGCCACTGTTCCTCTTCTCTTCCCCACCAATCCCCCACCCCCTGCCCCAGCAGTGCTAGGCAAATTGAAAGACTGCCATTGGTTTCTGTGAAGAAAGGGGAATGACAGGAAGTGGCATGGAAAATAGGAGCATAAAAAAGAAGAGACCACCATGGTCTAGAGCTCATTCCTTTCCTGGCTTCTGGAGGAATTGGTTCCAGATATTCCTGGTATTTGGAGGGAGTGGCTGAGATCCCTGCCTTGGCTTGGAGGAGACCTTTTCTCTGGCTCCTGCATTGGCTTGCTGGATGAGTGGCTGAGATTCCTGCCTTCCCTTTGGAGGAGGCTGTGTTGGTGGCACTCTGACCGAATACACCACAGGGACCTCTGGTTGAGGATTACTAGGAAATCCACATGGAGAATGGAGTTGAGGAGGCCCTGCCAGGTCTGAGCTGGACACCAGAATAGCACTTAGGGTGATAGGCTAGATAATTCTCTACATTCTTCTTACATTTTCCTACTTTCACTCTTTCCCCGTATTTGTAAATAAATCTGCTAAAAGCAATTTTGAATTAAGCTATAATGTTTTTAAATTAGTGACCACAATATTACTTTAGAATTCTCCTATTTAGCATAAAACCTAAATTTAAACTCTTATATCTCCAATTTCTATCTCTTCAAACTCATCCTTTATACCTTTAATACACTGATTTCTATGTCACCAGTTTTCTCATGGATTCTTTCTGGCTAAAAAACTTCCAAAAATTCCCTATCCAATGGTTTACCCCTAACTTTCTATAATCTGACTCCACCCTACCATCTCAACTTATTACTCTTCTACAGAAGTTAGTTTGGGTCTCTACACCGCCCCATCTCGTTCCTCATAAGCCATGTTTATCCTTCACTGTAAGCCTTCACCCTTGCCATTGCATGCAAATGGAAAGTCCCTTTTCCTTCACCCCTTTGCATATACATGTGCATTCAATACTTTATTCCTAAATTTTCCTCAAAGCTTTCCACTATGCCAGGACCATATGCCAGGAAAGAACAGGACAATGGAATCTGAACTTCTACTTATTAGTTATGTGAAATTAGACAAGTCATTTAAATTTTAGGTCTCATTCCTTATCTGAAAAAATGGGAATAATACTATATACTATATACCTCACTAGGGTGTTGTAGGAAATCACTTACTAAATGCTAAAGTACTATATGAATAGGAATAATTATAACAATTATCTAAACCAGTGATGGGCAAACTATGGCGGTGGGCCAGATGGGGGGGGGGCTGAAATGTTCTATCCAGGGGGGTGACATTATTCCTAATCTACGAATACAATGAGTAGTATACAATACAATGAAATTTCAAAAGAGTTGCCTTAGAAACAGACTGACAGATGAGCATTTCCTTTCCTTTGGCCCTCTCTTTACAAAGTTTGCTCATCACTGGTCTAAACCATTGGTTTCAAAATCAAATAGAAAGATAACACTGTAAGCTATATATAGACTTAGAAAAACACACATTCATACTACCTTTGTTTTAGTTTGTATTTATTTTGTTTAACAATTTCTAATTATATTTAATCTAATTTAATTCATACTTTTTTCTGGAGGGGTTTAATACCTCTCATATAAACCAATCACATTGACACTTACTTTCAAGATTTCATGGAAATGTACCTGTTCCTCCCCACAATTGTACACTGTCTCCCCACAATTGTGGGGTGACAGAATAACAAGGCATCAAATTTTTGCATACCAGAATTGGGGGAAGGAAAATATGGTCAATAATATTTGCTGAACTTGATTTCATTGAATTACTCCCAGGTTTTAAAAAGATGGAAATTTTAGAAACTTATGATTTTATTTTTCATTTGATAGAAGACAACTTCTGGCAAACCAATTCACTTATCTCTAGAGATCTTTGAGATCTAGAACTCAGCATGAAATCAGATTAATCCATTTTGTATTAGATTCACCAGCCCACTCCTCTAGGCAGTTCAAGTGGTATCATTTGGGGTTTGCTACAACTCATTTGGCATCTACTGATACCGCCACCTAGCTAATTCACCTCCCTGAACTGTCTTCTTCCACTGAAATTACCTTCACTTCTTTCAACATTCACAAGGGGTTCTAAACTCCTAACTCTAGGCAAACCAGGTATGCACCCAGTTTTCAAAAACACTTTGCTGCTGTATAATGCTGGTGGCATAACACTTAATCAAAGCTCATCTCTTCTAGGAAGCTTTCTCTAATCCCTTTTCCATCCTTCCAAAGTGGAAGTAATCTCTTTGCTATCAGATCTGTTGGAATGTTTTGGTTCTCTAATAGCACTTACTTCATAAGGTAGTTGTGAGGACCATGAGGTAATATTTCTAAAAAAAGAAAAACTGCTTCCCACAGTGCCTGGCACATAGTAGGTCCTATATGAAAGCTTATTCTTTTCTCTTCCTCTTATTATATATCTTTGCACATATATAATCATTCTTACTAAAATGTTCATTTCCTGTGGTCAAGACATATTTTATTTATATGTTTATTTCCCCTGAGTCTAACATAATACATTGTCTCTGCTAAGAATGTGATAAATGATTTCTTGGAATCTGAAACCTAGAAGAAATCTCAGTAACCATGTAGTTATTTTACAAATACTAATGGTTATCTCACATTTACAAGGTATTTAAATTTTTGAGTTACTGTCCTCAGAATAATCCTATGACATACACAGTGCAAATTATTATCCCCATATTTTAGATGACAAATCCAGAAAAGCTGAGACTTGCTCAGAAATGCTTGTTAAATAAACTGAATGAATAAATTCACACACTTTTGAGAAAAGTAGTCCTGCCTCTATTATCTAATTTGATTCTCACCAAGCTGTCTGGTAAGTAGGACTGTGATACACTTTCACTTTACAGACAGAAAAACAGAGGAGGAAAGTTACTTATTTGGGATCACACAGCTATTCTGTAGTAAAAGAATTTAAACATATTCTGCTCTCTCTTAAACTAGTGCTCTTTCAACTATCTGACATTCTCCTGAATAGTTACTCAGTCATGAAAAATTATAAGAGAAAAAAATACAATGTAAATCTAACCAAGTTGACATTGTGTTCCTAAATAAATTTAATATGATTAAATAAATTTAATCTAGTTTCCTCTCCACCCCAAACGACATGAGTGCACAGAGCATGGACCAGAACGTATTTTGGCAAGAAGAATATTTTTCTTCCAGAAATGTACAAGCCCTTGACAACTGAGGCCTTTAATAGAAATGCTTTCTAAAACATTATGTGAGAATACACATGCTAGAATGGACCTTCCCCAGGGATTGGGTGTTTTGTTTTATTGAAGTCAGAACATGGCCTTTCTACTACTCCTCTCAGTAGACAGGACTCCTCTCTTACCTAAAGGCCAGATGTGAATGAAAATAAATCCATTATCACTATTTTTGTTTTTGTGCTAAGCGGAGAGAATCATGGGTCCGCATAACTCTAATCAGGTATTTCAAACTAAACAAAATATTGCATTTTAAACATCAAGCCATTACTTCCCTTCCCCCACTTCTATGATTCCATTTTAATCTCTTAGCACAAAACAGGAAGGCAAGTACTTTGTGCCTTAGAGAAAATGCTGCTTCTTCTACAACCCTCATCTTTTCTACTTCTGTATACCACTAGCTGTTTATCTGGCCTCCAACAGTCAATGGTCTGGAACATTAATGGGGTTTTCCAGTGAGCCCTTATCCTTTTCCTTTTTTTTTTTTATTGTTTTGCAAACAGGGCTTATTAAAGCATTGCTGGAGGCACTAAGAATGAAGAACAGTGAGAATCTGCTGATGTGAAAGGTTTCACTGAACTCAAGCAAATCGGTTCTGATTTTGCCGCAGCTTCCTGGCAGTAATTGTGAAAAAAGGCATGCTGTTGTGATGGCAAATATAAATTTCCATCACAAAAGAAATGATAAACACACACACACACATACATATAGACACATCCAAAATTTTAAGTTGGAGATGTTAACTGTAAAAAGTTACCATTTGTCATATGGTATAGAAACTCATTTTGAGATTAAATGGCATGAGCAAATTAATGGTAGTATATAGGGCAACTCACTTCCATTTAAATAGTCAAAGAAACTGAAGTAGAAAGAAACCACAGAAATCACCTATTTGAATACCTTCATTTTACATATTTAAAAAATGAGGCTCAAGAGGAAAAATGATTTACCTAGGACCACATGCCTGCTCAGGGTCAGAAATGGCACTGGAACTTTTACAATTTAGATCACTTGAACTTCCAGTTGGAAGGCACCCTAGAAGTAGAAAAGGAATCTAAACAACCAAGTTGCCACTAAAACGTTGTATGATTTTGGACAAATCAGTTTCATTCTCTAAACTTCTGTTTCCTTATCTGTGAACAGGGCAATAATCAAATTTGTACTATGAATTTCACAAGGTTGTTGTGAAGAGGGAACTGAAAATAAAATAACTTGTAAATATTAAGGAATTATACAAATGAGAGTTGGTATTAGGATTTTATTTTAAGGCGCTCTGAACAGTGTTTTCACTATTCTCTGTTCTTATCAGTCTTAAGTGTAATAACAAGAGAAAAAGAGTTGTAAATAAAAACAACTTGGCAAACAGAGAGAAGAGTTAGTACAGTTTAATTACTCACTACTGGAAGAAAGGTTATTTCTTAAGATATGGGATCCCTAGAACCAAAGAACATCTCCTATTAAAAGAGAAGCTGCTAGCTTAACCTTGAGGGAGGACTTGTGTTTGTTTAGTTGAACTGCCTTATGTTCACAATATCTCCTATGTATAAACATATGCAGTAGCTGGGGATGCACAGGGAGGTCTAAAAATAAATTACTAGAATAGTTCTTTCCTACATTAACCAGAGGGACCTTCTAACCAAGGTCAAGGCCACTTCAATTTTACCAAACCAGAGAAAGAGAGACAGAGAGAAAAGAGAGAGAGAGAAAGAGAGAGAAGGAAGGAAGAGTAATGGACAGGGGAGTTTGGGTCACTCTCTTCACACCTCCACCAATCATACAACTTGTTTTTTCCCTGGAGTCAAATGAAATGATATTCACTGTATCCTTTAACAACATGTTTTTTGGTTTGTTTGTTTTTTTAAGTGGCTCTTGGAGATTCTCAGATAAAGATAGACAACTAGATAGGCAGAAAGATAGAAAAAAACATTCATTTGGTATTTATCATGTTCCAGGCATTGTGTTAAGGGGCAATAAACATTTAAACTACTTGTACACTCAAACCTTCTGATTAGTTCATATTCTTACAGCTTATAAATGATTAAAAGATGTCAGAAATCTCCATAATCAAGTCAAGGTAGGTCAAATCAACTGCTACTATGTGCTATATTTTCATAGGAAGGAAGGAAGCTGTCGTATCACTTGGACTCAACTGCTAAAACTAGAGAAAAATTGTCAAGTAGAGAAAAAAAGTACTATAAGAACTCATTTCATAGGGAACTATCAAAGAAAAAGACTGAAGAGATATTTACAGAGAGAATTGATTTTAGCTCTTATGCAGCAGAGGGTACCCTAAAGAATATTTCTGTGAGACAAACTGTCATTCTGAGGGAGCTGAATGGTGGGACTGTGTTTTGAGAATTGAGAAGTAAATAGTTATATCTGATGGTTAGAGGTGTCTGTGTCTATGGTCTTTTTCACTGTAATATTTAAATATGCCTTTATATAGTTTGATATGTAGTTAATAAAATGTATGGCTAATAGTACTTCTATTTCTTTCAGTTTATGAGATATGGGGATTTAAGAAAGAGGAAAGAAAAGTAACGGGAAAACAGGTACTTCTGGTTTGAGTAAGGGGTTGGAAATTAATTGATTAATAAGAGATTATATATTTCTATCCATTCACTGAGAAAGCATTAGGCTACATTCAACATTTCTATCAATTCATGAGGAAATATCAGAATATATTCAACTGCCTTAAAACCCAAGATAGGAATTAATAAGATGAGTTAGGCAACTAGCTGAGAGGTGAGTTATTTTTATGGATGTGGGGAATAGAGATAGCATGGCTCCTCTCAGGAAAGTACACCTGGCTGAGGAGATAAGAAGTGACAGATAGGAAGTGACCTGTAGAGACTGAAACTTAAAAGCAGTACACAACCTACTCCTCCTCTGATTGGTTGAAAAAAAAAACATTATGCAGAAATAAACCTTGTTTTGATTGGTTAAACTCTAATTCTTATTTTGATTGGTTAAAACTGACTTGAATAATTAGGATAATTGGGTTTGTAGATTGTGCATTCCAATTAGTTAGCTTTTGAGATAAGATCATAACTCTCAAGTAACCAGCCAATGGTGAATGTGGGGAGGGAAAATCTTTGTGGCAGGGACCAGGATGAGAGGGAGACCCTCGACTCCCATATATTGCACTTCTTGCTGGCTGTACCTTTTGTAACACTGGTTTATGAGTGCCCATTATCATGAGGATGAAATAAAAGTGCCTTTGATACACTGAGGCTGAGTTCAAGGTTATTCTCATCAATAACATTATAATATACTACACAGCCTTGCTAACACCAAAAAGGTTACAGGTGGAACAGATGCCACTAAAACAGGAATATATGATTTGCTGATGACATGGACAGAATAGATTTGTGAGCCCAATTTATCTAATTTGGAGGGCGTAAGACATAGTGTGATGATACTTTCTAAACTGTTTGGAGGATCTTCAGATCATGGATTCAGAATTAGAAGGGTCCTTGGAGATCATGTAGTCTAAACAATGCATTAGGAAACCAACCCACACACATCATGCTGGTCATTGCTAGCATAGCCACAATTCAAACTCAATTCCTCCAGTTTTAAATCCAGTGATCATTCCATTCCTCTCCCAGGATCACTGCCTTGTGTTGGCATCAGGGCTTGCATAACTCAGTGAAGCTAAGAACTATGCCATGCAGGGTTACCAAGGAAGGACAGGTCAACGTAGAAAATGCTGATAAAAGGTGATTAATTAAATAAATTAATGCATATATATTCACTTGGAGGTCAAATACTGAAGCTGAAAGCTCAAATATGTTGGCCACATAATGAGAAGACAGGGCTTACTGGAAAACACCCTGATTTTGGGAAAGATTGGGAGCAAAAGGAGAAGAGGATGACAGAGGATGAGTTGGATAAAGAAAATTATGGAAACAATGAATCGGGACAAACTTTGAGAGATAGTAGAGAACAGAAAAACCTGGAGTGCTGTGGTCCACGGGGTCATGAGGACTTAGAAGTGACTAAACAATAATTATTCCATTATGACACAGAGAATAACGTTGGGCCATAAAATCACACATCTACCCATTAAAGGGGCATTACAGGTCATTTAATCCACCCGTTCATTTTATAGATAAGAACACAGAAGTTAAAGAACAGGGAAGTTAAGTGACTTGAACAAGGTAAGTAGGTAGCAGAGCTGGAATCTGATCACGTGTCTTTTCATTCTAATGACAGTATTCTTTCTCCTACACCATTCTTCTTTTACTAGTTTTGGTTTCTGGTGAAATGTCTTCACCCTTTCTCGGTTTTATGAATCCAGTCGAACAGGCTGCATATATATCTTATTTGTTTCTGCCCTGTGGTCCTAAATCCCTCATGTGACATCTTTCAATAATTTTTCTATCTGACCAGTTACAGTCTATCCTGCATAAGCTACTCCTAAAAGAAAGCAGCCCCACACAGGCATGAAGCTTTTTAAACATCATTCAGAAGACACTAGCCTGCCAGCACTTAGTACAAGGCTGAGAATAGAATAAGTATCTGTTGAGTGATTTAAGTAAACTGGACTTTTTCTCCTGGCAGATAATACCCAGCTCAATCTATATGTTACACAATTTCCCCTGCCTGGTGGCAACAACTAACAAAGAGCAAAAATGAGAGTCCTGCTATTAAGTATTCAGGGAATTGATTTGTTTTGATGTATATAAATTATTATGTAAGTTTTAAAACCATACAATGCAACATGTTCCTTTTCCTTCTGACAACTCATAGATATAAAATTATTTTTTATTCTACAAAATAATTGCAGAGCTTGCTAGATGTTTTGAAAAGAGGGTTTACTTTGTTCTCTTGAGGAAAAGGAAGGAAAAGATTTCCACTGAACAAACATTTATCAACTACCTTCTCTAAATATACTTTCAAACTAGGCATAACATAATAAGATGGTACAATAAAGCAAGTAGGTAAGACGAAGTCCTTGCCCTAATGGAGTTTATGGTCTAGGAGAAGGATGTGTCACATAAAACAAGTAACTCTAAGTGTTTAAGTGAATTAGGGAAGTAGAAATAGTTCTATGCAAGTATCGAGGTAGGAAATATGGAAAACAACATTTATAATATAAAAAAGGTAATCTTTATTCTGCCTTAATCACTTTCTGTTCATTTGACGGCATTTCTCCTGACAAGACAGTGAAACAGAAGGGGAGCCCTTTGCTCTTTTCTAGGTTTTCTTCTGTGAGAATTAGAAACAGGTTTCTGGCGCTCAGACCTCTGCCCAAGGCACCAAACAAACAGTAAGGCAAAACAGTAGTTCTCTTGGGATTAGCAGCTTTCTCACTTCCCTCCATCTGGGCCTGCAGACAGAGCAGCAGATGAACAGAGAGGGTCAGCCACCAGGGTAAGTATAAAATGTGAGGCTCTCTGCTGAGATGTCATCAAAGAGAGAAATAGAAAAGAGAGCTGTGTGGATGGGAGAGAGGAAGCAAATTCATAATGAGGCCCTGGTGTCATTCTAAGTTTTAACTATCGATAAACATAAAGAGAACTCCCACGGATTGGGTAGGGAACAGAATGAACCTCACTTTCAACATTCCACTGCTCTGAAAGGCTCTTCTGGGAAAAGTGATATGTAGGAAAACTAAGGCATTGTGGTCTAACACCTAAGCCACACTAGAGAAAGCAACTATCACCCTGACCTCCAAATTCAGGATATGGTCTGACCACTTTTGCTATAAAAATGAAAGAGAGAAAAACAGAGAGACAGACAGACACACAGAGATAGAGACAAAGGGACAGAGACAGATGGACAGAGACAGAGAGGGAGGGAGGGAAGGAGGGGGAAAAGGAGGAGGAGGAGAGAGAGAGAAAACAAACTAGCAAACCTAGTATTCAAACTCTGAATTATGGACTCCTAATTGCATCCATCGGATTTACTCAGAGCTACAAATTGGCTTAAACTTGGGCTTGATTTCACCTTTAATATCTTTTCTTTTAAAGTTTTTTTTTTTTGCTTTAGGGGCATTTTTTGAATGTAGGTAACACAAAATTCATAGTAAGAATATATAAAGGTGAACATAAAGCTAGGTGGCACAGTACATAGAGCACGAGGACTAGAACCAGGAGGACCTGGGTTCAAAATTGGCCTTAGATACTTCCTAGCTGTGTGACCCTGATCAGATCACTTAACCCCATTTGCCTAGTCCTTATCCTTCTGTCTTACAGTACAAGGGCCAAAGCTAGGGATTATTTTTTAAGTATGTAAGGTCTTTTTTATGTTGGTTGGGAATGACTTCCAGGTTTGTCAATGACTATTTCAAGTTTTAAGAGGAGAGAGTATATAGGTCTTTTATATTCCCCATTCAATAGTATTTTTTTAAGGCTTTTAACCATTCCTGAATAAGTAGAAATGAAGAAAAATAAAAAAAAAAGTGAAGATACCTTAATTTTATACTTTGAAACAAAAACAAAATTTCCAAACTACAAGGGAAGTACTTTTATTCAATAAGTATTAAGAGATTTAGAAAAAGGAATATATGCAAAATACAAGATAGCATATGTTTGCATCCACTTTAAAGCAATACACACATGTCCGAAATCCATTTTGGACTTCCTTCTACAAAACACAATTTTTAGCAAGAAAATTGTCTCATTTATTTGAGTGTTAATCAGCCCATCAGATTTTCTAAATGGTTATTTCAAATAAGAAGGCGAAAAGTAATAATGTACATTTGTTCTGCTGGTATTAAGCTTGATTTTGGCCCAGGGCACTGCTGTTACTGTAAATTCCTGGCAGAGATCAACTCATTAAAACACAAAGCATTTAGTGCAACATTTCTAATTTTAAACTCTTCAAAGAGCAATGCTAAATCAATATCATTCACCTATATTAACTTACTAAATATTTTCAGGGTGGCATATTATTCTTACACAGAGGCAATGCTTTGATGAAAGTTGTTCCAATTTTACTATTCCTCCTTCCTTTGCTCTACAATGTGCTAGAATATTTCACTGGTAATGCTCGTAATAGCCTACTTCTGACATAACTCTTCTGAAGAAGGCAGAAAGTACAAGCAAAAACAAAAAAAAAGTCTGAAAGTGGTGTCAACATATCCAAGTTTCAGTCTTACTTAGTTCTATCACTTTCTAGCTTTATGATCTTGGACAAATCATGAGGATTAATAATACTCAAAATACCTAATTCATGACATTGTTAGGATGGTGATATGGTTTGTTGATGAGCCAGTATTGTGACTCTGAAGACCCAAGTTTGAAAACTGGTTCATGTAGGACTAAATATGTGACCTCAGGCAAGTCACTTAAGAGTTTTAATCCTCAGTTTCTTCATCAGTAAAATGAAGAACCTACTTCAAAATCTATAATGTGCTATGTAAATGAAAGCTATTATCACCTTTGAGAAGAATACTCATAAAATAAAACAGTTCTACATGAAAATTCTATAAAGGGAATATAATGATTGAGAGCATCATTAAGGTTTAAATATATATATATGTATATATAATGTAAATGGTTTTGAATGTGGCATCAAAGATACAGAGAGAGAATTTCAGCTGTGCCACTTACTATGTATGTGACCTTGAGAAGTCACTAAACATCCATCCTTGGTTTCTTTACCTATAAAATGAAGTATGTTCTTTTTAATGTAGTTTCTTAAGATTTATGATGTAGTTTCTCTACTACTGTAAACTAACACAAATATTATTTAATGTCCAAGCCTCATTTTCTTTATTTTTGAAGTTGGAATAATATTTGTGCTACCAAGTTCACAGAATCACAAAGGTATCCAGACTTTAAAAGCTCAGTAATATTTTCCATTATATTATATATGTAATCCCTTCAAACAAAAACTTAGTATTGTCAGTATTTAGTATCAATTTCTATCTCAAATTCATAGGTTGTTACTGAAAAGGGACAAAAAACTTTTACTTGCCTATAATTTCTCAGACTAATTATTCCTTTCATTAGATAGAAAGTCAACAATCAGGCAGAACAGAATTGAAAATCAGGGACATGTGCTAAAGCAAGACAAGCAGGTACTATTTTCTAGGTTGATGACTGGTCAAGTTTAAGAGGACAGACAAGCCAGAATATGGCACCTAGGCAGCCTGGGGAATGAAGGGTCATCTACCTAAGTACAATCTAGACATCAAAAGATTAGGAACTCAAGCTATATAGTCTGAGAACGAAGGGGACCTGAATGACAGATAAAGGGCATTAGGATACAGCATCATCTCTCTTTTCACTTTTTAATACATCTCTGATATCTAAAAATTCTATATAATTACTTGCCTACACATGTTGTTATGACTTACTCTAGAATTACTACTTAAAAATACTGTTCACATTTTTGTGGTTTTTATCTTGAGTATTTAAGCATGGCCCTAAAATGTTAATAAATATTTCCTTAATTTAACAGAGGGTCAGCTAGGTGGTACAGTAGATGGAGTATCAGGCCTGGAGTCATGAAAATTTGAGTTCAAATCTGGCCCAAGACCTACTAGCTTTGTGACCCTGGGCAAGTCACTTAACTCTCTTTGCTTCAGTTTCCTAATCTGTAAAATGAGCTGGAGAAGTAAATGGCAAACCATTCCAGTATCTTTGCTAAGAAAATCCCAAATAGGGTCAAGTAGAGTTGGACATGACTGAACAACAACAAATTGAATGGAATCAGATGGGGGAGTAATAAAGTTGGTAGACCTGTCATATAAGAATGAACACAAGATTTTTAGAAGATATAGATGAGTTGCAGAGGATAATAAGATTTTATTAGTCATAAACCCATGACAATGAGGATTCTTAACTGTTTTTGTGTGTTAGGGAGCTAAGTTGGCTACAATGGACACCAATTATATTGAAAGAGTTATCAAAATACTAAAAAGAAGAAGAAAAAAAGAAATCAAGTTAAAAGACCATGAGCTAAAAAACCTTGCATTAGAGGAAGTAGCCAGACCAACGTTATCACAGACCCAATGAAGTATTATTACAATATTTTTAATTACCTAAGTCAATATATTGATTATCAACTTATTGCCAATAAGATCTTAATCAGATATACCATTTTGGAGGTGACCTCAAAGTTCCTAATGATATGCCAATAGATCCTAGGGCCTGGTAAGTCCAACCAACATGGAAAAATTTAGATTACATGCATAGTAACAGATTGAATGCTTTCTGAGCATGAAGCTAACCTAGCGTACTTCAGAGATTCATTACTTGTTTGGCTGCCAGATGATGAATTTTTTTCAAATATAGCCATAGCAACTCTTGAACAGTACGCACAGGTACAGAAGGGTTGAGTATTCATAACTCTGAAATCACGGATATTTGCTGCATCTTTCCTCTAGTTATTCTATCATCGCATTCATATCCCATTAGTCTAGTCATCTGGATTATTTAAGCACTAAGGCTTAGGTTTAAAGATCCCACAATAAGAAGAATTTTTTAATGGTATAAGTTGCAGAAAAACAACACTGGCAATGAACCATGGCTCTTCCATATGGTTAGGGAATCCAGTGGTAGTCAATGAATTTCAGGACAGATGAAGGGAATGAATCCACAGAATAAGAACCTTAGAATTTAATGCCACAAAGACTAGTCAGATATCCAGGCTCAGAATCAATTCTAGTTCTGAAATCTCAGTAGCTTCTAGAGTTCAGCTATCAGGAATAGAGCTGTGTCTTCTTTCAGGTCATCTGAGCCAATATTACTATTTTTAGGGGGTAAATTTTCCAGTTTCCTTTCCTCACCAACTATACTGTGCCCAACACTTATGTCCCTAAATGGGGCATCCCTGCAAACTTCTATGCTATTGCTCTGGATCATCTTGTCCCTCAGGCTAAAGAAGAGGTTTTCTCTTTTGGCAATCATTAAATTATTCTCATTACTGCCTAAGGTGCTCTTAAGCTGTATTAAAATGGTCTAGTTAACCAACAGATGGAATAGTGATGGGAAAAAGCAGAATATCTCCTACATGCAAAGCCTGCTTCATTAATTGTGTCTTTTCCTTCCGCTCTTCTCTGCCTTCTATTTTTTTGCTTTCTATAGTCTATGTAACTTTATTGGGAGCCAAGATGGTGAATTAGAGATGTAGAGAGCTCGAACCTTTCTGAGAATCCTCTTCAACCAACCTTAAAATAATGCTTAAAAATGAATACTGGAGGGACAGAATGAACAAGGTAATGGAGTGAAGGCATTATCCTGCAGAAAACAACTTGATGGATATACAGAGAGAGTCTGGTTCACAAGGTGGTACATCACTCCACAGCAAGGCCATACTCACAAGGGAGTATGAATGCAAGTCAAGTGCAAGCTGTTCCATCCTATCTCTATTGCTCCAGGTTCTGAACTTGGGTGAAGCCAACTTTGAGACCCCAAGAAACTTGCAATCCAACAACAGAGCACCCCATGCTCAGTCTTTAAAGTTCTAATCCCTAGCACAAGTCTGCAATGAGTTCCCAAATCCCAATCCAAGGTAGGCCACCATGCAACTATCTGGTACAAGCCTAAGGGGAGGCCCAGAGCCTCTGCCCAAGACTGCAACGAGACTCCAAGACCCAGCACAAGGCAATCCATAGTACACGTGGTTGGTGGAGGCTCAGAGTGAGTACTAGAGTCTCTACCCAAGCCTGAGGTATTACCCTGAACCTTAGCACAAGTTATCTTGCAGTGTTCTAAACCCTGTAAGCATTGAAGGAGACTAAATCAGTAGTGGAATGTGGCTTTCATATCATTTCATACTACCTTGGAAGAACTGAAACTTGTGAAAACCCAGATCTAGGGCTAAAGGTAGCAGCAAAGAAAATTTGAAGTTTAAGAAAGTATCCTTTCTGTCCTGAGAACAAGCAGAGCCCACCTTTAAGAGAAAAATAAAAGTTGAACAAAAGGCTAAGAAAACGAGCAAACAACAAGAAAATAACTAACCACAGAAAATCACTATGGAAAAGAGCAAAACACAAGAAACTAGAAAAAGAACAAATTGAAAATCCCCAATTGAAAAATTCTAAAAATCAAAGGAGAAATTAATAAAATTAAAAGTAAGAGAACCATTAAGTTAATAAGACTAGGAGTTGATTTTATGAAAAAAATAAAAACAAATAAAATACATAGAGAATTGGTAAATTTGATTAAAAAAGGAAAGAAGAAAATCAAGTTAACCGTACCAAAAATGAAAAGGGTGAATTCATCACCAATGAAAAGGAAATTGGAGCAATCATTAGGAGCTATTTTGCCAATTTACATGCCTTTAAATTTGAAAATCTAAGTGAAATTGTATTTTCAAAAATAAAGATTTCCCAGATTAACAAAAGAGGAAATAGATTACTTAAATAGTCTCATTTCAGAAAAAGAAATTGAATAAGTAATCCAAGAACTCCTCAAGAAAAAAGTCTCCAGGGCTGGGTGGATTCATATGTGAATTCTACTGAACATTTAAAAAATAATGAATCCCAATACTATAAAAACTTTTTGGGAAAATAGGCAAAGATGGAGTCCTACCAAATTCTTTTTATGACACAAATATGGTGCTAATGCCTAAGCTAGGAAAAGCAAAACCAGAGAACAAAGAAACTTAGAGACAAATTTCTTTAATGAATATAGATGTAAAAGTTTTAAAGAAAATATTAGCAAGTAGACTATAGCAAAACATGGCAAGGATCATTCACTAGGACCATATGGGATTTATATTGGGAATGCAGGATTGGTTTAATTTTCAGAAAACTATCAGCATAAAGGACTATATCAACAACCAAACTAAGAGAAATCACATGATTATCTCAATAGATTCAGAAAGTCATTGACAAAATACAATACTCATTCCTATTAAAAACACTAGAAAGCATAGGGCCTCTATGTAAAATAATAAGCAACATCTATCTAAAAACATCATCAAGAATCATCTGCAACTGTAATAATTTAGAAGCCTTTCCAGTAGGATCAGGGGTGAAGTAAGGATGCTCATTATCATCACTATAATTTAATATTGTACTAGAGATTCTAGCTTTAGCAATAAGAGAAGAAAAGGAAATTGAAGGAATTAAATTGAGGCAGTGAAGAAACTTTACAGATGACATGATCTTATACTTAGAGAATCAATTAATATAGTTGAAATAATGAATAACTAACAAAGAGAAAGAACTGTTGGGACTCAGATTGCAAATTAAAGCATAGTATTTTGAGAGTTTAGTTTATTTGTGGTTTTATTTGTGGAGTTTTGGTTTTATATGAGTATACTCTTATCACAATGAATAATACTGAAATATTTTGCATGATAATACATATGTAACTGAGATCAAATTGCTTACCATCTCCAGGGGCAGGGACCAGGAAGGAAGGGAGAAAGAGAAACAATTTGGATCTCATAACTTCAGAAAATATATGTGCAAAATTGTTATTACATATAATTGGGAAAATAACTGTTTTATCCTTTTCTCCATGAAACCCTCCCAGAGGCTTTATGAAAAGTTTTTTTTTTCCCAATAGTTCCTTGAGAAGCCAGAATTTTATCTAATTCATCAAAACAGTGAGATTACCTAATGCAATGGGATGTCACAAAAAGAAAAGCAGAGCAAACAAAATCTTCACATTCTCCTGTCTCACAAGGACTTTGGGAGAAATGACAGTCACAAATCCAATTAAAAGTCACAAAGGATATGCCACTTACACTTCCATCCTTACTCCTATTAATGGAGAGGTGCAAGTTGGAAGTAGGATAAACCCTGCTTCCCATCAAAAAGCACGTTCTCGAATAAAAGGGTAAATTCTATAATCAAAGCTAGTCTAATTACAAATGATAGGCTTAGGCTGTGCATCCTTTATGTGTATGTGGGGAAGGCATAGAGGTTACTAGGATTAACAATTAGTTCCCCTTCCTCTCAAGAACCCCTGCAGCACCTTGCCTGCTCTTAGCATTTGCTTGTCCTTTTCAAAGCTTAATTCAGCAGCTGGCATATCAAGAGTAGCTGAATCGTGTTCCAGTCACAAACCAAATTGAGTTTTTCTCCCATTCATATACAGTTCCCTGAAACATGAGGCTACAAAGAAAAAAAGTAAATCTTTCAAAAATCAGCAAGAAACATGGAAGAGTTGTCATTATCTTTGTAGAACGGGACTCATAGGATCCCAGAGAAATGAAAAGTCTGGCTTGTAAGGAGCACTCACCTTAGATTAGGAAAATGTAAGCTGCAAAACAAGATTGTTCTATCTCCATTTCCTGAGGACCACAGTATAATAAAGAGAATATCATCTTTATAGTCAGAGGGCCTTGATTCTAATGTGTATGAAGTGAGTGATCTTAGACAGATCACTTGAATTATCTGATCATCAGTTTACTCAAAAGTAAAACAACAGGTCTATATCAGATGATCTGAGAGGTTTCCTCTAATTTTGCCTTTTCTTATCTAAAAAAAATTGTATATGCCTTTGGTGTTTTAGGCAGTAGACCAGTCTAAATAACTTAGGTGTTATCTTCTAACAATATTTCATAACATACCCTCACCATGTTAAATCTACAAGAATGGATCAGTGAGAGATAGTTCATATATTTTAATTTTTTTTTCTCTTTGGCTATGACTCTTCCTCACTGGGATGAGTTCAGTAACTTGGAGGCTGCCCAGTATAAAGGTTGGAATAATTGAGTATTTAGTTATTATTCTTTTAAAAATCTATCAGAGCAACTAAGTGACACAGTATATAAAGGGCTGGGCCTGAAATCAGGAACACTTTTCTTTCTTATTCAAAATCTGATCTCAGCATTTACTAGCTGTGTGACCTTGATCAAGTCACATTTAACCCTGTTTGCCATAGGTTCATTATTTGTAAAATGAGCTGGAGAAGAAAATGGCAAACCACATCAGCAAAGAAAGTCCAAATTTCCAAATTGGAATAATGAAGAGTTGAGCATAACTGAAAAACAACTGAATAACCACAAAAATCTATTAGATGACACTTTGGTAAAGCATCAACAGAGATAGGAAAATCAAAAGCAAAATCGGTGTCCGGTATAGTACCGATGCATAAGCATAGATTTAATTCAATTAAACATTTTAATGGCTTATCAGCATAATTCTTTTTTTACTTAGAAGAATTTATTTTCAAGTATTTCAGCCCTTTCCTTCCTTCCCCTTATTATAGAAGGCATAATTCAGAAAACAGATATGTATATATAAAATGTCTT
The DNA here is from genome assembly GCF_016433145.1 of Gracilinanus agilis. NCBI lineage: Eukaryota > Metazoa > Chordata > Mammalia > Didelphimorphia > Didelphidae > Gracilinanus > Gracilinanus agilis. The sequence continues at coordinate 510,177,295 of NC_058131.1, forward strand.
TCATGTTTCCATTTTTTCAGTTCATTCTCTCAAGGTGAATATTCAAGTTATTCTTCAAGTATTAAGTCTTTGGCTGTATATAATATTCATTGTTTCTACTCATTTCACTCTTCATCATCACATGTAGTTCTTTATAAGTTGTTTTTTTTTTAATTAGCCTGTTCATCATTTCTTATGGTGTGTATTATTCCATTACCATCTTATAACATAATTTGTTTAGCCATTCCCCAGTTGATGGACATTCTGTTCAATTTCTAGTTCTTTGCAACCACAAAGAGAGCTGATATAAATATTTTAGAATAGGTTTTTTTTTTCCCTTCTCCTTGATATCCTTGGGAAAGAGACCCAGATATCTAATCAACAGAACTAAAGGTATGCACAGTTTTAGAACTCTCTGGGCATAATTCTAAATTGGCTTTGATTGATCAGTTCACAGTTCCATGAATATTAGTGTTCCCACTTTGATACACCCCTTCCAACTTTCTCATCTTGCCCTTTTGTTATTTTAGCCAATCTGATGGGTGCGAGATGATATTTCAAAATTGTTTTGGTTTTCATTTCTGTAATATCTAGTGATTTATGGTATCTCTTCACATACATATATGCAGCTTTAATCAAATTATCTGTTCATATCTTTTGCCCATTCTTATTTCTATAAATTTGACAAAGTTCTCTATATATTTTATATATGAGATTTCTATCTAAAAGACTGAATTTTTTCTCCCAATTTTCTTTTTTTCCTTCTAATGTTGGAAACATTTGTTTTATCTGTACAAAAAACTTTTCTCAATTTAATGAACTAAAAGTTATTTTACGTCTCAAAAGGCTCTTCATATCTTTTTTAATCATAAATTGCTCTCCAGTCCATAAATCTGATAATTTACCTGTTCTAATTTACTTACATTATGTAACCATTTGTCTTATTTTAATGAACAGTATAAGACATTGGTCTATATTTGGTTTCTGCCAAACTACTTTCTAGTTATCCTGGCAATTTTTATCAAATAGAGATTTCTTATCCCCAAAATCTGTATCTATGTTTTTGTCAAAGACACGGTAACTATAACTTTTACTATTGTTTATGGCATGTTTGTCCTGTTCTACTAATCTATCTTTTTTTTTTCTTAGTACCAGATAGTTTTGATAATCATTACTTTATAATATAGCTTAAAATCTGGCACGGCTAGACCTACTTCATTTACATTTTTTTCATTAATTCTTTTGAGATTCTTGACCTTTGTTCTTCAAAATGAATTTTGTTATAATTTTTTTAGCTCAATAGGATAATTTTCTGTAAATTAGATTGGGATAACATTAAATCAGTAGATTAGTTTAGGAAGGATTATCATTTAAATTATATTTGCTCTACCCATCCATGAAGAATTAATATGTGTCAAATTATTTAGAGCTCACTTTATTTGTGTAAAGATGTTTTATAATTATGTTCGTGTATTTCCTAGGTTTGTTTTGCTAGGCATACTACCAGGCATTTTATTCTGAGACTATTTTAAATGGAATATCTCTTCTTATCTCTTCTTGCAGGACTTTGTTAGTAACATATATATAAAAATACTGATTATTTACGTGGTTTTAGTTCATATCCTGCTACTTTGCCAAACTACTGATAGTTTCAGCTTACTTTTAGTTGAAGCCCTAGAATTTTCCACTTAAACCATCATATCATCTGCAAAAAGAGATTATCCCTTTCTCAATTCTGATTCTTTCAATTTCTTATTCTTCTCTTATTGTTATTGCTAGCACTTATAATACTTTGTTAAATAATATGATATATCTCGTTCTTTATTCCACAATTCAAGGGACTGATTCCAACAATTAAGCCTAAAAATAGGTAGAGAATAATGTCTTTCTCTTAAGGAGAGCCACAGCAACCTTACTAACCACCTACTCAGAGAATCCATCTTCATTCCAGACTTCACTTTTATATTGATTCTCAGTAGCTTGGACCATAAAAGCTGAACAATCTAGTTCTCTGAAAGGGACAGTTCAGAAACTATCTAGTACCAAATTACCTAATGGCTAATAACTTGAGACTACTTATTATCAGAAAGGATTGGCTTAATGAGGGAGAATGCCCCAGTGTTTTAAAAAGTTTGGTTCATTGGAGCAGGGAGATCCCATCTGTCTAACTATTCTCAGCTCCCACCCTTTTCCTCTTTATTCTAAATAAGCACAGCAGGTAATGATGTGAAGTGGGAAATAGGAAGTGAACAAATGTAAGCATAAGATTCACTGATGTTTCATATGGTTGTGTTTGTGTGTGTACTTTTATATCAAAAAAATGAGAAGTCTAGAGTTGGAAGGAGCCTTAGAAAATGATTATCTAGATCAAAGGTCCAGGGGTCTAGAACCTGGGATCCATGGTGTCCTAAGGGGTCTATGGTCAGATTTCAAGGAGTCTGTGAATTGAGAGGAAAAAAAAAGTTACATCTTTATTTTAATATAATTAGTTTCCTTAATAATGTTATGTACTTTATTTTAGACATTTAAAAATATTATTTGAAGAAGTCTTTAGGATTCTATTAACTGCCAAAAGAGACTATATCACAGAAAAGGTTAAGAACTACTGATCTGTGTCAACCCCTTCTTTAGTCAAAAATCAATCAATCAGGGGTAGCTGGGTAGCTCAGCGGATTGAGAGTCAGGCCTAGAGACAGGAGGTCCTAGGTTCAAATCTGGCCTCAGACACTTCCCAGCTGTGTGACCCTGGGCAAGTCACTTGACCCCCATTGCCCACCCTTACCACTCTTCCACCTAGGAGCCAATACACAGAAGTTAAGGGTTTAAAAATGTAAAAAAATATATCAATCAATCAAGGGGCAGCTAAGTGACTTAGTGAATGTAGAGCCAGGCCTGGAGATAGGAAAACCTGGGTTCAAATCTTGCCTCAGACACTTTTAGATATGTGACCCTGAGCAAGTTACTTAGCCCCAATTGCCTAGCCCTTACTGTTCTTTGGCCTTGGAATAGATACTTAGATTCAAACCTAAGACAGAAGGTTTTTTTTTTATTTTAATCAATCAATCAATCAATCAATCAATCAATCAAGTAGTTATTAAGCACCTGCTTTGTACCAGGCAGCATACTTTGTGCTGGACATACAGTATGGAGGCACCTAGATGGACATGTATGGATAGAGCTCCTGACTCTGGATTCAGGAAGGTTTCAGTTCTAATCTGATCTCAGACATGTACTAGCTCTATAACCCTGAACAGGTCGCTTCATCTTTATTTGTCTTACTTTCCTTGGTTGTGAAATGGGGATGATAATAATATCTGCCTCACAGAGAAGGAAAGAGAGATCATGGCAGAACCATGGGCAATCTTGAGAGTTAAGGAGACCTGATGGTAAGCCAACAAAGGAGCCTGAGGAGCCATCGAAGTAAGGTAGAGTAGTGGAAAGAAATCCCAGAGAAAAAAATAGGATATCTAATAGGAGAGAGTGGGCAGAAGGGTAAAACAAAGAACATAGTTTAAGAACAATGAGGGCTGAGAAGAACATTAGATTTAGTCATTAAGGTATCATTGGTATCTTTAGGATGAACAATTTCAATTGAGAGATATGGTCAGAAATTAGACTCCAAAAGAGCCAAGGAGAGAATGAGAAGAGAGAAAAGAAAAGCCGTAACTGTAGACAGTACCACGAAAAGCTGGGCATCTAAGTTCTTGGTTTGGCTTTTAAACAAATGCACCTTTAGATGGAGGAAGTTTTGAGGGAAACAACTAATATGAAACTCAAATCACTTTGCAAAGCTTTGAGCTTTAAAATCTATATAAATATCAGTTATTCTTACAAACAAAGAGAGACTGGTTGGTGTAATTGAAACAACTTGTAGAAAGTTTATCTTAACAATATAAATAGGGAAAATAATATCATGCATAACTTGGTATGTGTCCTAGTCTTTACAGAAGTAACTTTTATAAAATTCATGGAAATTAAAGATATAATATTGCAGATTGAGATAGGAATTTGTCAAAAGGGGACTGAGAGGCTCTTGGGAATGAAATTTTTGATAACTTGATCTCAAAACAGGGTGGGGTGGCATAATGTTTTAACAGACTGATGTGGGGAGCTCTGCCTAAGCTCATGTTTTTTTAATATTCAAAAACAAGGAAATGAATGCAAGTAACTTAGGATGAAAAGAAATTTGTGGTAAGATAATAGCACCAAGAAGCCAAAAGTTCAGATGCTTCTAAAAATGCCAAAGATAAGATCTTTTAAAAAGCCACTCTAGGGTTTGTTGTGGGTTTTTTTTTTTTAATGAAGAAAAGGATAGAAAATCTGCATTCAAATCCAGCTTCAGATACTAGTTTTTTGAACTGGGGCAAGTCACTTAATCTATTTTTTTTATTACTGTATAATGGTCATAATAACAGCACCTGTCTCATAAGGATGTTATGAAGATAAAATGAGATAATATTTGTTAAGTATTTCACATAAAAGCTGGCATATAGGAAGCACTATATAAATGCCAGCTATCATCATCATCATCATCATCATCATCATCATCATCATGATGCTATTATTTAGAACAGATGAAATCAATAATAGAAAGTATAATCACAGATTTATTTTACTTATTTTACATTCTTCTTACTTATATTGTTAGAGAAAATGAGTCCAATCACTTACAACAGGAAAACTATATTCTAGGACACAGAAAGAATATTACCTTGCATGCAATTGCCGAACCACTGTCATTGATCCTTGAGAACTTGAGGAGAATGGATCAAAATAGGCAAAGCACAAATGAATTGTGATGAATAAGTGTCATCTTTTCCATAAAGAGAGAAATTAGATACTTTACAACAAACTTGGATCCTTGCAAATCCAACAATATTAGTATTTCTGAAGGGATGATTGGCAAGAACTTAGGAAGAGAGGTGATAAGGGCAGGCTACTATGAGTTCACTAAGAACAATAATACTGGACTCTTTCTTGGTTTATTTTTGGTTAGTATTCTAAAACTGGTATATCAACAGAAGCCAACATAGCTAGGATTTGGCAAAAGTATTTGACAAAAATTTCTCAGGATATTACATAAATAAGAGGTAGGATGGATGAGTGATAATATACTTTGACAAACTAGGATAGAGGTAAATGGCTGTACTCAATTAAGTATTGATGGGAGTTTAAAAGTCTGCAACTAGGGACAGCTAGGTGGCTGAGTAGATTGAGCCTCAGGCCCAAAGACAGGAGGTTCTGAGAGGTTCTATGTGACCCTAGGCAATTAACATAACCCTCATTGCCTAGATCTTACCATTCTGGAACCAATGCACAATACTGATTCTAAAATGGAAGGTAAAGAGTTTAAAAATATTTTTTTTTAATTTGGAAAAAAAAAAAAGCCTGGAGGTAAGACTGGCCAGTTTTGATATAGTGCTATCAAGTTTTAAATCTATGTTATGAATTAAAGTAACCTTTTCCCTAACCCACTTACTGCTTTTTGTACTTAGAATTGGCATCCTCATGGGGCCCATGCAATTTACATGGGTATAAGTTAGAAGGAGATTGAGATGTTACATGGCCCATCACCTCAGATAAGAAAACTAAAGCTCAGAGAAATTGTGTGCCCAAGGTCACCCAGGCAATAAGTTGCAGGGTTAGATATGAACCCATGTTCTCTGACTTAAAACTTAGGGCTTTTTTCTACTGTATCAGTCTTCCTCCTAAAATATCAACAAAGAGAAAAGAATGAAAGAATTTGTCTAAGTCACAGTAGCATCAAAATGCCTTTTTAAGGGATCTATATAGGCATGTGAGGATCTCAACAAGAAAAACTACAAAAGCACAAAGTCTTGTCCCTAGGAGAAATCTAAAATAAAATTTAATCACAACAATACCTAGCAAGGGGCTTTGCAAATAAAAGTTGCTCGGCAAATATTTTTGAATTAATAAACTGAATACAAGCAGCAAGACAAAAGGATGTATTACATGAGCATGTTTCTTTTTTAATCTAACATAGTCCAAAATAATTTGATTTGAAACAAATTAAGAGGGTTAGACCTCCATGCAGAAATTTATACTGGAAATTTTTGGCCAGATGATAAAAGACTCATTCTGAATTCTTCCCTTGAGGTATAGGAACAATACAATGCAATGTAATCCAATTAACATTTTTAAAGTACCTATGAGGTGCTAGGCACTGAGCTAAAATGCTTAGGATACAATTAATAAAAACAATCCCACACCTCAATGAGTTTACAATCTAAAGAGGAAAATAGTTCACAAAAAGAGGCAAGAAGTTGAGGAGTCAGGGAGGTGGAGGACCAGAGGATATCCAGTATGAAGGCATCTTGCTCCATGGAGTAGAAACCAGGCAGGACAGCAGATGCAAAGTGGAGTGATCTAAGAATCTAAATTGAGACCTTTATAAAGGAAAGCATTGGGAGAATTTTGGTGGTCCCTGCTTCAGTCCACTAAACAGAAGGAAGAGGATGTCAATCAAGGCTGAGTTGGCCACCTACCTAGTGTTTAGTTTACAAATGATGAGCTTATCTTGGAAGGGCAGGGCAGCAGATGCAAAATAGAGAGCATAGTCATGTCTAATTTTTTTCAGATCTGGAAGCACCTGAATCTGCCTTCATAGGAATAAATACTGGAAACTGGGGCCCAATCATCACTTGACAAAGCAATAGTATCAAAAGATTTCCACTCTCAAAAAAAAAATCCTGGGAGACATAGCTATATTAGACAAAGGCATCACAAATGAATACACATCTGCAAAATTTTTGGCCAAAAATGATCATGTCATTCCCAATAAAATTAAGTGGAAAATTATAAGATAATAGACCTAAAGCTCATTGAGGTGTGGGAATAAGTGAATGAAATATATATATAAAGTGCCTACTATGTACCATGAAGGAGATCAAGTGATGGAGGAAAATACACTTCATGCCCTCAAGGAGCTTACATGCTAAAAGGGGAAGTCAATATACATATAAAGGAATATTGGCCAACAATGAGTATTTTGGTCAGGAAAGTTACACGTATGGTAAATGGATCCATAGAGAGATTAAATGGTTTATACTTTCTAGAAAGGTAGTATTGATCTGATTATTTATTTTTCACATAGTTAGAAATGGCAATGGGTTGGAAATGGAAGAGGAGGGATGGTGCTTATGATGGGAAAGGGCCAACAGTAAAAAGATGGGAGGAGGAAAAGTATTATACATATCGGCATGAAGATGGCCAGGGTTCAGCAATACAGGGGTCTGGGTCCACCTAGTAATGATAAATCCCCCAGGCCCAACATTCCTACAAACAGAAGCTAAGAGACCCAAGGAGCTGCACTGGAGTTTGGGACCAAAAGTATAGCTCAGAATATAAAGACATCTATAAGACAATCTATATCCTTCCATATTCTTTTTCCATATTAATTCATTTTACCTGGAATGCCCCTTCTTTTCCCTTAGTTGAATCTTAGCCATTCTTTAAGGCTTACTAGCAGAGAGCCCCTCACTACAGAACCCTTCCTTCTTGATTTCTGCCCACTGTGATCCTTCCCTTCTCAAAACACCTAAAGCACATTTATTACTTGTGTTAATTCATTTGATACTTAAGTTACTGTACACCTTGCTACTATTTAAGGTGCATATACATTGTTAAATTATAAGCTCCTAATAGAAGGAAAGGGTATCTTATACTTTCTTTGTATCTATATATGCATTCAGTAGCATCATATCTTATGGTCTTATATTATGTTAGAAATTGAGAAATTAAGACCCGGAGGTCAAGAAGAACATCATTTAGTGAATGTCTCCAAAATATGTTGATTGACTAGAGTCCAATGCAACCCAAAATAAAGTATCTGAATCTAAAAATACTTAAAGATCGGCAGGAGCTACAAGGAACATTCAACTTATTCTTTGAAAATCTGGAGCCATACATCTCAAGATTTGTTTTTTGCCTTTATTGGTCTTGTCCTATATCTGAGAAGTTTTGAGGCTTGTGTGCTGCAGGTCCTAAAGTTCTCCCTTTAGAGTAAGGAACCGGAAAAAATTCAGTGATGCAACACAGGGGACTGGTTTCTGGCCAAAAGCTGATACTGCCTCAGCTTAGTACAATGGGAATCATTCAGGTGGTGGTCATGTCACTCACTAACTTTGGAATTGGTACAATGGAAACATGGGAGGAAAATGATATACTCCTCTTCCAGCCACCTGACCAAACAAAGGCATATATGAGGAAATGTATAACCACTTTCATATTGGGACAGGGTTTCTTAGCCTTGGGTTCATGAACTTTTGTTTGTTTTTTTGAATTTATAACTATTTCAATGTATTTGGTTTCCTATATGAAATCCTACATAACTTGTTTTATGGCATTTTAAAATATTCTGATGAGTACCTCAGTTTCATCTGACTGCCAAAGGGTTTCATGACACACATCCTGAAGCTAAAAAAAAAAAACCTCATAAAGAAGGCATAGCTGTCCCTTTAATAATGATTCTAGACAGAAGGAAAAGGTACTAAACTGAGACCAGCTAGAGATCATGAAAGGTAATAGTTAGAAACAATTCTGAAATACACTTAATGGTAAAATATTGGAAGGTTTCAAATGACTGAGTAAGGAGCTTGTATTTTATTCCAGAAGTAATGGGGAGCCACTGAGCTTTGAGATTTGAGATATGAGCAAATCGCATGAACAGTTTTAGGAAGACCATTTTGGCACTCTACTACTTGTTACCAAAAACAAACAAACAAACAAACAAACAAACAAAAAAAAAACAACTAGTACTTCTGGAGGATATTTCACACTAATTCTGATCATTGAAAGAAGTCAAGATTGTTGGTCTGTAAGAGACAAGTAGTAAGGGACCTTTGATGGTGGTTAATGTTAACATTGGTCCAATTTCATTTCTAGGTAAATATGTGAGGTATAAATTTTTTACAGTCAAAAGATCTGGATTTAACTATCTTGTATGTGATCGTAAGGCCCAATATTCTCCTTTTTTTTAGGTCTCAGTTTCCTAATTTGTAAAATTGGAATGGGAGTAGGTTGAAACACAAAGGCCTCTTCCAGTGCTGATATTTCACAATGGGGTGACAGTCTAATTCTACAATTGATTTGAGGTGGATTAAGCGGACACTATCCTCTGTCATCTCACATGATAAAGATCAAAGCTTTTTGAGATTTCAAGTCACATAGGGGATAGCCTCAATATAATAAAGAAAGAAGGAGAATGAATCTGAAGAGAGTACTGGTCATAGTAATGAGGAATAGCCATGGAAATAACTAAGAGACCTCAGGAGGATTAAAAAAAAATTAAACAGGAAGAAAGTGCCAGAAGAACTCTATCAGTAACCTTTAATTGTTACCCTTCCTCAATTACAGATTTTTCACATGAAGTAATTGCTTCTTGATTAAAGACACATTTTAATTGTGCCAAATAATCTGATTTCTTAGAAACTCTTTGAATAAATGATAGTCCAATTCTTTTATTTGGGTAGGACTCAAAATGGCCTCCTTACCAATTTCCTGATACTATTACCCACTATTGCTAAATAGACAGCATTATTTATTAATGTTCAATTTGCATATAGATAACACATTTCTGCTAAAATGTATAGAGACAAAGACTCATGATTATGTCAGAAATCTGTTTAAAATGTCAAGATCAGATAAGAAGGTAGGCAAGCTCTCTCAAAATTTTACTTATGACCTCTTTGTGAGAAAATTTAGTTATTTCCACAGTGTAATCCAATCAACAGCACAAAAATAGCCTAGTCTGCATTTACCTTGCCATGATCTTGTGAGAAGCAATAAATTCAGCCCTATAAAGATAGAGGATCTCAAATTCAGGATAAAGCAATGTGTAACTCAGCAATTTACCTCTCTATCTGCTAATCATTTTCTCTTCAGCCTCTTGTTTTATTGCTTGTGTATGCATGTGGGTATAAAATATATTTCAATTATATGTACACATATGTGTAAGTATTCACTTTTATACACAATTTATATTATATATGTAATTTTATATTGTACATATTACATATCTAATTCTATATTATGCATATAATTGGTTTTGTTATAAATTATATCCTAAAAGCAGGAAGCCAGGAGGTATAGTGGCTCGAGCACTGGGCTTGGAATCAAGAAGACTCATCTTCGAGAGTTCAAATATGGCCTCAGATACTAACTGTGTGACTGAGCAAATCACTTAACTCTGCCTCTGTTTCTTGTTCAACAAAATAAGCTAGAGAGAAAAATAGCAAACCAGTCCAGTATTTCTGCCAAGAAAACCCCAAATGCGGTCATGAAGAGTTAGACACTACTGAAACAACAAAACAAATACAAGAAAAAATCCTAAGATTAACACTAATGAATGCCACAGTCTAATTCAAAAGTTAAGGGAAGTACACAGTATAAATGAGTCATAGGATAAGTAAAACTTCTTAGCTATCAGTCTGACTCATTTCTGATCAGGAGATTGATGTAGTAAGAGAAATGGTAGGCCCAAAATAAAAGGTTTTCCAGCTTACTTGTGTTTTCAAAGATTGAGAGTTAAGAAAGCAGGATATAAAGGATGAATGAATAACATCAAAAATATTAAGATCTTCAAAGGACTTTACAGATTATCTATTCAAACCTCCTGCATTTCACAGATGAGAAAATTGAAACTGTGTGAAGGAATGGGAATGACGCAGTATTAAACAGTACAGCTAAAACCAGAAGCTTGGTTTTCCAACTCCCATTCTAATGATTTTTCTATGATATGAAACTACCACCCTGGAAGCATTTTAAAGTCAAGTTTAAGAGGTAATACCTATTTTAGTTCTCATTATTTTCAGGGAACCACAGAATTAGCAAACATGGTTTATTTAGCAAATAGAACTTCCCATCTCTAGGCCTGGCTTTCTATTTAGAGCCACATAGCTGGTTTCATTCTTTGTGAAAGTGGGGGGGGAAAAGTCAAGCCTGGTGAAGTAAATTTCCCTCAAAATATTCACCCAAATCTCAGAAGGTGGTGTGTATCAGACATACAGATAAGATTTCTAATCCCGGGTTTTTTTTTAATTGCTTGAAATCAAGACTTTAAAAGCAAGATAGAAAACAATGTGAGACTAGGTATGGAAAGGGTCTAGGTAAATTAAGGTAAATACCACGTATTCCCCACATGACCAGGGCATTAAACTTGTTTCTGCTTTTCAAGGCTTCCTCCAATTATCAAAGATATATATATATATATATATATATATATATATTAAGAAGAGCTAATGTCTGATAATAGCTTATATGATTAAGTAATAAAGATAATAACACTTAACCCTTAAATAGCAAAGCAACTGGGGCTGCTAGATAGTATAGTGGATTCAGTGCTGAGTCTGGTGTGAGGAAGACTCATCTTCTTGAGTTCAAATATTACTTTAGACACTTACTATCTGTCCAGGGAAGGTTACTTAACCCTCTCTGCCTCAGTTTCTTCATTTCTAAAATGAGCTGGAAAAGGAAATGGCAAACCACTCTGGTATCTTTGCCAAAAGAACCCTAAAGGAGGTCATGAAGAGTTTGGCATGACTAAAACAAATGAATAACAAAAGCAAAACAACTAACATTATTTCATTGGATCCTCACAACAGTTATAAGGCAAGTGTTTACTGTTATCCCCATTTTACAGATGAGTAAATTGAGGCTGAGAAGAATAAAAGGATCTGCCCAGGATCACATAACTAGTAAATGTCTGAGACAAGATTCAAATTCAGGTCTTCTTTGAGAACAAGTTCAATACTCTATCCATGAATTGTTGCTACATGACCATTTGAAATACAAATAACCTTCCCATATCCATCTCAAAAACTCCTTTGCATGAAGCACTATTCAAAATGTTCATCATAATTTCTAAATACTCATATTATGTTCCATAGGAGAAAGCTGTTTTCTCAAATTCTGGAAGTCCTCAAGAGTTTCCACTGGGAAGGAAGAAAAAAAAGTGCAGATTAATAGAGACCTTTAATTTTTAATTGATTAATTAATTTGCTTATTTATTTCATTAAACTTCCTGGGTATTATCTCTCTCTCTCTCTCTCTCTCTCTCTCTCTCTCTCTCTCTCTCTCTCTCTCACACACACACACACACACACACACGCACGCGCGCTACAGAATGTATCATTTGACAAAAAGAGAGACATATATATGTGTGTGTGTATATATATATATATACATATATATATAAAACTATGCCCTGCCTATTTCTATTTATCAGTTTTTTCTGTGGAAATGGACATACAAGTTATTACTCAAGCAATATTTCTACTGCAATACATAATTTTTGTTCTGCTTGTTTTATTCTTCATAATCATTTCTTATAGTGCAATAGTATTCCATCACAATCTTATATCACAACTTGTTTAGCCATTCCCAGTTGATGGGCATCCCCTCAATTTCCAGTTCTTTCCCACCACAAAGAGAGTTGCTCTAAATATTCTTTAGAACATATAAATTCTTTTTTCTTTTTTCCTGATAACCATAGGAAACAAACCCAATAGTTTTACTAATGACCAATTAATGGGCTTTGTAACAATTCATTAAAATTTAGCATACATTTAAATGTCCACTGAATGCTAGGTTTACAACAACAAAACAAAATAATTTCTGCCCTCAAGGAGTTTATATTTTACTGGAATGATAAATGTATACAAATAAACATAAAATAAAGAAAACTGAGGAAGAAAAAAATACAAATGGAATAATTTAGTCACTGGAGTAATACTTTCAAATGTATTAAAATTTTTTAGGATTTCTTTTAATGAAAGAGAAAAAAAGGAAAGGGGGAAAGAAAAAGAGAAGATAAAAGGGAAGGAAAAAAGAAAAACAAGAACAGAATCAAAGAAGGAAAAAGAAAAGAATACATCTGCTCTTTATTATTATTATATTTTTATTATGTCTTTATTATTAGCATGACCTATTTAGGTCTCATTTTCTTCATCTATCAAATTGGGAGGCTGAGTTAAGTCCTAAGCTCCTTTCCAGTTCTAAGTCTTATGGATCTATGAAGAATCGATTAAAACCGTTGAATTTAGATGAAGTTCATGCAAAAAAAGGAAAGAAAAAGAAAATTTGTGGTTTTTAGCAGATTATAAATTCAATATGAATCAAAAATATGATGGGCAATCAAAAAGACGAATATGATTTTAGTCTGCATTAAAGACTTAGAGAGGCAAGGCCCACTGAGAGATGAAATAATTTACTACATATCACATTGGATTTATCATTGCAAGTTATGGGAAGCATATCATTTGAAAGCCACTAATGAACCTAAATATATACAAAAGGACAGTATGAATGGCAAGGAAACTAGTAGCCATGCTTTGTGAAGATTGGTGAAAAAAGCACAGAAGTTTAGTTTGGAGAATGAACATATGGTAGATAGCCATAGATGACCATGATGACAGTCTTGGAGCATTTGAAGGGTTAACATGCTATATAGAAACATCTGTTTGCCAAACTAGAAGCAATTGGCATAATTTACAAGGAATATGATTTTGGTTTTCCATTAATTTTCAAGAAAAACAATGAGAACTCTATAAATCATAACAGTAGTGCTAAAACTGTGGTTACTGACCCATGACTGATAATGTCAAGCCTGGCAGTTCACAGACCCCAAATTTAAAATGAAGATCACTCAGCCTCAGTTTCTGCATCTGTCAAATGAAAGATCTTCTAAGATTGGCAGGTCTAAAATTCTGTGCTTCTTTAAAATTAAGCAGATCTTCAACTATATTGCAAAATAGTAATTTCCATAGCAACTTTGGTATTAAATTTTTTAAAAAGAGTTCACTCAGTGGAATAGCTTAGGCACAAAGCATACCAAAGAGAATTAATACAGTTACCTAATATTTTGAAAAACGACCCAAAGTTCTTGGATAACAATTCCCTAATTGATAAAAAAAAAAAAGTTATAAAATTAGACAATAGTCTACAGGCAGCCAGGTGGCATAGTGGATAGAGTGCATGGTCAGGAAGACACAGTTCAAGAGTTCAAATTTTGCCTCAGGCACTTATTAGCTATATAATTCAGGGCAAGTCCCTTAATCTTTTTTTGATAAAACATTCAGTATGTTTGCTTAGAAAACTCTAAATGAGGTCATAAAGAGTCAGGCATGACTGAAATAACTGAGCAAAATGGAATTAGACAAATAAATTATACTATATATCAATCCAATAGTTAGTATCTTTGAGCTTTACAAAACTTCCATGTTACTAAGATTCCTAGTTTGTGTATGGGTTGCTAGACATCATTGCTGCTTTCAAAAAACAATAAATATCAAGAATTCTGAGGCTGGGTTGAGGTGATGTCTGCTGGCAGGTGCTATAAGCATGTGCAGCCAGGTGTCACCTTTGGCAAACACCAGCAAACAATTATACTGGGACTCAAGATTTCACAGCACAAGGACAAGAGGATAGTATCTGGCATATGATTTTAAAAGGGGAAGAATTTAAAAGAAAAATACTTAGAAATAAGTAAAACATGTAACACTGGGCTTTGTATCAACTAAATATATGCCTGCATAATCACTAAACCTAAAGCAGGACCTTTTAGATTTTCATTATAAGGATATATATATATATATATATATATATATGAGAAAATTCAGAGTTATCCACAGATTTATTATTTAGTGAAGTTTGCATTTAACCTATACTCTAAAGTTGCTGGTCAAGTAAAGGAAAGTATTTCTGTACTACATGTATTAGTTACAGCCAGATCTAAATACAGTCATTCTCTTTTTTAATGGAATCACCATAACATAATTTTCTTACACGCTAGATCAGGGGTTGGCAACCTTTTTGGCCGTGAGAGCCATAAACGCCACATTTTTTAAAATGTAATTTCGGGAGAGCCGTACAGTGCTCACAGTGCGGCTCCTGTAACAGCGCCTGAAAAAAAATTGACTTTATGGCTCCTGCAGAAAGAGCCATATCTGGCCCTCAAAAGAGCCAGATATGGCTTGAGAGTCATACGTTGCCGACCCCTGCTCTAGATGTATCCCTCAAGCATGAAGTCTAGAAGTACATTCTTTCAATACTCTGAGAGGCACTATACCACATTTTTATATGACAGTTTAGTTATAATGTTTCCTTACAACAACCCTTTGAAGTATGGATCAAATCTATGATTACATCCATTTTACAGATTAGGAACATAAAGTTCTGAATGGTTTTAATGACTTTCTCAGGATTATAAAAGTAATAAGCAACCGAAGCAGCAGACTTCAAAAACCAGGTTATTTTCCACAAGTTCATGCTGCCTTTCTGAAGAAAAGATTAGATTAGGAGTAAGGAAGTAAGATTAGCTCTGATACTGTGTTACCTTGAGCAAGTCAGTTCACCTTCTTGAGCCTCAGTTTCCTCAAACATCAAATGAAAGTTCTGACAGTCCTAAAAATCTATGCTTCCATGAAATTTAGAGGTTATTCTCAACTGCAACTTTGATGAAAAAATATAGAGGTGAATCATTAGACCAGAAGAAGACTAATATAGTTGCTTAGGGTTTGAGAAACAAATTCCTTGACTACTGGGATAAAGACTCACTCACTAATAAAAATTTGTGGGAAAACTAAACAAAAGTGTGGAATTAGATCAATACATCATACTACATACCAAGAGAAATTCTAAATGGATAGTAGCATACACATGAAAGGTCACATCATAAACAAATTAAAGAAACAAGGAAACAAATTACTAGGAGTTACATGGATAGAAGAAAAGATCACAACCAAACAAAGGATAGAGGTTTCCCAAAGATAAAATGGATAATTTTGATTATGTAAAATTGAAAGGTTTTGCAAACAAATTTAATATAGCTAATATTAAGTAGGAAGATTAAAATGGAACAATTGACTGTGGGGGGAAAATCTTTGCAGCAAGCTTCACTGATAAAGGTCTCAGTGCCAAGATATATGAGGAAATTATTCAAATTTATGAAAATAATAGCCAATCCCAAATGAGAAATGTTCAAAATACAATTTTATTAAACAATGACTTTAATCCAACAATACCACAGCAATATTTTGTCCAAAGAGATCAAAGGAGGAAGAAAAGGTCCTATATGTACAAAAAATATGTATATTGGCTCTTTGTGTGGTGGCAAAACAAACAAACAAACAAAACCCCTGGAAACTAAAGAGATACATCTCAGTTAAAGGATGCCTGTGGAAATATGAATAAAATACTTTTTTTCTAAAATCAATGAAGAAATAGAATATTTCCAAGAGACGTGTAAAAGCTTTTATTAACTGATTCAGAGAGAAGTGAGAAAAATGTGAAGAGTAATTTCTATTATAACATCAATTTATTAAATTGAACAATTTTGAAGATCTATATAAACAGAAGATGACATGAGGAAAAACACTTGACATTCTGCCATCATCCTTGGAATTGTATCTGGGAGGTAATAGGATACATACCAACAGACATGAGAGGGATACTATGCAAAAGAGAGATAAAGCTCCTTAGAACAGATAACTGAGGATTTACTGACTTCCCTAATGAGTAAAGACCAGTAGGTAAACTCTAGTAGATATACTAATACTGCCCTATATTTGAGTAAGCTCTGTCATTGATGGCAAAAAGGAAGAAGTATTCCTGTGTTGGGTTTTACAAGAAAATTCCTGTTAGCTACATTCTGCATTAGATCATCTGTTCAAGTTCTTCTTGTTTCAATAGAGCAATCTATTGATGTTGGAAGATGATTGGTGAAAAGACCACAAGAAAATACTGTATAAACTTTCATCCTGAGGTGGTAGTATTCAAACCTCAATATATTAGTGAACCCAGGTATTCTCTCCAATGTTGCAGAGTACAATTCTTTCATGGCTTCTCATCTTACATGATTCTTATTCACATGTTGCCATGAACTCTCCATAACAGTTTTATGCCTCATACCCTGGTGACCCTGCCTTCCCCCAGGTGCATAATAACCCAAAGTTGTAGCATTTGGGCTCTTGGTTATCTTTTGCCCTCACTACATTGGCAACACACCACTTTTTTTGATCTTTACTATCAATACATCCTTTTTCACTTTTTGAGCAAAATACATCATTGGTAAAATGCCTTGCAGCCGATTTTGACCTACCACGACAATGTCCATTTCAAGAATGGTCAACCATGAAATCATTATTCCTATTCATATTTTTAGTAAATCATCAAAAAAGAATCTACCCAATAGGCTGGGGTCCTTTGTCAGCTATGGGTTTAATAAATATCAGTGTGCTATTTTAGCAGAATTTGAAAGAGAAATATCAAGCAGTGAAACAGTAATTGTTTAGCTACCTCCTATGTTAAATTCTAGTAAATTAAACCGGAGAGAGGTCATTTTTTCATTCAATCTTGTAGGTAGTTTTTTAATTTTAAATAGATTATAATTAAAGGTACCTGGGGCCCTAGATTCACATTTTCAATTAAATATTGGGGTGTATTGATGTCATGGAGGAGCTCTAAGCATCATCATTTTTCATCTAATAGAAAAAAAAACACAATTGTCAAAAATACTTGCTTCTGGAAGGGAATGATTGAGGAAAAGAAAAGTTAAACACCAAGAGCTAATTACCTGCCCTGTCATTGCATATGTAGTTTAAAGAATAGGTAAGTCATCTCCATTAGATGTTTCATTCTCTACCCATATATCACCTAAATTCTCAAAGCCTTGAAAACAATTAATGAAACAAATAAGAAGCTAGACAGGTCAGAAGCTTTTAAATGTGACATGTTCTTTTTTTTCCCTTTTTTCTTTTTGTTTGCATGTTTTCCATTCACAGGGCTTACAACATATTTCTTATCTGCTTTGGTAAGAGAGGAATGCAGGTCAATTTAGTGCTGTCACTCAAATATTTTTTGTTGGATACTAAAATAATAAAATCTCTCTTAGAGGATTATTTCAAAAGGAGGTGGCCTAAATGCCATGATAGCCCATTACTTTTTTACTTGCCAAAAAGGAAAGTTATAAACCTATCTTCACCACTGATCAACCAGAGAAGCTGGGAATGTGAGCTTTTTAAGAAATGCTGGCATATTAATATGGGTATTTTAAGTGTTCTGACTATACACAGGGTCAAACTAAAAGAAATCTGTAGAAGAGAAACATAGGTAAATTTAGGCTTGATAAAAGAAACTTCCTAAAAGATACTTTTGTTGTGCAGTCATTTCAGTCATGTCTGGTTCTTTGTGACCCCCATTTCGGGTTTTCTTGGCACAGAAACTGGAGTGGTTTGCCATTTCCTTCTCCAACTTATTTTACAAATGAGGAAATTGCAGTAAATAAGGTTAAGTGACTTGCCCAAGATCACACAGCCAATAAGCATCTGAGGTCAAATTTTAACTCTGACTAGACCTGGCACTTGTAACCTAGATGCCCTGCCAAAATTAGAGATAGAGAAAAATGGAATGGACTACTTCTTGAGGTTGGGCTTCTTTGCACTGGAGGCCTTCAAGCAATTCAGATTAGCTCTTCTCAGGTGAGTGTGGAGGAAGAAGAAAGGAAAGAGAAAAATATTCTTTTCTAGGTTTGATTAGATGTCTTCCAAGGTCACTTCCAATTCTAAAAATCCATGCTTTGCCAAGTGAGTAGCAAAGTCCCTTTTCCCTAAGGGTGGGGTTGGGGGAGAGTGTCCATTTAACTCAATTTGAAAGGTATGTAGAAAAAGAAGAAAATTTGATAGGCAATTAGTCTCAAATAGAAATACAAAATCAATTTGAAATGGCAATTGATTTTCTACAGTATATGCTTTTACCTTATGTTTCAAATATGTCAATTGAAGAAAACTAAAGAAAAAATACTAATCTCTAGAAAAATCCTTCCTATACCATGATACTTCTTTTTCAATGATCACAAAAGATAACACTGGTAATGGAAGAATAAGGTAAAAGAGACTCAGACCAGGGAGAGGGGAGAAAACAACAAACACTACTTCCCAAAGAAGAAGGTTAGGATTTAAGGGTGAATAAAGGAAATGTTCAGTTCCATAAGTCGGTCTTTTGCCTTGCTGTATGGCAGCTTAATTTTAGACATCAATATTGCTTTCTTTAGCAACATCAGGCTAGAGGAGATTTATTGAAGCTTTACCAAATTATGCAGCATCTTTCATTGTCATTGGTTAACATTCACTGAAGAATTTTATAAGAAATAGCACTGTGATGAGAAGAAAATTACTCAAATTTAATTTTGGGTGAATTTCAGGGAGCTTACAGCTGCCTTCATTTTGGTTGGTAAAGGCTAATTATCTTTCTAATTAATCATTTTTCATCACCAAGAATATCTCTCAAGTTTTGATCACTTATGATATCTCAAAAAATGTTTAGTCCTTATCTTATCTTTTGGTTTCACCAACAGAATAGATGATGTTAGCAAAATGCTGTTTTCAATTCTGTTCTCAATAGGATGATTAATGGTTAATACGAAGTATATATCTTACTTGAGTAATCATGTTATTATACCAGGCTTTAAAATATCCATAAGTACAATAATTTGTGCTCATTTTTACAAGAATGGGGGAAGGATTCTAAACAGTCTTTCTTTAGAAGAATGGGTTAGGAGAGGTCTGAATTATGTTACGAAGCATCCTTATCTTACAATAAGTTGGATACAATATCCTCTAGTACTCCCCCCTAAGCAAGGGGCAAGTAGGTGGTGCAGGGGATAGTGCTAGGCCAGAAGTCAGGAAGACAACTTCCTGAGTTTGAATCTAGTCTCAAGATCCTTACTAGTTGTGTGACCCTGAGCAAGTCATTTAACTCTGTTTGCCTCAGCTCCTCATCTGCAAAATGAGAAGAGAAATGGCAAACTGGAGAAGGAAATGGCAAACCACTCTAATATTTTTGCCAAGAAAAACCCATATAAGGTTATAAAGATTCAGATATGACTGAAAAATGATTGAACAAGAACAAAAACTCCCCAACCAAAGATCACAAAATTTGATCTCTTTTAGTCTGATCAACTCATTTTAGAGATGAAGACAACTGAGTTTCAGAGAGATTTAAGTGACTCTTATGGTCACATGATCCAGGACTGATTTAAATTTTTTTTTTCATTTAAAAGACTTATCACCACCATCAGTCATTCCATACCAGTTCCCTGCCAATTTACTACAAATATCTATTGCTCATAGCACAGAGAAAAATCACATGAACTTTTTTTTTTAACCCCTTACTTTCTGTCTTAGTTTCAGTCTTAGACAGAAGACTGGCAAGGGCTAAGGTAATCAGGGTTAAGTGACTTGCCCAAGGTCACACAACTAGGAGGTGTTTGAGGTCAAATTTGAACCCAGATCCTCTAGACTCAAGACCTGGAGCTATATATTCTTTGGCACCTTGCTTCTGTTGAATATAAGATACACATAAGACATATAGACTGAACAGGTAAGTTTGCTGATATAGGGAACTCCAAGGCAAGGATATTTCCTTTTCTAATTCAGATTCCCAACTTTTTTTGAATCCCTCAATCTCAGAAAATTGCCTAGAATTCTAAGAGTTTACCTGATTTTCCCAGAGTCACACTTAATATGTGTCTGAATCAGGACTTGAATCCAGGTCTTCTTGGTTTCAAGGCTAGCTCTGTCTCCCCTATACCGGAAGGTCTCTAAAATGGAGGTGAACTGGATAATTTTTGATAGTTATTTTCAGTAATGAATTACTTTACTGCAAATTCTCTGTATTTAATAACATTCTGTAGTAAATTAGATTTATGGATTCTTCATAATAAAATTTTAATATTTTGCTCTATAAATTTCCACTGGATTTGATTTGTGCTCAAATTGTTTACTACTGTTTTTAGATAGCTATTTCCTGAACCTTTTCAAACATATAGTCATAATATGGCAGGATTGCTACAAGACAATGTGCTGCAGAGTGAAACATTAGTAACTTTCACCTTTCAACATTAATATTAAAAGGTGTTTATCACAATGCTTGGGTCAACATTGCCCAATTTCATGAAGTAGAAGGGAAGGCTGTCATGTTTCTTAGCCTTTAACCAAACACTGAGTTGTATTACAATGCAGTTGCAGTCTGCAGAGGTCAGACATGCAACTCCTGTCATTCTGCAACAGGTAGGGAAGAAAACATCCCAAATCAAGAAAAAAATACAGACACTGAGTGTTTGCTGAATTCATTTTACTGAATAATGACCTCAAATGTACTATTTAGCTAATAGACATTAGTCTCACTCCTATACTTACATGCAGAAGGTAAAATTTTCAAGAACTTATACTGATTAGTTGGTCTGATTAAGCTACCTATCTTTTTTGTCACAGGAAAGAGAAACTCACATTTCTATAGTATTTTAAGGATTCAACACTAAATATTTTAATAGTGCTTTAAAGATGTAGCAAAAAGGTCAAGTGCCAACACTCACTCATCAGAAATTCTGTCACAACAGTCTCTTTCATTCAAGAAACTGAAAATTATCACTTTTGAAGTGTCATTGTCCTTTGAGTGTTATCACTTCTTATGTACCAGAGAAACATCACATACTTCAGTGTTTCAAGGATCTGTGATTTCACAGATCCCTAGATGGGGAGTATTCCCTCCAGTTATGCAGATGGCAAACTCTCAATATATGTTACCCTTTTAGTGGATGTGACAAAAATAATTCATCACCTAATAGACAAACCTCTGGAGATGAACCTTTCTAACATAATTAAGCCAGTCTTAAGATGACAGACATGCCATTTATTCTCCCACTTGATCATACCCTTTGCATAACCTACACGTCCCAATGATTCTGAAACTCTGCAGGTCATCTTCTAGACCCCATTTCCCATTCCCAAACACTAGATTCCCTATTCCCATTGTAAGAATTAAATTTTAATGGTTGGCTAAAATATATGAAAATTATAAATAATATGGTAGTCACCAATTCAAAATATTATTGCTCAAAGTCAAAATGATATTTAATAGCTTTAATTTACAAAAGAAGTGGAAAGAGTGAAAGTAGAGAAATACTAAAGAGTAGAGAAAACATTAACTTATCTAACTAAATATTGCTGAACTCATCCAGGACTTGTTGACCTTCAACCGGAATTAAACTCTCTCTAGAAGACAGGAAGGGAAAGCCAGCTATCCACTCACCCAAGTTCCCTCCAAGAGGCAGGTCAAGACAATGAGTGGAGCTGAAGGTGATTCCTGAGGCCAACTTTCTTCCTTGAGCAGACGTTCTTCTTGAAGCTGACTTCCCTCTTGAAGTTCAACTACTTCTTAAAGCCAACTTCCTTCTTGGAGTTGACTTCTTTAGCCCCAGAAATTCAGGGCCTTTTATAGTGGTTTCTTGTCTTCCAAATTGTCTAACCCTGCTCAGGGGACAGTGTTTGTGGGAACCAGTTCCCACCTTCTGGAAGAATGAATATTCATCAAAAGGGTTCACAGATTCCTGGTTGGTTGAGTTTCTGAGTGAATTCACTAAGGTTTGGAGCTCCTCCACCTAGTTCAAGCTAGTGTTGATTCAATCAAAAGGTGGACAAAGGAGAGTTAATCCTGCCTTCACTATCCAGTGAGGTACTTAAGTTAGTGTTAACTAAAGTGTTAGCTCCAACTAGGCAAAGAGAATAAGGGATTCCCTTTCACAAGTGTAAACTCAAAGATAACAAAGAATTCCCTTTTACACCATCCCTCTCAATTCTCTTACCATAAAGTCCCAATCATATGCCACAAGCCTTCCACTGTACCATCTAAAATGTCTGTTCCAATGGCAATAAATTTCCTTTTATCCTAAATCTTTTCCTTACATCTTCTGGCTATCACTTATACTTGACTGCCTAATGACACAGCCTCTCCAGATACCCTTTCCAGTACTGACTGCAACTTTACTTATTCCCTTTGGTACACTAGTTCAGATGGTAGAATTAGAATACATCTTGCTCCCTGGAATTAGAATGGTCATTTCCAACTCTCCCTCTTCCTCCATCACTCAGGAACCTCTCTTCCTTTGAGGTTCATATGGATCATATCTACCACCCAGTCTGATGTTAATTTAATATTTTTTGAAGCACATACAGAAGAAATGTTAAGCAACATTGATCAAACATAACAATACCCAGAGGTGTAGGTAGGTAAATGTAAATTTCAATATCAGAACTATGGAAGCATGTGCAGCAAATGGCAACATTCTCTTAGCTTCCTCAAGGGAAATCCCCTATTTTAAAAATCTCATTTTCCCCTTTTTTCTATATAAAATGAAGATATTTTAAAATGAACATTTCTGTGCTACTCATCCTGTTCATTTTTTATTAGTTTTATTGATATCTTGCTTTGTATGTTCATTTTTTTTCTGAGTGATTTCACTGATGCAAGGAACTACTTGTATGGATTCCTCTCCATTAATACAGCTCAGGAAATTGTGTATAACGTGGGGCTACAGATGACATCCCTCACTTTTCTTCTTTTCAGAGTTTCTCATTGATTATATTTTTCATCCTGATCACACTCATCACACATCTCCCCATTTTCTTTGTGTAGTATTTCTTTCTAATTCTTCAGAAACTATTATATTCCATGTCTCACTGCCATGTAGCAATATCAATAGAATAGAGGTATTAAAGAGATGGACCTTTACCAGCATGGGAAGCCTGAGGAAGAAGTCTGCAGTTTCACAAAAGCAAAAGCAAGTCTACCCTCTTGTTGCTGTTTAACTTATTGTTTGGCTATACTGTATATATTGTATAAATATACCTACAGATGGACAAGACATATAGGTTGTCCATCCAACTACCTGGATCTAAACAATAGATACTCTTAATCCATTTGGTCTTTCTTATGTTTGGCTGGACTCCTTTGAGTTACTACTATTATTCTTTTATATTAAATGTTCAATGGACAACCCTGAACAAATGAATAAAGCAACTTTTTTTTGTAGCTGAATTAAAAATTAAATTAAATATAAGATCATCATCTATAGGATCTCTGAAAGCATCCCCAATAAAACTCTAGTAGTAAATAGTTCAAAAAGGATGATATGAACTTTAGTCTATTCCCATATGATTTCATTATCTTCTGTTGTCTTTATATTTTAAGAGATTTTTTTTCACCTTGAAGCTTGAAGAGCATGAATATTTGAGAGGGTAGCATTAATTAAAAATATTATTCTTAAATTTCTTTAGATGAATGTTATTTTCAGGTGATGGTGGGCAACACTTTCATCTGTGTTGATGGTCAAATTACAGTAAAGTTTACAAGTTGATTTCTACAGAGTATTTTGACATTCTGCTATGTTAGTTGATGATAACAATATTAACAATAATAGCAATAAATATATAGCAAAAAAAAATCCTGCAAGCTTCTGGAATGTAATTCTAGGTATAAGACCAGGTCTTGTTAGCTATTTGATAAGTGTTAAAATTTTGTTGTCTCTGATGAGGTGATTCACAATTTTTTCTATCCTTCTACAAAACCTACAATTCTCTCTAAGTCCAGTGTCCTTGAGAATAAATCTTATCTACTTTCTCCTGTCAATAACCTGGTCCTGAATTAACATTATAATCTATGTAGACATACCCCACATGATTCACTATTTATTTGATGCTTCATTTTGGGTTTATCATTGTTGGATTTCATAAGGGTGCTACTGTTTTAGTTCTTACTCTTGAATCTTAGAGGTGCCGTACTAAGGTTAACTGCTTTAATTTATCTCCAATAAATCCACTGTTGTGTACTTTTCATCAGCTTTTGATATACACAATAAAATTATGTCTACTTACTCCAAAAGTTATTTTTTTAGTTTTCTTTTTTTAACCTTTTATAATGTGTTCTACAGGGTGATAGACTGTATTCCATTAATATTATATTGGTTTTTATTAGACATTCCAATTTTGCCCTAGTTCATTTTATAATTCCAAATTATACATTAACATACATATACATATACAATAATACTGATACTATATAGTTGTTCATTGCTTTAAACATATTTTTGACATTTGGGTATAATTTCAGGATCCCAGTAAGTTTCTTAACATATTCAATCATAGTCTCCTACTTAATGTGGTCTCCAAGAGAAACCAAGGTATTTATAGATATTGCCTTCATCCATTGCTACAATGTGACCTCTGATTTCAAGCTCAAAGTCTTCTTCTTATTATAACATGAATTGGTAGGGTAAAAGGACATTTTTAAAATCATAGTACATTGTAAGGCTGGCCCAGAAACTAAGAGGTAAAGAGGGCAGAGAATTACAAAAGCATTTGACTTCTCTCTCTCTCTCTCTCTCTCTCTTTTTTAAAATTACAACTTCCTATAAAATTTTATATATTGGGTTTGGATCAGAAGAACATTTAACATACAGTCTTCAGTAAGACCATGTATGAAAAAAGCCCATAATAGCAATAAGATACTCTAAGCAAATTCTATGGTCTTTCTAGGGCAAAACCCCATATATATCAGGGAGGAAATTTCTTGGTTTTGTTTAGACAATAAGGGAAGGCAAGAAATTTTCACTTTAAAAATCTTTAAAATTGGTAAAATGTCCAAGGTCATAATTTACAGCAATGTAAATATTTAATGAAGGGACATTCTAGTACTAGGTTGCACTGTTATTGTATGAGTTTAAACATAAGTTGATTTATATATACCCTGGAATGCAACTGTTGACAGATGAAGTGTCAGGAAACAAAATGATAACTTCTGATTTTTGAGTATATTTGTCAATAAATATTTGGGCTGGATTGAAGGCTTTATTTTTATAACCAAATTTACAGCCCATAAGAAAGAATTTTGACCAATTGTTCTATGAAATTAATAGTATATTCAATTCATGGGGCTGTTTCTCAAACTCTCACAGAAAAGACATATTATGAAGGAAGGAAAAAGTTACTGACTTTGATCTTAAGGCCCTGACTCTTAATTAAAACCCTATTCTTACTATTCTCAAAATTCTGTGGTATTAATGTCATCATACCTTTGTCTCCTAACAAAATACTAAATTAAACTATCTACTTATGCTGTGATCTCATCAGTAATGTCAGGGCATTACTGTCTTTTATTTATTCAACTGAAAATTTGAGCACAGCACCTACAGGGTATCACATAAAGATTTCTATCTGGATTGTTATGAAAAATTTCAGTTTAGCTGAAAACCCAGAACTCCATTTTACCAAAATGTTCATTATGTGTCTGGGGCAGGGGTGGGGGAATAAAATGTATCCTTCTAAGTAATATCTTACCGAAATGATCGTTGAAAGTATGTATGTAAACACACATACAGAGAAAGGGTTTTCTAAGCAAAAAATATATGCTATATTGGAAAAGATAAGTTAGGAGAAGGCTCTGTCAGACTTGCAATGTCTTCCTAGGTAGCCGGGTACTGTGGGAAAAAATGCTGGATTTGGCATCAAGAGATCCTTGTTTAATTCCTAGTCTTAACATTTAATATTGTGTGGCTTTGGAGTCAGGAAAACCTAGATTCAATTCTCCTCTCAACTTACTGTAAGTGATTAAATTCTCTGGACCTCAATTTCCTCATCTGTAAAATGAGCATATATACAAGGGAAGGAATTGTTCTAATGCAGTTAAGAAATGATCAATATAAGGAATTCAAAGAAACATAGCAAGATATGTCTATACTAATGCTGCAAGATGAAAAAAGCCTGGTGGATTTATTTATTACCCTTTTTATAAAATCTGTTCCCAAGTTTAACTGGTCTACCTAGAACTTATTCTTTGATTTGTTTCTTTGTCTTTAACTTAATTTAATTTTTTAGGACTATAAAAATATAAATGAAAAGATAACTAAAAAGAAGCCAAACTGAGCAACCAAAAAATTAATAATGAGCCAGAAGAACAGAGGAAAAATCTGCATTTCGATAGAAAGGAAGTAAATCTGAAGGCAAAATATTAGATACAGTGTCAAATCTGGTCACTCTATCAATTATTTCTGCTGACCTGGTTTCCATTATTTCAAGTGAGCATCCAGTTCTGGGGTTATAATGAGAGACACAGACAATGTTCAGAAGTGACAGTGATCTTTTTAAAAGCTTATTTTTTTCTCCTTTTATATGAGAGGATTGGACTAGATGAGCTTTAACGCCTCTTCCAGCAATAAATGTAACATTTTATGATCATATAGGCAGGTTTATGACAGTAAGACTTTTAGAAGGCTCCAACACATACATTTTAAATTGTGAGTTGCAACTAGATTTGGTCAGACTCCTTAGTATACCAACCTTCTCTAACCTACCATATAAACTATTATAGCTAGAATTATTTTAACTCTTAGT
Organism: Gracilinanus agilis; assembly: GCF_016433145.1. Lineage (NCBI taxonomy): Eukaryota > Metazoa > Chordata > Mammalia > Didelphimorphia > Didelphidae > Gracilinanus > Gracilinanus agilis. The sequence goes on from NC_058131.1 coordinate 510,204,513, forward strand.
TTAGACTATTTTCTTTCTTGAGACCGGAAAACCATAAAATTGTGGTTTCAGAGAATATCCTAACTTAAAAATCTTTGAGCCTAATTTTATCCATTTTTATGGACAAAACTTAAGCCTAATAAGAAAAAAAAGTAAAATTTGATTTTGCTAATTCATATCTTACTTATAATTTTCCATCACCTTCATTTTCAAGGTCATCATAATTTTTGAAAGAGTTTATATTTTTTAGGGGCAGCTAAGCAGCAAGATAGAGTGCTGGGCCTGAATTTAGGAAGAGTCATCTTCCTAAATTCAAATCAAGCTTCTGACACATATTAGCTGTGTGACCCTAGGAAAGTCACTTAACCCTGTTTGCCTTAATTTCCTGATCTATAAAATAAGTTGGAAAAGAAAATGGTGAGTCACTCCAGTATCTTTACCAAGAAATCCCCAAACAGGGTTATTAAAAGTCAACTACCACTGAAATGACTGGACAACAAAATATTTTTTAGGAGACACCTGGGAGAAAAGAAAGTGCATTTCCCATGGATCTTTAGGTAAGTAACCAAGAGATGAGCTGTTCCTTGTGCTTATAGCTCCAGAACGTGAAGGAAACTTAAAGATTATCTTGATTAACCTCTTCATTTGGCAGAAGAGAAAAAGAAGCCCAGAGATGTTACATTTTAAGTCTTAATTCATGTCCTACTTATGACTCTCCCTTTACTTAATTTTCAAGGACCCAGTAATTTAACAGAATGTATTTGTTTTAGAGGCAGCGAGGTAATAAAGAGAAGTGCCAGGATCTGAATCCAGATCATCCACTATAAATCTAGTAGCATGCTTATGATAAATTTGAATCTTAGAAAGATATTTTATGCTTAAAAATGATAGTTGTTCATAGGGAATTAAGAGCTACAAGTGACTATGGATGCCATTTAGACTCCTCATTTTTTAGAAAAGAGGAAAAAAGGGATCAGGAAAGGAAAGAGACACGGTCAAGAAGTCACCAAAGTATTTAGTAGTTGCACTCTGGTTTGAACTGATCTTTGGTTTGGTCTTCTGATTATAAAAGTTCTTTCCACTATTCCACACTTCTCTAAAATAACACGCTAGTTCAAATGACATATTTTAGATAGTTTGTCATAAGATATTTAAAACAGAATAAGATTTTTCTAAATTGTTTAAAAATTTTTTCTCCTGAATCTAATGTTCAAAAGTCAAAACATTTTTCATATTCTTACTTGTAACTTGCAGGTTTCATTGTCCTCTATTTATAGCATTTTAGGGCACAGAACTTCAAAAAGCACAGGGATGTCAAGATTGCATAGCAAATTGGCTTTGAAAAATGACCAGGCCACCCTCTCCTCAGCAGGGACTCTGGGAGTAAAGAAAGTGAAATCGACATTCTGAACTACCAACTAAAAATAGCACTTTGTTTATAAGTTCTGACAAGAAACCAGAGTGTTCTCTCATAAGCACTTTGTCCATAGCTTTCCTATGAACTTACATTCCCATTTTTCTAGTACAATGATTTGTGCTCCTTTCATATCTCTCCTAACAGATTAGAAGGCTCATGAGGCCAAGGACTAGGCTTTGCCACCCTCCATCTTTGTGTCCCCCTTGGTACCTATCATAATGCTTTGTACAAATAGGGATTTATCATTTGTGGACTAGTTGACAAACTGGTATTTCATAAAATTCCCATAAGACAGTATTTTGACCACTCTTCTAGGGATGGCCAACCACTTGGTTTCAGTTCATTTTCAACTCACATAACAACAGTACAGCTACAAATATACGGTATAGAAACAAAGCCATATTCGGTTTTTCAACCTCTCAGTATACGACCAATAATGGGATCTCTGAGGCCAAAGTTGCTATTTGGAGACTTTGCTAATATATAATCCCAACATTTTCAATAGTTCACATTTTCACCAAGTGTATTCCTGTTCCCATCTGGCCACAACACCTCCAAAGTTGATTCCTTTCATCTTTAATAATTTTCAATGGTTTTATCAGGGCAGGGGAGAACTGGAGGAGGAAAGTACAGCTTATTTTAATTTGTATTTTTTGTGATCTGTTATTTCATATGGCTGTTGAGAATTTGCATTTCTTCTCTTGAAAACTATTTGTTCATATCCTCTAAGTAAATACCTACTGGGAATTAGCTAAATAAATGGTGGCATGTTAGTGTAATTGAATACTATTGCACCATAGAAAACAATTCAAAAGAAACATAACAAAGTTAAAATGCAATAAAGCATACATAACCAGGAAAACAATGTTGCAATGACAATAATATAAATGAAAAGACCATTCAATGTCCAGGTGCCTCCTCTTCATAGAAAGGGGAGAAGACTCTATGGAGCAGGGGTTGCATGCTTTGTTGTTATTTTGTTAGGAAGTTTTACTTAATTTTTCTTCCTTAGAAGAAAGCATTCAGTGAGAAGTGAGGTGTGAGAAGAACATCAGGAAATAACTGGTATAAAAAGTAATCTTCTAGGGAGTACAAAAATAGGCAGAAAGTCAGATTGGGCTCTTGGGCTATCCTTTGTCACCTTCTGGTCTACTGGATAAAGAACTTAAGAGTCAGTAAGGCTTGGATTCAAATCCTGCCCTTGGTACATATTAGCAGTATTTAGCAAGAGCAATTCTCTTAACCTCTCATTACCCTAGATAACTCTAAAATTTTAAGTTATACACAATTTCCTGAGCTGCATTAATGGAGAGGAATCCATACAAGTAGTTCCTTGTATCAGTGAAATCACTCAGAAAAAAAATGAACATACAAAGCAAGATATCAATAAAACTAATAAAAAATGAACAGGATGAGTAGCACAGAAATGTTCATTTTAAAATATCTTCATTTTATATAGAAAAAAGGGGAAAATGAGATTTTTAAAATAGGGGATTTCCCTTGAGGAAGCTAAGAGAATGTTGCCATTTGCTGCACATGCTTCCATAGTTCTGATATTGAAATTTACATTTACCTACCTACACCTCTGGGTATTGTTATGTTTGATCAATGTTGCTTAACATTGCTTCTGTATGTGCTTCAAAAAAATATTAAATTAACATCAGACTGGGCATCAGTTCTGCCTCCTTGTTTGTATTACTTTCCACTGATTCATGGTTTAAGCAAAATATGAATGCTTCTCAGTTTGTTTTCTTTTTCAGTCAAAAACTTGTTTTATTTTTTCAATTGGACAAGTTCTATTAACAAGCATGTACCCACTGCTACCGAAAAACATTTGGTAGTCCAAGAATCTTCCCTTTCTCTTTGCCTTTTTTACCTCTCATGGAATTGGCAATCTCTTGCACAAACTCAGACTGAAAGAGACCTTAGAGATGATCTGTTTTTACTTTAGAAAAATGACAACACCAACAACAAAAACTTTTTAGCTTCTGTCTCAGAATCAATACTATGCATTGGTTCTAAGGCAGAAGAGTGGTAAGGCCTAGGAAATGGGGGTTATGTGATGTGTCCATGGTCACCCACCTGGGAAATATCTGGAGTTAGATTTGAACCCCAAACCTCCATCTCCAGGAGTGGCTTTCTATCTACTGAGACACATAGGCACTCACTCCCCGAATACTTTCATAGAAGAAGAAAGAAACCAAGTTCCTGAGAGAGGTGGCTTCATTTATCCACAATAATAAAATCGAAGCTTCTCTTTGCCTTCTCGACTTCTCTAGACTACACATAATTGATTAGTAATTAGTAAATCTTTCCAATTTCACCTCCACAACATCAGTCAGAAGGCCTCCTCTGTACTCACACAAGCACTCCCCTAGTTTAGGACCTCATCATCTCTTATCTATACTATTGCAACAGTTTATTAATTGGTTGCATTGTGGTAAGTCTCTCACCCCCACCCCTCCATCTTCCACAAAGTTAAAGTGATTTTCCTCAAATAAAGTATGATCATGTCCCTTTGTAACCCAATAAACTCCAAATGCTGGATGTCCCTAAATTCTGGTATATAATGGAGATGGAACACTATGGTGCTATAAAGAAAGATGAACAGATGATTTTAGAGTTAAATAACAAGAACCAGGAGAACATTATACACAGTAACTGAAATACTATGGGGCAATACTATGTGACAGACTTTGCTGCTAATAGCAATGCAATGATCCAGACAATTCTGAGGGATTTATGAGAAAGAAGGCTATCCACATATAGAGAAAGAACTGCTGGAATAAAATGCAGATGAAAACATATAATTTATCACTTGGTTATTTGGGTATATGATTTGGGGTTTTAGTTTTATAAAATTCTTTTCTTACAAAAATGAATAAAAAGGAAATTGATAATACATGTATAACACAGTGGAATTGCTTGTAAACTCTGGGAGGGGGAAGTGAGACAACATGAATCATATGACTTTGGAAAACTTATGCAAAAATTTTTTTATTGGAAAAAAGATAAAATTTAAAACTAATTAAATAAAAAACACTAAATGTTCTCTCTGATTAGCCCTAGGATTCAATATAAATTCTTTTGGCATTTATTACATCCAACTTATATTTCCAATATTATAAAAAATTATTCCCTCACACTTTCTAAGATCCATCAAGACTGGCCTTCTTGTGAGCCCTCACATATAGCATTCCATCTATCTTTTCTCAGATTTTGCAGAGGCTGTTCCCCATTCTTGTAATATAGATTCTTCTTCATCTATATCTCGTAGAATTGTGTACACCCCTTACGAGGTCTTCCTTGACCCCTGCTGATGTAGCCTCCTCCAAAACAAACTATGTTCACCATATATACAGTAGGGCCCCCTTAGCCATGGTTTTACTTTTTTGTGGTTCCAGATATCCATGATAGCCTCAAGCAATGGAGAAACTTGAGAATTAATACTGGTCTACCAGTAGCAGAAGTTACGTCTAGAGACAGTCTCATCTGCTTCATTCAATCTTCATTGTTTTTTTAGGGGGTGAAGAGGAGGTTGCTCTGGGGGCTACAGAGCTGGCTAAACCAAGGGGCAGAAGTGGACAAAGAGCACATATAGATGGAGTCATCAGGTATTTACTTATAACCTCACATTTTTAGCCAGCATATCATAGTTTCTAGAATGTATTCCCTACAGATATGGGGGCTATATGTGTGTGTGTGTGTGTGTGTGTGTGTGTGTGTATTCATATATGCATGCATATATGTGTGTTTCTATTATATTCAATTAAATGTATAGATTGACAGAATGTAAGCTACTTGAGGATTACCTTCCTGATTCCAAATCCAATGATCTTACCATTATACCACCCAGATGAGTTTCAATCTTGTGCATGTTGAGTTTGAGGTTAATTGGTGAAAATTTCTTATAATGATACAGAATTGTGAATGAAGGAGTGGAGTTCAAGAGAGATATATTAGAGTGACTGTTATGTGGAGATGGAAAGCATGGAATCCCTGCAAAGATACAGGGACAGCCTCACCCAGAATTGGTCGCCTGGAATTCTGGGTGAGGCTGTCCCTGAATCTTTGCAGGGATTCCTTGCTTTCCATCTCCACATAACAATGACATAGTTCTATTTTCAAACTTCAACCTATTTCATCTGCCAATTACTATTTAATCGTTTATGGGTTAAAGTAATCTTCATTAAAAACTCAATGTTCTTTTCTTTTTCTTATTTATATCCTCAGTGCTTAGCAGGATGCCTAGCATGTAGAATATGTTTCATAAACATTTGATGAAACAAGGGGAAAAAAAAGCTCAATGACATATCCCCAGATGGTATTTAAGAATATATATTATGTAACAGAGCTCTGGTATCTATTGATATGAGGAAGAAAATACATTAATGAATTTCTATAATAACATAGCTCATGAAATGATAAGATGGAATTATACAGTGTTAAGAGAAATAGCAATTTAATTTCCATCAAATATAATTATTTTCCTATACCACCATTCCCATATTTCCAAGTATGTTGTGATGCCATAATAATGAAGAATAACTGCATTCATGATGCTTCAATACTTGGGTAAACAAGAACAATCATTTTCCTTTCAACTCATTTTCCTTGTACTACAATCTTGATTTTGTGTTTAGAAAAGATCAATGCCCCCTTTCCCTAATAAGCATACCTACCCTTTATCACAAGGCTTAACTACTACTTTTGAAAACCCCATACACAATTCAAACACAAACATATACACGCACGCATGCACAAATTACTCCTGTCAGATACTATACCACCCATATGTAATTCCTAGTCTTCAGGCTCCTGAGAGTGAACATAGCCACTGGCATAGGTCCTTCCTAAATTTAAATTAGAGAAGAGATCTGTGGTCTCTTGACAGTTTGCAAATGTATACCTTAATACTCTGGTCTGTATAATTTAGGCTCAAAATTTCTGTATTATTTTTTTAAGTAGATATCTTATCCTTATAAACAGAATACAATAACTATAATGTAATCATCTGCATTCCAAATCTTGTTAATTACAGATTTAAAATAAAACTGTAATACAGAAGAATGGCTGACTATTTGTACCTGCTTTTTGATGTTCAATACCAAGTTGCATTTTTTGTTTTTAAAAATTTGTGTGTGAAATTTTCATTGGCTTGAAAATGTTAAAAAGCATCCATTATTCCCTTAAACCAATAAGAGGAAGGGCACGAGGGACAAAGTAGGGACAAAAAAATGACAGAAGTGGGAAGGAGGAGGGAGAGAGGAATATAGTTAATATCTCATATCTCTGCTCTGCTTCTATATTTAAAACTAAATATCCCTGTGTGACATTGGGCAAATCACAACCCCAATTGCCAAAATGAAAGGCAAGGTTAAAAAAATGTATACCCCATTATCTTCCTTCATGTACAGTTGAGTTCTAAGATTTGTAGGTTTTTATATATCATTTCATTGACTATTTAATTAAGTGGAAAAAAATAAATAGATATTCTGTCAGAGATATAAAAGAGTAGACCAATGAGAGGCTTGCAGTAGTTGGAATGAAGAAAATAAATAAAAACCCCCTTCCAATGTTATATCTATATATAAATCTTGTCTCTACAAATCTGGAACAAAAATTTAAGATCTAATGTACACAAACACCAAACCCTCTAGAAGAGTCAAGCAGCAAATTATAGTCATTGTCTACCAGGAAAGATATTGTCCCCCATCTATTTCTTTAAACTGATTTTACTGAATATTCCCTTCCTACTACATTTTAAAGAACATTATCCTCAACTTCCAACACTTCCTTTTCCCTAATAGCTATTTATTTATTTTCCTATTTCCCTACTTTCTTTCTACAGTCCTTTGTTATTTGCTGCTACCTTTTTCAGTTTGATAAATATTAAATGCCTACTGTATACAAGGCTTTAGCATGATGTGCTACATGCTGGGAATAAAAGGTCTTTCCTTAAAGGTCTTGAGGAGACTGAACAGGGAGAGGAATTGTTCTGTAGTTTTGAGACAGAGAAGATGAACAAGAGGAAACTGCAAACAAATGACTTCTGTTTTCTTAGTGAATTATGGGCTAAGGTCTTCATTGCAAAAGGGAGGGAGAATTGGTATGGGAAATTCATGATAGAAAAGATTTGGAATACCCAATGTGAGAAATATAATAGAAATCAATTAGCCAAGGGATAAAGGATTGTCTTCTAGGAGTAGGTTTTAAGTGTCACAGCGGATAGAACATTGGACTTAAGAGTTGGAGAAATCTGAGTTCAGATCCTGCTTCAGACCCTTGGGCATGTCAGTTAGCCATTTTTGGCCTCAATTTCCTTCTTTGAGAAATGAAAATAATAATAGCATTTATTTCACAGAATTATTATGAAGATAACATGAGATAATATTTGTAAAGAAAATTGCAAACCCTAAGAGCACTGTATGATGCTAGCTATTAGTATTGCTACACTAAGGGTCCAGATGAGATGAGATAACATTTATAGTGAATTCAGACCAAATGATAGGAAACATGACCTTCTCTGGCTTCTTTTGACTTGTTCAAGCAGCAAGGAATACAAACCCCTTAAAAACATTTTTCTTCAGTTTCCAGTTGAAATCAGATGTTGGCAGGATAAATAAGGGTCCCTTTAACCCAGAGGGAGTAAAGACATGTAGAAACACCTAGAATTCCTGATGTACTCATAAGTATAGTCTCTGTAACCAAAGGAATTCTATTAACATCTGTGTGTATGTATAAGTATATAAATGGAGAAGGAAATGGCAAACCATTCCAGTATCTTTGGCAAGAAAATTCCATATGGAGTCACAAAGAATCTGACACAATTGAAAGACCGAACAATAATATAAACATGTGTATATGTACAGAGATGATAGATAGATGAACTAATTATTGGCATATTGAAAGGTGCCTGAGGTCTCCTTATCCTGCGTTGCATTTGCCAAAGATGCTACCCTTCCTTTTCCTCAGCATCAAATCCTGTCACCTATTCCTATAGTCTGGGTTGTAATGTGAGTTATAATTTGCCACAGCAAAATTGGGACCCAAAGGTAGTAGAATGCAGGAATATGTTTCCTTGTATCCTTCCATGTATATCCCTGTGTGTGCTTCCCCCCCCCCCAACAGCAAATTGCATAGTATTAATAAATGCTATAGTGAGACTAGATTAGAGATTGATATGACTATATTAGTTTTGTTTGAGATCTAGAATTGCATTAGCACACTAATTTTCAAGATCTACCTAAAATGTAACTTCCACAAAGCCTTTCTTAACCTCCAATCAAAAATGATCTTTCCTTCCTCGCTCCTCCCTGAGGATTTTGACTGTACTTTATTTTCTTCTTGAATTATCTTCTACTTTATTCTAGTTGGTGAATCTCTCTTATCTCCCCCAACTAGACTGTAAATTCCTTCAGTGTAGGAATCCATATTTCATTTACTTTTATAATTTCCCTCACTTTCTATTGTTGTCTTCTATCCATATTAGTTGTTGATGTAAAGTGAAGATCCATTTGTGGTTACTATTTACAGGAAGGAGAACAGGCCTAGGGAAATCAAATGTAACCCATATCTAAGTCTGCACCTCCTTTCTTCGGCCTTTGATGATAGATAGCTCTTAATTCAGTTCAGTTTTTCAATATGTTGTATGCTGATCATCTGCTGGTGCTTCCTGAATGGGTACTCCCCTTCATAAACAAATGTGACATATAAAAATCAATACATTATACAAGGTATAATTCGAAAGAATTAATCATAGGTGCTGGTAGTGGTAGTTGTTTTAAATGGTGAGAACTTGATCTTTTAATCACTCACAAATGTTCCACCCTTATCCACAGTCCATAACTGGAAATTCCTCTGGTCATAACCTTCTCTCCTTCTATCTCTCCATGGTTTTCTCTCTTTCTAAAGCCATATTCATCCTCCTTGCAAACATCAGTTACTCTAATACCCACTGGTTTCTCAAGCTCTGGTTTCACTTTTTTCCCTTCAAAATCTCAACCCTTTACCAGTTAAACTACATTGTTGGAGAGTCTTGAACCCTTTGCCCTATTGTTGTATCACAGCTTATCCTTTTATAAATCCCACCCAAGATTACTCCCACCATCTGCCTTCTCTCAACCTACAGTGCACTGCAGACTGCCACTGGAAGATGCTACAACCCTGAGTTCACTTAAAATTTATGTATTATAATCTTTTCTTTCTTCGTTGTTTTTCCCTCTCAAACTACCTAACATTTATCTGTTTTGCATATATTTGTATTTATTTCACTTCATATTTATGCTGTATATTTTTATATGTACTTGCTGTCTCTTCTATTTGAATGTAAGCTCAATGTAAGAAGTGTTCCATTATTTTTATTTATACTCCTAAGAACAGCCCAGTATAGCTGCTTAAAAAATACTTACTGACTGATCAATGAAATCTACATATACCACATTTCTTTAATTTATTTGAACCCAATATAGGACCTTATCTCATATTTCACTGTAAGAAAATGAATATAAATTATTACCTTGATGTTTCCTCTTTCCAACCTAATTCCACACAACAGATCTTCTCAATGCTATTCCCCATTCTCCTTCTTTTCTCCAAAATCTGAGGGTTTTCAGCACAAACCTTCTCCTTGTGCCCTTGAACCAATCATTCCCTTTAATTATCCCATATCCTCTTTTCACATAATTTTCAACCTTTCTTTATCCACTAGTTCCTTTCCTATAACTTATCCAGTTCTCCCCCAGCCCTACTGATCATGTCATTCCGATATACCAATCAACTCCAGTAGCTACTTACTGCCTCTAGAATCAAACACAAACTTCTCCATTTAGCATGCCCTTTGCAACTTTTCCTGATTCTATTTTTAAAGTTCATTTATTTAACTAATTAATTTAGAATATTTTCCCATAGTTACATGATTCATGTTCTTTTCCTCCCTTCCTCCCACCCCCTCCCATAGCCAATGAGCAATTCCACTGGGTTTTAGGTGTATCCTTGATCAAGACCTATTTCCAAATTATTAATATTTGTACTTGGGTGATCACTTAGAGTCTACATCCCCAATCATATCCCCGTTGACCCACGTGATCAAGCAGTTGTTTTTTCTCTGTATTACTACTCCCACAGTTCTTTCTCTGGATGTGGATAGCGTTCTTTCTCATAAGTTCCTCATAATTGTCCTGGATCATCACATTGCTGCTAGTAGAGAAGCCCATTACATTTGATTGTGCCACTCTATGTTCTCCTGGTTCTGCTCCTTTCACTCTGCATCAGTTCCTGGAGGTTGTTCCAGTTCACATGGAATTCCTTCAGTTCATTATTCCTTTCAGCACAATAGTATTCCATCACCAACAAATACCACAATTTGTTTAGCCATTCCCCAATGGAAGGGCATCCCCTCATTTTCCAATTTTTTGCCACCACAAAGACTGAGGCTATGAATATTTCTGTACAAGTTTTTTTCCTTATTATCTCTTTGGGGTATAAACCTAGCAGTGGGATGGCTGGAACAAAGGGCAGGCAATATTTTAAAGCCCTTTGGGCGTAGTTCCAAATTGCCTTCCAGAATGATTGGAACAATTCACAACTCCACCAGCAATACATTAATGTCCTAATTTTGGAACATCCCCTCCAACATTTATTACTTTCCTTTGCTGCCATATTAGCCAATCTGTTAGGTGTGAGGTGGTACCTCAAAGTTGTTTTGATTTGCATTTCTCTAATTATAAGAGATTTTCTATCTTTTTTAATAATAAATTTTTATTTTTCTCCAGATTACGTCAATACAATTTCCCAATATTTATTTTCTGAAATTTTGCAATCCATGTTCTCTCTCTTCCTCCAACTCCTCCACCCTCTCCAAGAAGGCAAGTAATATGATAAAGGTTATTCATATATACATACATATGTATGTATGTATATATATATATATATTACATAATACATATTTCCATGGTCATCATGTTCTAAAAGACATATTGCTTTCACTAGAGAAAAATTCAAGTAGGAAATAAAGTAAAGAATGGTATTGTGTTTTTAATTCTTATTTGGACTCCATCTGTTCCTTCTATCATGGTGGATTATACTTTTTTTGTCATGAGTTTCTTGGAGTTTTCCTGGATCCTTGCCTTCTGGTTCTATCTTTACAGTCTCTAGACATTACTGCCCCCTCTCATATTCTGTGTTCCAGAATTTTCTCTGTTCTTCACAAAGGACATCCTAACTTCTTTCTCCATATATTTATTCTGGATTTTCCCCATGCCTGGAATTCACTTCCTCTCTCCCTCATAAAAGCTACTTCTTTCTTCAAGATTCAGCCTTCATGCATTTAACTACTTTGTATTTATTCCCAAATGCTTATTCTGTGTGTATATATATATATATATATATACACACACACAGATAGATAGATAGATAGATAGATAGATAGATAGATAGATAGATAGA
>NC_058131.1:510216364-510277591 GCF_016433145.1 Gracilinanus agilis
AGATAGATAGATAGATAGATAGATAGATAGATAGATAGATAGATAGATATTTATTTATTTACATGTCTCTATTGTTTCCCCCAATGGAACATAAGCTCCTACCAATTTGGAATTTTTTCACATTCACTGAATCCACATCCCCATAGCCTAGCACATAAAAAAAAGGCGTAATAATTTCTTGTTTACTGATTGAAAAACCTTCGCCTGACACTATAGTCTCCTGAATCTGTCACTATATATGTTTCTTTCCTTTCACAGCCCAACTCCAAGAAAAAGCTACTTATACTTAAGTTTCTACTTTCTCATCTTCAACTCAGTTTTCAGCCTTTTACAACCTAGTTTCTGTACCAACCACTAGACTGAAACTGTTCTTTCCACAGTTACAAATGATCTCTTTACATAAAATCCAAAGGACTTCTCTTAGTCTTCATTCTTCTTGATCTCTCTGCAGCTTTTTATGCTGCTAATCACTCTCTCATTCTAGATATTCTCTTTTCCAATGTTCTCCCCAACCCCTTGGGTCATTCTATTTATCTGACATGTTTCTTTTTCTCTTTTACATACATGTCCCTCACCCCTGCATGAGTGTATTCCAATACTTTGTCCTGGACCTTTTGTTATCTACTATCTACACCATTTCAGGGATTTCATGAGATTAACTATCTTATGGAAGTGTTTCTGAAGGTATGGTCTTCATAACTCATACCTGGGATTCATTAAGGGAGTTCATAAAGTTAAAAACAATTTTCATAAAAATATGAATTGGGACACTAATGCACTATCGGTGAAGTTGTGAACTGATACAACCATTCTGGAGGGAAATTTGGAACTATCTAAAACTTCAAATCTTTTGACCCAGTAATACTACTCTTAGTTTCTATCACAAAGAAACTTTTAAAAGGGAAAAATACCTATTTAAATAAAAATATTTATGGCAGCTCTTTTTGCAGTAGCAAAGCATTAGAAACTAAGGAGTTGTCCATTAATTGGGGAATGGCTAAGCAAGTTGTACAATGTAATTATAATGGAATATTGTTGTGCTATAAGAAATGAAGAGCAGGATAATTTAAGAAAACCTGGATTTATGTGAACTGATGCGAAATTAAGTGAGCAGAACTAGAAGAATATTGTACACAGTAACAGCAATATTTTTAATTAACAACTGGGAATGACCATTTTCAGCAATACAGCGATTCAAGACAACTCTGAAGATGCCATCTGGGTTCAGAGAAAGAACTGATGAAGTCTGAATGCAAACCAAAACATAATATATTTTTTCTTCTTCCTCTTCCTCCTTCTCCTCTCCTCCTTTTAAGATCTCTTCCACAAAATGACTAATATGGAAAAATGTTTTTATATGATTGCATATGTAAAATTTATATCAGGCTGCTTGTCTTATTAGGGAAGGAGGAGGGTATGAAGAAGGGAAAGAATTTAGAATTCAAATTTTTTAAATGTAAAAATTGTTTTTACATGCAATTGGAGAAAAAAAAGATTTTTTAAGCCATTGTCATTCTCACACTAGTTTACAGCATAGTTTCCTAAAGGCCATATGATTTGTGAATTAAAGATTTGGCTAAAAGTAGAAAAATTAAGTTAATATTTCATCAGTAGAATTGTACATTACATATGGATAAATTTATAGGTTTGTCTGAACTTGCTGTTTTGTTTATATTTAACTCATAACAGACTAACCATAACAACTAACCAAAACTTACATGGATTGATGCAAAATAAAGTAGAAACAAAAATTGTAAATAATAATAGCAATATTGTACAAAGATCAACCATGAATGACTTAGCTATTTTCAGCAAAGCAATGATTCAAGATAAATCTGAAGGACTCAAGATGAAAAATGTTATCCACTTTCAGAGAAAGAACTGATGGCATCTGAATGAAGATTGAAGCATACTTAGCATACTTTTTTTAACTTTATTTTTCTTGTGCTTTTTTTGGTCTGTCTTTTCCTTCACATGGAAATATATTTTGCATGACTGCATATGCATAACTTTTATCAAATTGCTTGCCTCTCAGTGAGAGGTGAGGAAGAAAGAGAAATCTGGAACTCAAATTTTAAAAATTAACGTTAAAAGTTGGTTTTACATGTAATTGAAAAAATAAAACATTTATAAGGGAAAAAATATCAGTTCTACTTTCTAACAAGGTAAATAATGGTAGACATTGCCTATGTAAACAAAAATGTTTTGGGTTCCTCAATAATTTTGAAGTATGAAAAGGGGTTCTAAAATCAAAACCACTGAGAACCACTGTCTGAGATTCAACTATCATCTCTATGTAATTGAGTCCCTATATATATATATGCAAGCCTAATCTCCCTCTTGATCTCTAGTTCCACATTTCCAACACTATTATGTCCACCTGGATATCCCATAGGCATCTCAAACTCAACATGTCCAAAATTGAGCTCACTATTTTTACTTGTAAATCTACTTTTCCCTCCCAGCTTTCCTATTTTTGTTAAGGGCAATATCACCATTACCAGCATTACTAGTTTCTCATGCATCGGCCTCACTTTTTTTCCCCTTCAAAAATCTCAACCCTTTGGTTCCCAGTTTACAACCTTCCATTTGTTGACAAATCTTATTGATTCTATCTCAGTATCTCTCACTTCTGTTCTCTTCTTTTCACTCCTATCATCACCTGCCTGATTCAGGCCCTCATCACTCCTCTTAGGAACTACTGAAATAATGATTTCCCTGAATATAGTGTTTCTCATTTTTTATCTTCCAAACTAATTGTTAAAGTGATATTCCTAAAGCATTAGTAAATATGACCAGTCATACATACCCTTTCCTTCAAAAAACTTTGTTGGCTCTTAATGCTTCCAGAATAAATTATTCTCTTTGGAATTTAAAAACCTTCACAACCTGGTTCCAGACCACATTTCTAGGTTGATTACATAATATTACTCCTCTCTCTACTCCTTTAGAATAGGTCCATTTGCTCTTCCCTGTTAAAACATCCTATCTCCTGCCTTTTTACTTTTGTATAGACTGTCCCTCACACCTGGATTGCTCCCCCTCTTCACCTCCAGAACACCTAGTTCCTTTCACAGCTCAATTACCATTATTGTCAACAGATCTTTCCTGATTTCACCATGGGTATCTCCCTCCAATTACTGTGTAATAATTTTTACTACATCCTGCATTTAATAGTTCACACATAAAAATATGGCCAAAGCATATATGCAATGTCCAAATGACAACAGGCATGGGGATTAGACTGTGACTGGCTGTGATGAAGGACAGGAACTTGAAAAATTCTCCATTCTGATGCTAAAAATGAAACATTAAAGTTCCACTCTAACAAAAAATAAAGAGATCCACTTAAAAAAATGAAAAGAACACACAGTCAGGGAACTGACATTGAGTACTTAAAAGTTTCCTAGGAACTAATGAATAAACTTGCAGAGCAAATGGCTTTAAATGGGCTACATGTTCAAAGCCTACAATAAAGATTGATGAGAAAGGATCACAGCTGGTTGAAAACAGGGCATTATAACTTCCTTTAACCTAAACACTTCACTATTTCAAGGAGCTAGTATTTCATCCAGTGGCCCTATTCTGCTATTCCTGCATACTGAACCTCCCTATGCTGTAGTGGATGTTTGATGAGTCAGTAAGATTTTTATTTATAACATATGTATGTGTGTGTGACTCTCCATGTGTATATTCACACACACATTTTAAGAAGATACATACATATATAGGCATGTATATTATATATGTATATGTATGTATATATCACTTGTTATTTAATATTTTGGTGAGGAATTTTCCCTTAATTTAGCTAAGTCGAAACTTCCAAGATCAACACATTCATGAGGAATGTATTTTTAAAAGCTTTCCAGTATGGCAGAACTTGTGATCACCTAGAATCACCTCTGGGCCCACAATGAGGCTTTTGAACAGGGCTCTGGAGGAGGTTACCCAAATAAAAGAGGAGAAATGAACCTTTCTTCGTAACACCTTTCTAATATGTACAAAGGTTGCCAACAATTTCATAATATGTGGATATATTTTCATTTCTATCTTGCCCAAAGGCCAAAAGGGAAATATCTATTACTAGAGCTTATGAAATTGTACTTAATACACTAAGGGAAAAACAAATGATTCCAGGTGTTTTAGGGAAAAAAAAAAACCCCAACTAGAAACAGTGCAGTTACTATGGAAATGCTTGGAGAGGAAGGGGTCTTGACCAGAAACTAAGATATTAAAAACTACATTCCTTCTCTCCTGTTCTCTTTTCTTTTTTTTAATTATATTTTTATTTTGAATATTTTCCCATAGTTACATGTTTCACGTTCTTTCCCTCTCCCCAAACCCCTTGACCCTCCCCCCCTTAGCTGATACACAATTCCATTGGGTTTTACATCCTGTTCTCTTTTCATACTCCTGCTTAGTACAAAACTGAAATCCTTTCAAGGTTCAGCTCAAGTATCAAGTGAGAACTTTTATTTCAATTGTTATTGCTTTCTTTTCTCCCATAATATAGTATTCTCATTCTCTCTCTCTCTCTCTCTCTCTCTCTCTCTCTCTCTCTCTCTCTCTCTCTCTCAGAACATGATCTTGAGGCTAAACAGAGTAAAAAAAGTTTGGCAAAAGATTCAATGAATCTTTCACCTAAAGGATATTTAAAGACAAAAATGAGAGAAAGATAATAAATAGGGAAAAAATTAAATATATCTCTAAAAATTGTGGTTGTTTAGTTCTGTTTGATTCTTCTTATCCCATTTTGGGGTTTCTTGGCAAAAATACTGGAATGGTCTGCATTTTCTTCTCCATTTCATTTTATAGATGAGGAAACTGAGACAAACAGGGTTAAGTGACTTGCCCAGGGTCACTCAGCTAGTAAGTGTCTATCTGGGGTCAGATTTGAACTTAGGAAGAGGAGTCTTCGTGATTCTAGTCCATTTTCTATACAGTATACCACCTAACTGCCTATAAAAATTACTATATCAAAATGGTTTCATCATCAAGACCCTGGAAAAATCTGAACCCTTAATATCACTGTCATGGATGGGTTTAAGCAGGTAGACTGAACCAAATATAGGCACAAGCTATTCATGCTGGAGAAAACATTGCTATGAGGTTGTGCAGGGACCAATATGCAAGGTTTCTGAAAGGGATAAGACTCAAAGTGTATGGGGAAAAAACTCAAATCATATTAATACCCAACCCACCAAAAAGCTTCCATAAAAGCATGATTGACTACCTACTCTCTGACCTATATAAAATCTTTAGCCGAATTACCTATACACAAATCAAGGTTATTAACGGGAATGAACAGGCTATAGAGTCCAAGTCAGGAGGTTTACTAACCCTAGATAATGAAGCAGTTAACTGATACATAGAGTCAAGAAGACTTCAGTTTCAATCCTGCCTCAGTCTCTTAATAGCAGCCCCAACTTCTCCCAACCTTAGTCTTCTGACCTATAAAAGAAGGATCATAATAGCACTAGCCTCACAGAGACATTTGAGAAACAAATCATATCATACATCCTATAATATGTTTTGCAAATTATAAAAGTGCAAAACAAATGTTAGCTATTATTAGCTAATGTTAGCAGGTCAGATAACCAGCACGTAGTAAGCATTTACAAAATGTGTGCCAGGCACTGTGATAAGTGTGGGAATAGCGGGAAAAAAAAGGGAGCGGTGGATATAAGCGGAGTTGGGGGAACAATCCCTGTCTTCAAGAAGCCTCCCTTCTAATAGGAGAAAGAGGATAAAAATAACTACATACAAGATGTAGAAAATAGCAAGAAGGCCATATGGAGGGAGAAGGCATAGAACAGCTGATGGCACCAGCAAAGGCTTCTTGCAGAAGGTAGGATTTAAGTTGAATCTTGGGGGAGAGGAAGCTGGGGAAAGCTAAAAAGTGGAGGTGAAGAGAGAGAGAATTCCAGGTCTGAGTCAACCAATGCAAGTGCATAGACATGAGAGAGAGGATATGTGTGAATAGCAAATACACCAAAATAGAGGAATTGTAGACTGGGTGGAAGAGAGTAAATTATAATTAGACTAGAAAGATAGAAAGGTACCAGATTACAAAGAGCCTTAAATATATGAAGCATAATATATTTTATTTGATATATATGAAGCATAGTATATTTTATTTGATCCCAGAAACGAAAGAGTGCTCCTGGATGGAGTTTATTAAGTAGGGGAATGGTTGGAGTCAGGAAGACTTGAGTTCAAATCTGACCTTAGATACACTTACTAGCTATATGGCCCTAGGTAAGTCACTTAACCTTATTTGCCTTCAGTTTCTTCATCTGAGAAACTAGCTGGAAAAGGAAATGGTAAACCACTCCATTATTTTCATCAAAAAAAATCCCAAAAAGGGTCACAAAAAGTTGGACACAACTGAAACAACTGAATAATACCATATGTGTATCAGACAGACAATACAAATGGACAGAGTCTAGAATAGAATTTTAAGAAAAATTAAATTATCTTAAGTTATATTACAAGGGAACACTAGAAGATGATCCTCTTTACATTGGGGTCTAGGGTGAGGGAGGTTGGTTTCTGTTTCACTTTCACGTTAGCTTTTAAAAAATGCTGATCTAAATCTTAATGGCCATAGATGTTGATCAAATTTGATAATGTATATTACCTTGAGGGGGAGAAATAGAACCTGGCTTTGCAAAAAAAGGAGAAAATATTTGCCAAGCACAGGCTGGACTTTGGTCCAAAAGAAAGCTTCTTTTCTTCTTCTTCAGTTTTGGGAGCTGAGTGGGACAGATATCAACCCTAAAACACCCAAGAACTACAGAAATATCAGTAAACTGGGAGCTCCTACAATCCCCAGGTGGGGAGAGGGGGAAAAGAAACTGTTTTAGCTTGAAAGGCATTGAGAAACTTATTCTCTCACTACTGCAGAATCTAGCCCAAGTAGGGAAGGAAAAGCTCCCAAGAAGTGTTGCTCTGACCTAGAGGGTTTTTCTGAGTTTCAATGCTCGTAATAGTGAGTTTGAGTTTGGGGGAGTTACAGGGCCTCTGCTGAAGCTCACAAGTTCTCCCTTAATGATCAGACTGATCTGTTCCACTCCTCTCCAGTATAAACCTAAGTCCCCTCGAGAGTCATGACATAGTTTGTCTTTATCTTCAGTGCATGGAACTGTGCCCTGTAAAACAACAGGTCTTTAATGCTTGTTAAATGGAGAATCACACTATATTCCTCTTTGCATTTATGCTCCCAAATATGAAATGGTAAGTTGTACTTATTTTCCAGCTCCAAACAAAGACACACAGAGTTATTTAACTTTAAACACACCCTGCAGAGACCTTGAAACTCAAAGAGAAAAATCCTTTCAGCAGAATACTGTGGGGACTAAACTATGGAAGGGTTTCTAAAAGCTGGAAGGGTAGGGAGGTATAACATTTTGACTATACTTATATTATGCATTTATCATACTCTAACTAGTAGTAGAGTTATTTGTGTACATGATCTATTTCCTCTATTAAGCTTTAAGTTTCTTAAGAGCAGAGACCCTATCATATTCATATTAATATATCCTTGAATGCTTAGCAGAGCTCACCATAAATTTATTGAATTTAACCAAGACACATATGTAAAGGCTACTATTTTCTATAGTGTCTTAAAACATTGTTCTGACCACTTCTGTAAACCTAATTTCCTACTATTTGAAAATGAAAGAAAATAAGCCTACTTGGCAACCATTCATCCTGGAAAATTAACAATTTCTGTTGGATAAGACAATGAATGCTACCACTGATTTTGTTCCCTACATTCTCTGGAGGAAGGATAAGGAGATGGTGAGCTGAGAAAAAGTGGGGTTTGGGTTCTGACTGAAAATATTGCTCTCCACAGCAGGAAAGACACAATTAGTAAATTTAGAATTTAAGATGCTATTTACATTTCTACTGTCAACATTAAGTATTTATTAGTTTGTGAGGCTGTTATTTTTTTTTTTTGCTAAGACTGGGTCCCTGGTATAAAATATAAGAGAAAAAAAATTTAATTGTGTCTTTTATTAGGAACTAAGAGCCTATACCAAGCAATCTATGTTTACATAAGAGAATAATCACTGAAAATAAGTGTAAACAGAACCACAACCAATGAATTCTACAATTACTGCTCTAATAAAAGGCTGCCACCTTTAGGCATAACACATATATTCTATAATCCATGTACAGACATATAAATTATTGCAAAAGTTGGGAAAAACTGTAATGAGTTTTCATGAGTGATAAGGATTGATGTTGAACTAGAAGAAGGACTTTGGAGGCTACCTGGTCCAACTTCCTCATTGCAAAGACAAGAAAACTTGGTAGAGAGTCTTTTCTAAGATCACAGAGAAAATTCCAGTATACTCTTGTCACTGTGCCTAGATGTTTGACCATAAGTAAGGTAAGGTTGTTCATTAGCTTGAATAGTTTAGATTCCCTCTACAACTTCCTTGCCTACCTTGATGATATTTTTTCTGACTCACTCTGCCCTGACCCCCAACTCACTATGTTTGATCCTAAATTAATGTTATCTTCATTGATGCTCTGTTCCTCATCAGCCTCCAATTCATGATGTGTTTCTAAAATGGATGAGAGCAGAACAAGCAGTAATATTTTTCATGTCATTCATAATTGCCAATAGTTCCACCCATTTATGATCAAATCCCTTTAAAAACCCTTGGAGTCATATTATACAAATCTTGACTCTCAAGTATTTACTTTTCCACCCAACTAATCTAAACAGCAAAGCTGAGAAAGGTTCTATAAGTATATGATTTCCCAGTTTTTTCCTCTTTGTTTAAGGCCATTTATTTTCGAAATTAATACTGATATGGTTCTCCTCTTCCTGTTCCTCCTCCTCCTCCTTCTCCTTCTCCTTCTTCTCCTCTTTTTAACTATAATTTGCTGTTAGCCACTATTTAGCTGCTTTATTTAGTCACCCTTTGCTTCTGGTATTCTTCTTCAGGGTAACAGCATAAATGTCAACCAGGTTTAGTTTTGGCTTAAATTTCCTTTTTATAACCTTTTTTCTCCAACTCCTCCAGTAGGCTATGTTAATAATTAGAATGACATATTCCCTCCATCTTTAACAAAGGGTCACTCTTGCCTGCCCCACCTTCTCCTTCTAGACAGCACAGAATCAGTCAGGAATTTAATTGTCATTAATCTTAGTTTACTGCTTGGACAGCCCATGAATTACAATCAGTTCTTGTTATACCTCTGCATACAGAGACAATCACTGGAAGAGGACCATGGCAAAGAGGCAAGAATTTGAACACAGTAGGGTATGAGATGTCCTATCTATTGAAAGAAAGCCATCTCTAGGATTTGCAATAATCAGTCCATGAGTAACATGATTTATCAAGTCTCACATATATGATTTCTCCTTAGATTTGTCTATGGGAGACAGATCTAATAAGTAAAAAAGCATGA
This sequence comes from Gracilinanus agilis, assembly GCF_016433145.1. Lineage (NCBI taxonomy): Eukaryota > Metazoa > Chordata > Mammalia > Didelphimorphia > Didelphidae > Gracilinanus > Gracilinanus agilis. The sequence continues at coordinate 510,225,797 of NC_058131.1, forward strand.
CTTAAGGGCAGGAAAATTTAAATTGAATATACTCTATGTTTCTGTATACTCTATCCAGGTACAATGCACATTGGTCCCTAGGGCCATGATGGGAAATAGCAGTCATGTGGGAAGGAAGCTTATTATGATATTATAGAAGATATTAATTCACCTTATCATTAACCTTTACATTTGTCAGTGTTTCTAAATAACCAAGGCATTTTTTCCTCTAGCTCTACTCTAAGGCATATGGCATGTTGTTCATTTGCAATTTTAATGGCATCCGTAACTCATAAAACCATTATTTCTTCTTCTGCTAGCTTATTAGTCTATTAACAACCTCACACTGTGAAAACAAATTGGAATCAGGTAACCTGCCCAGCTTTTGACACCACTTTTCAGCTCTTTAACAATCTTGTTTGAATCTAAATTTAGAAGCAAAGACTACCCAGCTGAAATAATTTAGTATCTCTGTGATTAAAGCAAAAACATGCAATCATCAGCTCACAGCCTCCAAGCCAGGATCAGACTGTCATTTCTGATCATTGTTCATTTTGATCTATCAGTTCCAAAGTTACTTGCGACTAGGAGGCCCCATGTATTTAAAGATGTCAAGCTGAGAAAAAAAAAAAAAGGAATCCAAGTGTTTTTATAAGATCTCCTCTCTAAATTTGTTCATTTCTCCTTTTCACTACCAGCAGTGTTTACCGTCAGGCTTTACTCCTTTGTAATATCCTGCCCAGTGCAGAAGAAACAGGACTGTTGATCCAATATATATGAAGAGCTAAAGTATAGCAAGCTGATTACAGTATGCATTTCTTCTTTGAGTTATAGTCATACACTCAAAAGGACAACTATAAAATCCTAAACACCAAGTTATTGCAAGATTTTATTTTTTAAAAGTAGAGTTAGAAAAATGACAAAAGATTTCTTCCTATGGAATTGTTGGAAAATTAGAACACAAATGCACTGTAGGTAGAGTTGTGAATTGATCCAACCATTCTGGAGAACCATTTGGAAGTAGGCCCAAATAGCCTATAAAACTATGCATACCCTATGATCCAATAATATCAATACTAGGTCTGTACCCCCAAAGAGATCAAAGAAAAAGGAAAATAAATAATGCATAAAAATATTTATAGCAGTTCTTTTTTTTTTGTAGCGAAGAACTGAAAACTAATGGGATATCCATCAATTGAACAATAGATGAACAAGTTGTCGTATATGATTGTAATGAAACAATATTGTGCTATGAGAAAAGATAAACAAGATGCTTTCAGAAAAACCTGAGATTTACAAAAACTGATGCAAAGTAAAATAAGCAGAGCCAAGAGAACACATTCATAAGTAATAGCAAAATTGTAGAATGACCAGCTGTGAATAACTTAGCTACTCTCAGTCATACAAAGATCCAAAACAATTCCAAAGGACTTTATGATAAAAAAAAATGCTATGTACCTCCAGAGAAAGAACTGATAATTGGGGCAATTGGGTAGCTCAGTGGATTGAGAAGCAGGCCTAGAGACAGGGAGGTCTTGGGTTCAAATCTGACCTCAGACACTTCCTAGTTGTGTGGCCTTGGGAAAGTCACTTAACTCCCATTGCCTAGCCCTTACCACTCTTCTGCCATAGAACCAAACATAGTATTGATTCTAAGGCAGAAGGTAAGGGTTTCATTAGAAAAAAAAACCAACCTATTATTTTTATTATTTTTGTTCTGTGTTTTCTTTTACAACATAACTAAATATAGTAATGTTTTATATGACTGCACACATATGATCTATATCAAATTGTTTTACTTGAGAAGGAAGGAAAAAAAAAGGAGAAAGAAAAAAATTTAAACCTGATGTTAAAAATTTTGTTTACATATAATTGAGAAAAAATACAAATTAAATGATACACACACATATATGACTTTTATATAGGTGGGAAAGGTTCTTATATGTGGAAAATTATATGTAATTTAAGTTTTTCTTGGAGTGATTGTTTTTACTGAATTTTTTTCTTTCTTTTTAAAAAATATATGTTATAAGAAACTCTCTGTGGGAAGATTTAGGAGGGATGCAAGAGGGATAGAAGTAATATATAATTAAAATTAAAATATATAAAAATAAATTTTAAACTACATAACAATACAATATGCAAGCAAAAATGCAATACTACATATCATATTCATAAAATGCTGAACAATGACTCTTTTGTATAGTAGTGAAGTAGAAACAATGTAGATGCACATCCCTTGGGGAACAGAGAAACAAACTGGTACATAAATGTGCAGGAACATGCACCTGCACTATAAAAATTAATGAATAAGAACAACCTAGAAAAGGATGGGAAGACATATGCAATGATGCATATGGAGTAAGTAAAATTAGGAAAATGATCAGCACAATTATGAAAACAATGGAAATTTAAAAAAAAGAAAAACCCGTATCATTATAATGGCCAAGAAATTTGACTGCAGAAATGAAGAATTGAATTGTCTTCATCCTCACTCCCTTACAAAAGTCCCTCACTCTGTGTTTTTAGCACAGGCAGATACAATCAGACCTGACTACAATGTTCTTTAGTTTTGTCGAATAACTCTCCTGTTTTCTTCTTTGTTACAAGAAATAATTCTCATATTAGGGAAGGGGGAAGATTATATTTAGAAATAAAGATGGTACTAAAACCAAAATTATCAATAAAAATGATCTCATTTATTTGTAAAAGTGTGGTATTCCTCAGTACTTAAAGGTTCTGTATCTTTATCAGTACAGGTACTCTTTGAGTCAATGCAGACTGAAACCCCTCCATGCTCTCTTTATTTGGTGTTGTGATAAGAAAATAAAACCACTATCCAAGATGCACTGCGCCTCCCTAAATGTTGATAGTTCAGTCCTCCTTCTAAGGACTGCAATAGATTATTTTCTGTTGATATTGTCTTTAAGACTTCATGGTTAAATCCTGATCATACAAAAGAGATAATAAAATATACTTCTCTCTGTTTAGAAGTAGGGGACACTTCCAAATATCCCATTATTTCTTCTTCTGTAAGCTTATTAGTCTATTAACAACTTGGAGTTCAATATTCCAATACAATCATAGGTCTAGTATATAACAGGGTCCCTAAAATGTGGACTCAAATCTGTCTTATCTCCTAGATGGTCATTAGATTCAACCTCCTATAGGCAACTTTTAAGATTCTGTTTTTTCCCTGATCAAATTTTCTCCTTGAGTTAATTGTCATACTTCTAAATTTGAGAAGAATCCTTTCAGCTTCCCTTTATGTTAGGGCTTTCTCATTCCTGAGAATCATTTTCTGAACCTTTGAGCAAACACCAACAACTCAATTTTCCTAGTTATAAATATGTGACAAATTGTTGCCGCCTCCCTATAAATAAACATTTGAAAGACAAATGTTTATCAGGATCTGTGAGCTCCCAGAAGGAAAACAGATATTCATTCAGACATAGACTCAAGTACAAACCAGATTGGATAAAAGCGTAGAATTTCATGAGGTCAACAGATGACATTATAAAAATATCAGGTAAAAAAAATTTAAGCAACTCAGAGAAACAACCTGAAATTTATCATCATAGCATATTTGAAGGTCACCCTACATTAAGATACCACCAAAAAAGCATACATTAAGCACTTTGTATGTCTGACAGGTTCTGGGCACAGGAAAATTTAGGGATATAAAGACGGGGTGGGGGAGCCTCTGTTGCCCTCAGAAGTTTTAAACTCAAAAGAGGAGAACAGAGTAGCATTGGTAAATCAAATAGAAAGTAGCCTTGGAGGGAAAGGAATTAGTTTATGGGCACCAGGAAAGGATTTGTGTTGAAGGTAGCCCTTAGCATGGTTGGCAAATGAAACCAGGGAATTTAGGAGATGGAGAGGAATATATTCCAGGCATGGGGATAACCAATAAAAAAGAACAGAGGTAGGAGCTGGAGTGTTTTGTCTGAACAATAGGCCAGTGGTCCTATAGAGAGCATAATTTGATGCAATGTATAAGAATATAGTCTAACCAGATTCCCGTTTCCCTATCCTGGCCATTCTTTACAGTATCTCTACTTTCTCTGTTACAGAGTCCAAGAAACCCCAAAGCAAATACTTCTCCGGCCTTTTCAAAGATCTGAATCAAGAAATAAAGGTAAATACAGTCTTTGCACTCAAAGAACATACATAGTAATGAAGAAGACAACGTGTAAGTAACTAGATACATATAAGTTATTATATACATCGAACTGGGGCAGGAAGGTCATATCTGAGGGGAAAGTTCTAGCTTCTGGGAGACAAAAGGTAGGAAAGGGGATACAGAAAGGCTTCTTGTTAAGAATTTGGCATTTGAAGTTAGGAAACTTCATGAGAATGAGAAGCTAGGGCATTAAAAAGGGTAGCCAGGTCAAAAACAAGTAGATAGGAGATGGGAGTTTCCTGGATAAGAATAAAATAGGCTAGTAGACTAGATTGTAACTGTGTACAGAGGAATCAAATCTAAGAAGACTGGAAAGGTAGGAAAGGGCCAGGTTATAAAGAGCTTTGAAATACCAGAGTACTTTACATTTTGTCCTGGAGACAGTTGAAAGCCAAAGGATTTCAAGGAAAAATTATTAGATGCAAGACTTAGGTATACTTCCATGAACACATATAAACTAATTCTAATGTCTTGGCCTTAAATTTGTAGATAGCCCGTCTATATTTATTCCTCCAAAACCATTCACTTACTCAGAACTAGAAAAAAAGTTTTCAGGAAAAAAAAATACTGGCTTTTCACAAAGTTCTGCTACAATCCCAGGTACACAAAGTACTTATAAATAAAGGATTATAAAACCTTTGGAAAACTACCGACTCACAGTATTTCCTAAGTTAGAAGGTATCTCTGAAGCTATAGAATCTATCCAGTATAGGAAGTTCTTCTATATGTCAGAACCAAGTTTGCCTCTATGATATGTCTTTCTATTGCAGGATTTGCATTCAGATGATTTGAGTTCAAATGAGTCAATAAATCTTGGGGGCTCAGTTTCTTTTTCCATTAAGTGAAGACATTGGGTCCCAATCTTTAAAGTTCCCTCTAGTCACAAAATTATGAACCTATATGAATGGCTCCTAGTTCACATTCTTTAGAAAGTCACACATTTCAGAAAAGAGTAGTTTGATAATCAAGGTTCTAGTAGTCTTTTCAATGCTTGAGAAACTTTTCCATTTTTTATAAAACTCTAATTAGTTCATCACTCAATAAGCATTTACTAAGTGTTAGGCATTGCATTAACTTCTGGGCATTCCAAGAAATGTAGTAATAGTCCTAAGACTTAAAGGAACTTGCTTTAAAGATCTCTCCCTAATAGGGAGAACAACATGTAAATAAATAATTAGGGATGTAAGTAGAAGATAAAAACAGGGCAGATAAAGATACCCTGGAAGACTAAGGCATTAGCAGCTAGAGCAATCTAGAAAAGTCTCCTGTAGAAGGCGAGATTTGAGCTTAGGAGTGGAGACAAAGTCAAACTGTCTTTCTAGGTTTCCATTGAGATAAGAGTTATTAAAAGATAACCTATAAGAATAAGGTATTAGCAGCTACAGCAATCTGGAAAAGTCCCTTGCAGAAGGCAAGATTTGAGCTCAGGAGCAAAGAGACAAAATCAAACTGTCTTTCTAGGTTTCCATTGAGATAAGAGTTATTATATGCCTATATGTGAGAAGAAAAATAAAAAGCAAAAAACAATTTTCTAAATTAAATTATATATACATAAAGTCAATCAATAAACATTTATTAAGTGCCCACACTATGTGCCTGGTGAAAAATAACAGATATTTAAAATTATTTTACTTAAATAAATGAAAATATGAGCCACTCTCCAGTTGATAACTGATCAAAAGATATGAATAGACAGTTTTGGGATTAAGAAATCAAAGTAATATATCATTATATTAAAAATGCTCTAAATCATTATTGATTAGAGAAATGCACATCAAAACAAATCTGAGATATCATCTCATATCTATCAGATTAACTGAAAAGATAAAGGGGCAAAATAGCAAATGTTAGAAGGGATGGGAAAAATTGGGAGCACTAATATGTTGTTGGAATTGTGAATTGATCTAACTTTTCTGGAAAGTATTCTGGAATTATACTCAGAGTTATAAAATTGTATATACATCTTGACTGAGCAATACCACCATTTGATTTATTTCCTAAGGTGATCAAGAAAAAGGGAAAAGGAATTATAGGTTGTAAAATATTTACAGCAGCTCTCTTTGTGGAGGCAAAGAACTGGAAACTAAAGAGATATCCATCAAATTAGAGAATGGCTGAACAAGTTATGGTATATGTTTGTAATGGAATACTATTGTACCATAAGAAATGATAAACAAGATGATCACAAAAAAAACCTAGAAAGACATATGAAGTAATACAAAGTGAAGTGATCAGAACAAAGAGAACGTTATATACATAGCAGCAACAATAATACAGGATAATCAATTCTGAATGACAACTATTATCAACGAGACAAGGATCTAGGACAACTCCAAGGCACTCTTGGCAAAAAAGGATATCCACCACTGCAGATAGAGCAGATGGAGTCCAAATGCTGATTGAAGCATACCATTTTTCACTTTATTCCTCCCATGATTTTTCTCTAGTATAAGCAATATATGTCTTGTTTCACAGCAGGTTGAACAGGGAAATATGTAATCTATGTGTGCAACCTATATTAAATTACCTGCCTTCTTGGGGAGAGAAAGGATTTGGAAAGAAGGAGAATGATAACATGCATTGTAAAATCTCAGAAAAGGAATATTAAAAATTGTATTTAACTGATATGTAATCTGGAAAAATACAAAAAATAATGTAAAGCACTATGTGCTTATCTCTGCCACCACCCCATGAAAAATTTGAACCCTTTTACTGTTTGGTCAAGTCTGGCTCTTAATGACCCCATGAACCACAGCCTGCCAGGCCCTTCTATCCTCCACTATCTCTCAAAGCCTGTCCAAGCTCACATCCATTGTTTATATCCATCTCATCCTCTGCTGTCTCCTCCTTTTTGCCTTTAGTCTTTCCCAACATCAGGGTCTTTTCCAATGAGTACTATTCTCTCATTATGTGGCCAGAGTATTTAAGCTTCAGATTTAGTACTAATCTTTTAAGATGGAATAAACTTAAAACAAAGGCTGACTCTGTAAATGTTCCCTCTCATACTTTACTGCATAGCCTTATAATGCCTACAGCCATTCTCTTTTCTAAGGCAGCAAATTCTGCTGCCTTTTATTAGAAACTGCAGAAACTTCAAGATGCAGTTTGCAGGGCCAAGAAATACTCATAGCCACATTTGCAGTTTCTGTAAATTTTATTGTTGACCTTCCAGGGCGACTAATAAGCATTTATCTTTTTTTTCCAATTTCCATTTACAGGACTAGAATATATAGGGCAGGCTGAATTTCTTTAAATTAAGTATTTATATCAGCAACAAAATTTTATATTCTATGAGATAAATAATGTAAATTTTAAATGGGCTAAATGGAGTGGTTTTCTCCACTGTACAAGTAGTCTTTATTGGCATGCCACCTGCCTACTCAATGAACTCAGAGGGCTCCCTTTTGCCTCTAGATGAACTCCTCTTTACTCTTTTAAAGGCCTTCACAGCCTGGTTTCAACTATCTTTCCAGCCTCACTGGACAGCACTCCTTCACTCTGTGATCCAACCAAATTCTCCAATCTTTGTGACTTTGTACTGGCTTCTGCCTCATAGGATCTCTCTCTTCCTTCAAGACTCAGGTCAGGTATCACTTTCTACATGAAACTTTCCCTAATCCTCCCAACATCTGGCACTTTCCCTCCCAAACTATTTTGTATTTGTCTTATTTACATATTTGTTCCATACATATTATTTTCTGCAGCTACAAGATATATTTTTCTCTCCTCCATTAGAATATAAGTCTCTTAAAGGAAGTATTCTTTCATTCTTTGTATTTCAATTCCCTGTCCTAGTAGTGCCTAGAATATAGGTTTTTTTGTTTTTTGTTTTTTTTTTTATCCTGGGACTCCATTCTAGGAGAATAGGGCCACAACCAGTAGGCAATGGGTCGCTCAGGGTCACCCAGCTGGGAAGTGTCTGAGCCCGGATTTGAACCTAGGACCTTTCGTCTCTAGGCCTGGCTCTCAATCCACTGAGCTAGCCCAGCTGCCCCTACTTTAGGTTGCAGTTTCTTTAGCAGATGTAGTTTTTACAGGGTGGGGTTGCTAGCCCTACGCCCAACTCTCCTCCTTTTTCATCCGGGCTAGGGACCGTCCTTAGCCCAGGAGTGGTAAGGGTGGGCGATAGGGGTCAAGTGACTTGCCCAAGGTCACACAGCTGGAAGTGTCCGAGGCCGGACTTGAACCTAGGACCTCCAGTCTCTAGGCTTGGCTCTCAATCCACTGAGCCATCCAGCTGCCCCTAGAATATAGGTAGGTACTTTAAAATGCTTATGGATTGTTAACTCTTCCACAATGCTCAATCAACTAGGATGACATTTTTTAAAAGTTATTATATAACTTGTTTCTTCCTCTCTTGCCTTGTAAAAGTTTGGTTTGGCAAAAATGGTGGCATTTGTTAGTTCAACTAATAAGTGCCTTCTATAAGGAGAGCACTTTGCTAGGCACTAAAGCCAAGCAAAACCATCTGGTTCCTATAGAACTTTGGAATAACAAATCTTTGGGTATTATTTTACAAACACACATGAAAAGAAGATCTCTGTGACTTTGGAGAGCAAGACACAAACTTTTCATCTTCCTACAAAGATTTCACATGGAACAAGCAGTTTAATTTGCTTTGATTTCTAGACAGGTATGTTTCTCATACTATAGAATTAATTCAACATCATGAGATAAAATTCACTTTCGATTATGACAATCTCTGGACTCTTAATCAAATTGTTAAGAACTAGTAAGCCCAATGTAAATCACAACTTGTCCATATATGAAAAGTATTCTTTTAAAACCGACTGGGAATTTGTTAACTGAATTTCTATTTTATGAAGATAAAAAAAATATACACTCCCTTTAAATAATAAATCACACTCTTGTTTTGCTAAAGCAAAATCCAATCTATCTAATACCAGTATTTTTCTAGTCAATCTATGTAGCTGCAAATCATGGGATACAACAATCTCCAAGAAATTAAAATTATAGGCTATCCAATGGACAATGGCAACATCCCTAGCCTTGGAGACAGGAAGATTTGTGTTCAAGTTTTGCTACTGATACATAGTTGGCTCTGTGGCCCTGAGTAAGTTAAGAGATGTAAGCAGTCTGTAAGACTAAACTGCTTAGAAGTTCTCCAACATGAATTAGATTAAGAAGTTTCATCATTTAGGAAATTCCAATATAAATGAAACCATAGAAGCTATCCCTATTTCAGTCCTGAGTCCCTAGCATCCATATAGATGATATTGCTGCATTCTTAGGTAGCAAAGCTATAAATACCTAGAAAGGATCCTTTTGTGGGACTACCTGTACTATGTAAGCAGTAGAAAAATTAACAAAGGGATAACTTTAGCAGTTGCACTGATCACAGCAAGGTATGGATTCTTTCATTTTCTGGCTTCAGTGAATCTTGAGGAAGTACAGCCAAAAGACCAAATCCAAATTTATTACGTGCTTATCTACGTGTGGAGGAACAGCTAGGTGTCTCAGTGGAAACAGTGATGAGTCTGAAGTCTGGAAATCTCATCTTTGTGAATTCAAATCTAACCTCAGACATTTAGTAGCTCTAAGACTTTGGGCAAGATACTTAACCCTGTTTGCTTCAGTTTTGTCATCTGTAAAATGAGCTAGAGAAGGAAATGGCTAACCATTCCAGTATCTTTGCCAAGAAAACCCCAAATGCAGTTACGAAGAGTTAGTTGGATGTGATTGAAAAATAACTAAAACCAAATTTGTGTAGACTACTTTGTTAGATGCTGGGAATGCAAAGGTAAAAAATGACCCAATTTTTTCCTCTACTGGAGGTCGATAAAAGGGAGTGGTGGTGGCAGATGTACATAGAGAAATATAATATAATGTAGAAAGTGATAAGGGCAAGGGAAGATCCAGATGTAATATTTTAAGAACAACTGAGAAGGAAGAAAACAGGTTAACTCTAAAGGGAGTTTCTTAGGCATTTTTGCGTGTGTGATGGACTGCTACTTTGTCAAACTGGGAGGAAGATGTCCTCAAAGCTATATAATATGACAGTAATACAGCACAGGTCTGTCTACATTCTAGACCTTAAATTATAAAGGCAAGACATACAATGAACCAAAATCATTGTTCCTCACTAGTAAAAACTGACTTGTGGTTAAAATGAGCTAGAATTACAATTATTCTGTCTGTCTGTCTGTGTGTTTGTGTCTCTCTCTCACATACACCTCCATACAAATCCACATAGGAGTATATACCACATATGAGTGAATGTTATTTGTGTGTGTATGTGTGTACATGTATACACACATATATGTATATTACATGTCTGTGTAATTCCTATTGGATAAAAATACTAATTTCTGAACAGTAATTAATGCCTTATACAATCATGCCTTCAGTTTATTATTTCAGTCTTATCTCATATTACTAGACTATTCCCATAAGACAACCTCCCCTTTTCCTCTCCTCTCCTATATACATTTATGCAGACTTTCCCCATCTTTGGAATGTGTTTTCCTAAACCTCTCCTGACAAATTTTTCTATTTCTTCAAGATCTAAATGAAATGTTAACTTATTCCATGATACCAGAGCTGAAAATGATCTCTTCCTCCTCACATAGTATTCTAACACCTTTGTCCAATCACCTTTATTCTTACCACATTCTACCTTGTATCAATCATTTCTGTGTTTTTTACATACTTGATTATTGGACTACAAGCTCCTTCAGGGTAGAAAGTGTGAGAGTTGTTCATGTTTGTAAACCCAGCTGTGCTACACAAAGTAGACACTTAAATGTAGGCTAGATTATTTACTTCAAAATAGAAAAGCTACATTATGAGGCTCCCAAGAAACTGGCTAACATGTCAATCTCATCACTATTCCATTGGGCATTTAAAGCATAAGTCTACTTTTTCTAGGATGGAAGAAGCCTGCAGATGCCTCAAATAGCAAGGACGAATTATTGTAGAAAGTTTTCTGTTCTGTAATCACAGGAAGGTATAAGTCTATAGATTAAAAAACATTATAATTATGAAAGCTATTATTTGGTTTAAGGTTCAAAGGAAATTATCTAAAGAAAGCCTGGAAAACTATAAATTAGGAGAGAAAAGTCAGAAAAGTATAAAAGGAACTAGGGTAAAGTTATAAAGGAAAAATCTAGAAGAGAGGAGTAATATAAATAGAAGAAAATATGAATTGCAGATGAGAGCATATCTGAATGAAACAAATCCTTCTTTTTATGGAAAAAAATGAAAAGGTTAAATGTCTTTTCAAATGACCAAGATGTCATTTGTCTATACAGAGCCTTATAAAATATACAGAAAGAAATATTTATGTCATTCATTTCCATATGACATTATTCTTCTCGGTATGCATTAGATTGAGGAGAGGAAAGATGGTAGTGTGATTTTTTTTCTTTAGTGACCAAAGGTTAGTCAGCCTAATTCTCCCTAGGAAATAAAAATGCTTCCTACTAGGATGTCTTATTAGACTTGGAAATGATAACCTTTTCCTGGTCAACACACATTACTTATCCATCCAGGCATAGGTCAGGGAGGAAAATTGCCAACTTCCATGCATGCCTAAAAATAGTCATCCTATTTGAGCAAATATTTGCTATAAGTTCACTACAAGTAAGAAATCAGATTCATACCTAAACTCACATGATGCAAAAGTCTTCTGATGTTCTCCTTTATTTTAAGTATACACTTAAACTGAATGGGATTAAATGTTTGGTACTTAGTCAAGTAAATTTCTGTATGTGATTTGTTGATCATGTACTTTGTCCAATTAATCCAATGCCAGGAGTTCTGATGCCACAGAGGAAAGGCTGAGTCCCAATACTGTCCTTTGGGTGAACATGGATTCAGACTCAGTTCTTCTGCTCCCACATCCAATAATCTTTCCATTATGTTCCACTGTTTCACCTACCTTACACTATAGCAATAGCTATATCCAATACCCTCCATTTATATGGTGCTTTACAATTTCAAAGCATTTTACTCAAAACAATCATGTGACAATTAACCCTGGTATTATTATCCCCATTTTGCTGCTGTTTCTAAAGCAAAAGATGTTCATCAGAAGAACAAGAAAAGAAAAAGCACAGATTAGAATGGACTTTAATGACCATCAAGTTCAACACCATCATTTTAAAGACACAGAAAAGAATCTAGAATGATAAAAAGGCAGGGAGATGTTGTGATACATACCAAGATAAGAAACAGCCACACTGACAAGAGTACCATATCTAAAACATAGTAGGCACCTGATATACATTTGATGAATTTTCAATGAATAATCTTTTAGTTGTGAAACAGAAAAAGCTAAGCACAAAGAATGATGAAATGTATTGCCTTTGATTTCTGTGTACATAAAGCGCTATTCTTTCATTTTTTTCTTTGGTTTTTTTAAAAACCCTTACTTTGTCCTAAGAACAACTCTATAGCAGAAGAGCAATGACTAGGGCAAATGGGGTTAAGTGACTTGCCCCGAGTCACATGGCTAGGAATTTGAATCCAGGTCCTGGCTCTATATCCACCATGCCACCTAGCTTTCCTAAGCACTATTTTTCTATACTTTTTCTATACATACTTTGCATATATTTTAAAGATATGCACACCTCAACAGAGCTGAGTGAAGAGCCAAAATGGCTGTTATAAACTTTCAGAGAGCTAAAAAAAAAAAAGATTGATAGAAACTTTCTTTGGCTATAATCATAGTATTATTGAATATTTCCATTTCTGAATTTCCTCTTTGCATTTTCTTGTGTGTTTTTTTTTAATTCAAAGCTGCCACTTGCAAATGATGCCAGGGAATTCCCTTTGCCTACTTAAGCTTTTTGTAATTATTGTTTCTAAGCTCTATGGAGGACAGACAACTGAGAACTGCAGATCAAAACTGTAACACTTAATCTTGTGCCATTTTGCAAATTCAAGAACATGTTAATTAGGTGCAAAATTATGGAAAACAACTCTGTGTGGGTCCCTGAGAAATTAAAACAACACAATTTCCTCATGGTAAGCTGTGATGTATACATTATTCCTGACAATTGATAACCCAAAGGAAAAATAAGGGGCAAGAACTTCTTATGTGGATAATTGACCTAAAATTCAAGAACAAGCTATCCCACAGCTTCCCCAAAACATGGGATTGGAGGAACATTTTCTTGAATTGCTATAAAGAATATATATGTAGTCTAATTTCTATGCAGGTGTTTTGTCCCTTGTCACCCCATCCAATTAAGCTAATGAGTTCTGATGAGTACTATCAAAGCAGCCAAGGCTATGGATTGGGGATGAAGCCAACTTCATTTTACAGATGAGGAAATTTAGGATAAGTGATTTGCTCGAGGTCACTTAGGTAATAAAAAGCAACATAGGGATTCAAATCCAGGTCTTCTGCTGCCAAATCCAATACTCCTTCCATTACACCGTATAGTACAATACTTAAGAGTGATGACTATATCTAATACCTTACATTTACATAGTGCATTACAATTTCTGAACCATTTTACTCAAAACAATTATGTGATATAATTTTTTTTAATCCTTACTTTCTTTCCTAGTAATAGACAGAAGGACAAAGGTGAGGCAAACAGGGTTAAGTAAAACACAGCAAGAAAGTGTGTGAGGTCAAATTTGAATCCAGGTTCTTCCAACTCCTGCTATTAAGCCACCGAGGTGCCCTGATCATGGGATATAATTAATCCTGATATTCTTTTCCCAATTTTTCAAAAAATCAAACTGAAGTAGATACATTCATAATCAAAGGAAATGATAGATTTCAGTTAGAAGTTAGTGAAAATAAAGATGTAAAAAATTATTCCCATTCAAGTTCATGGACTTCCCCTGGAACTCTCTGCATGGACTCCAGTTAAAAATACCTGTCTTAGGCTGATCTCATGGCCTGGCAACAAGAGCTAAATGCATTAGAAAGTAGGAGTTTACAGTATCCCCAAATGGAAAAAAAGGGGGGCATCTGTTGGCTTCACACCTCCATTTCAATGGAATCTAGCAAAAATCTTGTTTAGGCAGGCTCTGTTTACTCACAGAATAGTTAACCCTGAGGATGCCAAAGGAATAGGTAATTATAAAGAAGGATGGTTTCTAAATGCCTGAGCTTAAATTGTTTGAACAGGATCGAAACAAGCTAAATGCTTTCAAATGTTTCCAGACTTCTTTTCCTCTCTGGTAGTTGTAAAGAGAATAATTTTAATGGGAAGCATAATTGCTAAGGCCAAGGCAGAGTAGCAGAGCTCAGGATCTGAAGCCAAAATGCAAATTGCACATGCATGTTGGAAAGATTCCCTCTGACTGTGGTTGCCAGGGTGAGACACACAAAGCTCTTCTCTGGCTTGTATTAAAGATGAATTTCATCCTCCCCCTGCCCAGTGCTGCTTAGGTGCTTTTCATCCTTGCTTAGTTTCAGCTTGATGCTGAAACCCTTCTTTCTGATCTTTCAGATAAACTGGCTTGTTACAGATTGATAAGAACAGCAGGTCTATTTTTATGCTTGTGAATGTCAGAGACCTGTTGACCTGGATTCAAACCTTTTCAGAAATCAATCTTTTTCCTCTAGGCATCTCTCGTCTCTGCAACTTTCCCATCTACTATTCCCTAGTCTCACTTTCAGCAAAAAGAGTGACAGTACAATGGCTTGGGAGCGGTTGTTTTGTAAATGGGAGATGGAAGAATTTAATACCATTTTTTCATTTTCATTTTTAAAAATACTTTCCATGTTTACATGATTAATTTTCTTTTCCTCCCCTATTCCCTCCCTCTCCCAAAGCCAACATGAAATTGCACTGTGCTTTACAAATTTTATCATTTAATATCTATTTCTACATTATTCATTTTTACCATAGAGCAATCTTTTAAAGCCAAAACCCCAAATGATACATCCATATAAATAATTGATAAGCAATGACATAAGTTTTTGTTTTGTTTTGTTTTGTGTTTCTATTCCCATAGTTCTTTCTCTTAATGTGGATAGCATTCTTTCTCATAAGTTCCTCAGGAATGTCCTGGGTTATTGTATTACTACTAGTAGTAAAGTCCATTAAATTTAATACAATTTTTAAAAATCAATTATTCTAAATGTGGAGGAGTTCCAAGCAGAGCCATTTTATCATAAGCCACACAATAAAGATCATCATTACATTGAATTGATTCCCTGACATCAAGAACTATTAAACAGTCCTTTACAATTTAGACCTTACAACAATTAATGAAATAAGTCATATGCAAAGCAAAATTTAGGGTTTATAAAGACTTTCTTCACTATAACCATATAATGGAAGCATCATTGGCCCCATTTTAAAGACGAAAATTTGAGGCTCTGATATGCTGAAGGACCTCCCCAAGGTCATAGTTAATGAGTACCTGGGTTGGAGCTTCTTCCCAGGTCTTTTGATTCTAAGAACAATGCTCTTCCATTATCTTTCACTGTTCAGATATGGCTTCTGGTCCTTGGACAATGAAACTCTCAGCCCTTTTGCCCAGGTTATCATGTATACCTGAAATTCCAGTTATTGCCCTTTTCCCTGCCTGAATATTTTTTTTCAATAGTATCTGCCCAAAGATTACCATTCCCCAAGAAGCTCATTAGATCTTAATCAAAGGACCAATTATGCCTATGCAGCTGACAAATAGAAGTCAATGCTTTCTTTCACTCATCAACAGCCCAATAGGAAAAGGAGGTTCACAAGTGTCAGTCTCAGCCTCTGGAGAGACCAAATGCAAAAGAGCTACCAAAATTGTGCATTTGTACACAATCCTGCTTAGCATGTTTTTCTGGTTGATATAATGTTTACTTAAATACACTTAGTATTTCAGAAACTTGAGACTGTGAAGAGATGAACTGCTAAGAAGAACAGAGTATGCAAATCTGCTGTTGGAAACACAGTCAATTGTTGAGGACAGTGATTCAATGAGGATGAAACCTGACACAATTCCTGAGGGGAAATAAAAGGAGAATAGAGCAAATAGGCAAAATTTAGGAATCTACCTTCTCCAGATAGTGCCACACTATAGATGACCCCAGTAGACACCAGACGAAAGATAATAAAGAATGGTATAAATAACTACCATGCTATACACGTTTTCATGCAAAAAGAGGGAGAAAGAAAAATTGTGACATTTCCAAGCAGATTGGATAACCAGATGCACACTCCCTCCAATTCAATAAAGAAGAGGCGGAAAACTAAGCCCAGCAGGGTATCTGGAAAGGGTTCACTATCAGTGGGAGAGGGTAGGATGGAGGTGGTGGATGTGCGTCAAAACCCTACTGTGCCCAAATCTTGTCGCTCTTTGGAATGTATAGCTAACAATGACTTAAAGAACTATAAAAGGGTGGGGTAGTAGGGAGCAGAGTTTATTTTACAAAATGTGTATATAGTAGAATCAAATATGTCTGGAAAAATGCTTGCCTCACCTTATCTCCCTCACTGTAGACTGAAAGCTCCATGAAAATGGGAAAAGCAAGCCAAGGCTGAGATGACCACTCACCTCCATTTTTTTTCTTTTGGATATCAGTGGTTTGAATTTTCCCTTGATTTTTCCCCTTGCATGCAATCTTCATTTTTTTAAAAAAGCATATTAATAAGTACTTTAAGATTTGCAAAACATTAACTATACCTTATATCAATAGAGCCTTACAACCACTTTCTGAATATTAGTCACCACCATCATCATTATCATCATTTTACAAATAAGGAAATGGAAGCTGAGAAAGATCATAAAACTGGTAACAAGTAGAATTCAAACCCATTTCTTCCTGATTCCAACTTCTATGCTCTACCCAGCAAATACAATAAAATAATGCTGTGACAAGGGTATTTGAATATGTCCAAGATTACACTAATTAGCTACCTCCACATAAGAGAAGATAAAGGTGAAATATTTGCATCTCTTATTCATGTCAAACCAGTGGCTTTGTGGCAGAAAAGCCAATACATGTTCTATGATAGTCATATCCCATGTCCGCACATGAAGTTTCCAAGACCAAGACTTGCATAACATCTTTATGTATTATAACCAAACATATTAAACTAAATTTCTACAGAAACCCTGCCATAACATATTTCAGACATTTCTTCTGGAAAGAACGGTCTCATGCAATGCCATTGTGGTTAGTATGGGGTGTTTGTGAAACCAATTAAGGACAAGAGGCAGAGTATGGCTCCATTTGTAAAGGGATATAATATAGGAGCAGCAAGTCTGAAGTTGGAAAAACCTGTCTTCAAATCTAGCCTCAGGCATTTCCTAGCCTTGTGACCCTGAGCAATCTCTTTAAACCCAGTTTGCCTAGCCTTTAACATTCTTCTGCCTTGAAATCCATTCTTAGTATTAATTCTAAGACAGAAGGTAAGAGTTTAAAAAGAGACAGAGAGAGAGAGAGAGAGAGAGAGAGAGAGAGAGAGAGAGACAGACAGACAAAAAGAGATGAAGAGAGAGACAGACAAAGACAGAGAAACAGAGAGTATATGGTAAATATGCAAGGGAAGAAACCATGAAAAAAAGTTGTGAAAAACTTCTTAAAAGAAGAGGGAAAGAAGGAGTTGAACTATAAAATCATGTAAAACCATAAACTCATTATTTTATCAGTGAAAATGACATTTAAAAAGAGCTATTTACATTGGTTTGCTCTTGTGTCTTTTTACTATTTGAAGATTTTATTTAATTAATTTAGAGTATTTTTCCATGGTTACTTAATTCATGTTCTTTCCCTCCCCTCCTCCCACCCCTTCTCTAGTAGCCAACAAGCAATTCCACTGGGTTTTACATGTGTCATTGATCAAGACCTATTTCCATATTATTGATATGGTGATTGTTTAGAGTCTGCATCCCCAATCATATCCCCATCAACCCATGTGACCAAGCAGTTGTTTTTCTTCTGTGTTTCTACTCCCACAGTTCTTTCTCTGGATTGCTCTTGTGTCTTAAGGTCCATGGGTCCTTTCCTTCTGACTTGCTAATGCAACTTTTCACATGTCATCTCCCTCACTGAAAGAATTCCTTGAGAGTATGAACTGTCTTCCTTTTCTATATGTATATTCAGCATTTGGCACCATACTTTGCAAACAATAAGAACATAATAATAAATGCATCATAAATAAATACTTAATAAATGCTTTATTCCTTCATTCATCAGATATCTCAAACTTCTATCTGTAATATAAAAAAATTATATTTCCCTTTAATCTGTCTGACTGATATCAACATAGATGGAAACCACAGACTAAAAAATAACAGAGGCTAGGTAGACTATTGAGTGGTAATTAGAAATAGTGACCTGACCATTCAAATAATATATCAATTAATTCAACACCCCATTATTAATTCAATTTAATCTATGTGGTCTTATATCACTCGTCTAAACTCCTTGCACCTTGATTTCCACATCTGTAAAAATAAGGGGGGCTGGACTGGGTGTCCTGAGATCCTTTCCCCATTTAAAGCTATGATTTCACAGAAATCTAATTAGGATCACACTCTGCTAGGTTGAAAAGGCCTTGATACCCAAAATCAAAAAAATGAATCCATGAAATCTCTATAAACTATATACATTTCTACTCTCAAGGTCTATTCTAAACCTTTTATCAGGATTGAAAGCTTAAATTTTCTAACCAGTCAGTTCAATATTTCTTATGATGTTAAGTAATTATAGTCTAAAGGCTGATAGGAGCTTAAGCTCACTGAAAACTGCCAGATTCAGTTAGAATTCAAAGAATGGTATCTGCTCTCCTAATCGATTCTGATATCAGGTCTTATGGTATTGAGCAATACTGAATAAAGCATACTTCTAACTGGGATATGACATACAGAATGGGATAAAAGATGACTTTCCTTGCTACAGTAGTGGCTACACCTTTTCCTTCAAGTAAGTCACCCAAAGGGATGAACAAAAGGTACCCCACAAAGGAAACCATAAAATTACTCGTGCTCTTCTGCCTCCTTTTTTTAAAAAATGTAGACAACACCTTAATGACTCAAAATAGTTAATTTATTCATCTACATAGCTAAAGTCATCTGTGACATTTCTCTGCTGTTCCTGGGATCAAGGATTTAGAGATTTAAAGGACCTTAAGACGCTCTAATCCTACCCCCAGCCTCCCTTTTGCAGAAGGAAAAACTAAGGCCAAAAGAAGTCAAGTTATTTGCCAAAGATGATACGGTTAGTAAACCATAGAAATGGGACTAGAATCCGGGTCTTCTGATGCCAGATGCAGTACAAGTCCCTTCATGCCACCCTGTTTTCATTCCTGATCTTAAATGAGATACTGTATGCAAGGATGCTTTGAAAACTTTGAAGCATGATACAAATAAAAGGTATTACTATTATTATCATCACCTATTTCAAACATTGAAGTTGACAAGGATGCCTCGAAGAATCTAATCAGCTGCTGGGATATTTTTAAAGCTGGGGAAGCATTCTCTCCTTTGTCCTTGCCTTTCCTCTTCCTCCTACACAAAGTAAAAAAGTTGCTCATGGTTCTGAAAGAAATGATACGAATTGTACATTTCTAAAGTTGTCATTGAGTTCTCCTCCAGAAGAAGAAACTAACATGGAAGGCCTGTTTTTAAGGACACCTGGCAATTTGCTTTCTAATATCAAAATAAGAATAATGGTCTTAAACAAAAAAAAGCAAAGAGCTACTGGTGCCTGCCATACTTGGGAATAAAGTTTTGCCAAGTAGAGGGACTGACATAAAAATAGCCACCATGACTGCCCCCAAATGGAGTGGGCTGGGCTGAAATCTCAGAGAGGTAGGTAAACACAGCTGCATCCTTGATTACTTTAAAACCCCTTCACTACTGCCCTCAAAAGAAAAAAAGTTCTAATTAAGTTATTTTTAAATACTTATAGATCAACACACCCTTCACATTGTCACAGACCTATAGATATGGCCACAATAAATATTCAGAGGACTTTCTTTTGGGGTAACCTCTTCAGAACCCAACCCTCCCCGCACCCCATCAGACAGAGATGATGCCATGAAACTTTTTACTGGTGGGTTTAAAGAATACAAAAATATATTTAAAAACGAAGCTTCCCCACCCCTTCCCACTCCTACTATTCTTTTCCTTTTCTTTACTTTCTATTTTGTGTATGACTTCCTTTTACACTTCCTTGAGTTCTATGCATTAATATTTTCTTCCTCAATTCAAATGGACATTGTAAAACATCTCCTTGTCAGTGCACTCTAGTGAGTGTTGAGTGGGCATGGGGGACCAGGTTTAAATGAGACGTGGTCCCTGCTATCATAGAGTTAACAATCCAACTGAGAGAAAAGGTATATATGTATATCAAAAATTACTGAAAAATGGAGAATAGAGAGAGAATGATTATGGAGAAGGGGATATGAATTGAACTTTTCCCTTTTAGCTTTAAGTAATAATAAATAATAATAACTAGCAAGTGCCTACTTGTGCTTTATTTTTTTAATCTTAATTTTAAAATTTTTTCCAGTTTCCATGTTGATTTTTCAATAATCATTTTTTTTTTGCATTTCGTAAACCATGTTCTCTTCCTCCTTCCTGCCCCTAGCTCCTCCCCAAGAAGGCTGGCAATATGATATAGGTCCTACGTGCTTTATAAATATTACCTTATTTGATTCTCACAACTACCCTGGGAAATAGATAGTTTTTATTCCAATTTTACAAACAAGGAAATTCTGTCAAATAAAATTTACTCAACTTGCCCAATCAGTTTCTGAAGCCATATTTGAACTCTGGTCATGCTAATTCCAGGGCCAGTGCACTACTTAGCTGCCTGTTTTTGCTGTTAGTTCTCTTCCTTCTTTCTCGGGCATATCTTCCTCCATCAATCAATCAATGGAAAAAACTAACCTTTTGAATTCTTTGTATATGGAAAAATTAGCAAAGAATGCAAAACTGTTTTAAAAAAGAAGATAAGGTTGGATTGTGTATATCTTTGATTTATTCTTTACTTTTAAGTAAAAAGGATAAATAAATTCTTAGTCAAATAGAAACATATAAATATATCTCTATAAAGTAGCACACACTGAGAAACACTGCTAGATAGTAGAAAAAATGAAAATATTAGACTTTGATTCAGGAAATCTGGGAAGGAAGAAGTTGGGCTCTACCACTCACTAGCTATGTGATTACAAGAATTTCATTTAATCTCTCGAAAGCTGTTTACTCATCTGTAAACTGGTGGAAACACCTCTACTAAACTAATTAATAGGGCTCTTATGAAGAAAATACTTTGTAAAAGTATAAAAACTGGGTTCTGTCTCCCTCCATCTCTCTTATTTGTCTCTGTATGTTTCTATTTCTGTCCTTTTCTCTTTACTTCTCACTTTCTAGATCTATCTCTATCTGTATCTCTTTGTCCCTCTGTGTCACACACACACACACACACACACACACACACACACACACACACACACACACACACACACGTGCTCTATTTATGCCAATGGATAAAAGCTATTCATATCTAAAGGGCAAAGAATGACTTAGCTAAAAACTTCAAATTAATGAATTCTAGCATTCCATTTACAAACTTATCAAGGCTATTTTTAATCTTTTTTTAAAAGGAAAATGCTCTACTTTATTCCCTCCAGTGATATTATAAGCTTTAAATCATGGAATACTCTAAGCTCAAAAACATCCAAGGAAGATAGCCCAAAAGGGAATGAAAAAAAACACAAAGCAGGCAGTAAGCTAGGATACACTATTAACAATAATGCTCACAAGTGGCATAAAAGATATTTTCAAAGACATATATAACCTAAAAAGGCTAATCATGTGGAGAGATTAGAGTACCTAACAAATAGTAAAACAACAACAACAACAAAAAAAAACTAGTTTTATTTTCTCTGAAGAATTTATGGAAAGATATTAATGAGAATCCCAGAGAATGAAAAGGCAATTGGGGCTGGCAGTCAACATCTCTAGAGGGAACACCTACCAATAAAATGATAGATTCTTAAAAACATCAAACCATACTCTGTATTCAGTGTCCTTGAATAAACAGAAAAGCATTTGAACTTCAAAACACACTACATTTCAAATCTGGGACTCAAGTTAAGCCACCACTGTCTAATGTTGACAACCATAATCAAAGACTAAGGTCTTCATTATACAAAATATTCTTATTCCCATATGGTGGCAGTAGAAAATCATTCAAGGGGAGAATTGGCAAGAAGCCTACCATTTGGAGATTGTCATAGGAATAACTCATTTTGTCCTAGTAACACATAGTGGATGAAGAAAGAAGACGGTAGTGTATGTATTTTTGGAAGGAGAAGAAGATTTGCAAGAGCAAACTGCCTACAATGAGTCAGGTAAAGGAAATTCTAAAAATCAGGCTTTGGTACTAATTCCAAAGGAAAAATATGGAAGTCATTGAGAAATACACTGAGAAGTAAAAGCATCACTACAGAAAAATGAATTTTGGGGGTTACATTTGAACCATTTCAGATGAGGGTAGAAGAAAGAGAATAATCAGATATTTTGACAAATACTAAATTCGTTCTCAAAAGAAAATGGAAAAGACAAAAGCTGTGAAGGAGAAAGCTGGGCTTTACTTTTGACTACGATTATGCTAGAAACTGCTATTATGAACAGGACCCATGACAGACTGTTAAGAGTCTGGTATTCAATAAGAAAAATCTAGACTTCTGAATTGTGCTGCTGGAGAAGACTTCTGAGAGTTCCTTGGACACAAGCAAGGAGATCAAATCAATCAGTGCTTACAGAAATTAATTCACACTAACCAGTACAAGGTCAAATACAAAGTTAAATACTTTGGTCACATTATGAGAAGGCAAGATTTTCTGAAAAAAGATCTTGATGTTGGAAAAGATTCAAGAGAAAAGGAAAAGAGGGACGGCAAAGGATGAGATGGATAGAAAATGTCATGGAAACAAGGAACATGAATATGGACAGATTTTGAGAGAAAGTGGAGGAGAGAAGGGCCTGGTCATAAGATGGATATGACTGGATAACTCAGGAACAACAATGATGGCTCCCATTTGTCAGTAAAAGAAAAAAAAGTTAGTGAACCTTAAATAATAAAATAAGATCTGAAATGGAAAGCAAATAATAAAAACAATGCAAATTTCTAGATGCAAATGGAAAGACAACTGTGATAATTCTGGTTTTCCAATCCCTCCGTTATTTAAATGAAAAGCTATAACTTCAAAATGACAGCAGTGAAGGGATCAAACTATATAGATGAAATCTTAATTGATTGATAGATAGATAGATAGATAGATAGATAGATAGATAGATAGATAGATAGATGATAGATAGGCTGAAGAAGGGCAAACTTAGGTATCCCTAAGGACTGTAAGGCAAGATAATTATCAAAAAGAAGAATCTCCAATAGAAATTTTGGACAAATATGGAAACGGAAGACTAGGTAATTATTATCCATATATCTGCTTAAAAAGTTTTTTTTATACTATGTTAGCTGGCCTGCTTTCCATCGTTGGATGTTGAGAGGTGATGTTCCCCATTTGGTGGAGGGGAGGGAGGGAAAGGGGAGTCTAAAAACAAAAAAAAATCAAAGTAAACAAGTAAAAGGACAATTAATTACAGGATCTGAAGAAGTAAAAAGGAAACCACTCCTTCAGTGTTGCACTTAGCATATAGATTCCAAGGCAGATGCATCAAATTGCTATAGAAGCTCAAATTCTTAACAGAAATTGACATTCCCCACCCCCCCTCCATGACTGGCCAACCTTGTTCTAATGACTAATAGCTTCTTACTTTAGATCAGCTTTCAAAGAGAAAACAAACACAGCCTTAAAATGAAAACAGCCGTCTTTGTATGCAGTATCATTTTGTTCCAGTAGCATCGAAATGCTTTAGTTCTCAATGAGTGAGAAAAAAAGCCAAATCCGGTTTCCTTTGCAGCAGAAACTGCATAAGAATTATATTCTCCAAAAACCCTTGGGAAAACACATACACTTTGAAACACCACATGAAAATCATGAAGAGCTAACATCAAAACATGAGGGAGGGCTGAAAAAGGGTCAGTTTGCAGCAGCTTTCCAAACCAAACAATGTTGGAATTATTCTGCACCCTGAAGTAAGAAGTCCCTGAGGGAATAATAGCCATGAAGGTTCAGCTCAACACCATGTGGAAAATGTCTTCTTTTTTCTATTCTATCTCCCATAGTCCACGAATCTGTTCATCTCAGGTCCTTTGCCCAAGCTGGAATATTTTCCCTTCTCATCTGTAACTCAGTCCTTTTTCATAAGGACTTTTCTGATTCATTTCCCTGCACCATCAGATATAATATTTAGCTCATATATTTTCCGAGTATGTCTGCACCCTGGTTCCCTCATTTCATATAAGCTCCTTGAGGGCAGGGATTATGTGTTTTGTCTTTGTATCTCCTGTGCCCAGAACAATGCTTGGCATATATTGATCACTGGATAAAGGCTTGTTGACTAATTGATTTATCACCTGAAGAATCAGACTTTCAGCCTAGTCTGTGGCCATTTTGTAGGATTAATGATAGTAAGATAAGATGAACATATCTTGGATGCTAAAGACTGACTCCAAAATAAATTTAAATCAAAATTCTTATCTTTCTAAATTGAATTTAATTCAACAGGGATGAGCATGGAATCCTAGAGTTAGGGGTAATATGTCATGGAGACAGAAGACAGCAAAAGACTGGCAAGTGACAAAGACTTGGGATGTCTTTAAGAAAATACAAGTTAACTGAGCTGATCCAGAAGAAGACTGTTAAAAGCTAATATATTGGGGCAGATAGACAGCTTAGTGGATAGAGAGTTGGGCCTGGAGATGAAAGGTCATGGGTTCCAATCTGATCTCAGACACTTTCTAGCTTTATCACCAAGTGTAAGTCACTTAACCCCAACTGCCCAGCCCTTAATACTCTTCTGCCTTGGAAATGATACTTACTAATGATTCTAAGACAGAAGGTGAGGGTTTAAAAAAAAAACAAAAAACCTAAAATATTGTATCACACTTTAAAAAGAAAGAAGCAGAACTGTTCCAAACATTTTGGAATGCAATTTGGAATTGTGCTTATTTAAAAAATGACTCTTTTCTAGTAACCAAAACTGGAAACTAAGTATCCTCTTTAGGAATAGTTTAACAAATCATGATATATGAAAGCAATAGACTATTTTGCCATAAAAAATGACAAAGTGGGCAGTTTCTGAGGAGACTGTGAAGAACTATATGAACTGATAGAGTAGAGTAAGAAGAACTTGAACAATCTGCACAATGAAAATAGGATTTTAGAGAAAAACAACTTTGAAAGGCTTTACACTCTAACCAAAGCAAAGATAAAACATGAATGAGTCCAGACAACTGAAAATGAAACGCAATATTCACCATCCAACAGAAGAGATGAAGACCTAAAAATGAAGAAACACATGTTTTTTTCAATTTGGTCATGTGTTTTTCTAGAATATGAATATTTTTTACTATGAAGCTTTTTTTTAGCTAATGGTAGAATAGGAAAAAGAAACATCAAATACATAAAATTAATTTTTTAATTGTGAAAGTGACTAAATTATCTATACCCTTTCACTTTAAGATTCCACCAAGGTCAAAGAAGAAAAAAAAGGCTCTAAATACACTACAATATTTTGTGATAACAAAGACCCTGGAAACAAAGAATATGCCCATCAACTGGGAATAACTGAACAAAATATGGTACATTAATATTACGGAATATTAATATACAATAAGAAATTTGAAAAATTCACAATTCAGAGAAGCATAGGAAAAAAATTTGAAAAACTGAGAATTCAGAGAAGCATAGGAAAGAGTTATATGACCAATAGGAAAACAATATGTAGAATGATTGAAATAATATACATGAAAAGATTAAAAAATGAAATATGTTTAATTATTGTAACCTAGCTTGTGCCATAAGACTAGATGAAAACATATACTTTCTTCCTCTCTTTGGAGATATTGGAAATTGAGTTTTAAAAATTGGGAATATGGGCATAGAGCATTGCTTATGTTTTCAGAATCATTTGATTTGGTAATTACACCTATTAAACCTTTTTCATTTTTTCTAATTTTTTTGTTATAATGAATGGCTTTGAGGGAAAGAAAAGAATGAATAAATTTTAAAATTAAGGCAATGAAAAATGGCTATCAATAATAAAAGTTACTATTTTTTGAGACCTATCTCATTAAAGCTGGAAATTTAGCAGCAAGTCCCTGATCTGAATCAACCACTGACAGATGTAGGAGCTATGACCATTGCTGTTTCTGACCTGGGCTACTTTATTCTTTATCTTGGGCACTAATGGTGGCCTCCCTTCCCCAGAAGCCACATTGGTATTAGACTTAAGACTCCCTTCTGCCTAAGACCACTGAAGCTTGGCATGCCCAAGTGATTGATCATTCTCAGCCTGCCCCTACAATATTCCCCTGGAATAGTGCCACCTAGCTAATAAAGCTTTTTTTTTTTTTTTAGAAATGGCAAATTTTAAAAGGAGAAAGAAGCATAACATGCACTAAGAAATGGAGAGTCTCTTTGGAAGGTAACATAGACTGCTTGGGATTTCACATCTCAGGAAAGACATGATGAGACAAAAGAACAATTATAATGACTACAAGGATAGCAAATGACTATGTTGGAGAGAACTGTTTTACCCTGAAAAAAAGACAGGCCTGAGGAATGTTATCACTTTTTTCTAGAATTCAAAGATTTCTTTAATATGGGCAGTGGTAAGTATTCCATCTGTGGTGAGAACTAAATAAATGACCAGACACCAAAAGTATACTTTCCTTGGAACTGGAATGACTAAGAGAATTGTTTTTACTCCATTACATCTTAAGGTTAACAGGAAAACACTCATGTAAATTAAAAATTTCTTTCCGATAAGTAAAATACTGGCTAATATGTAACCTAAGGCTGAAGGCTAACCATAATACGAGATAAGAGTAAAAATAATAGAAGCTAACAGTTTTAAGGTGTATAATCTGCTTTACACATATGGTTTCCTTTGATCTTAATATATTACATAATGTTAGAGAGGCAAAATGGTTCCAAACCTTTTGAAAAGATTTTACAAAGACAAACACAGCTATCATGTAACTACAGTTTTAAACAAAAAGTCTCTCTTCTCTTTTCCACTTAGTAACTGACATTCTATAACTACTGTATAGGCTGCCAGATATTTGAACCTGGTATGGGAATCAGGGAAGAAAATTGCTGATATTTGTTTTGACAAAACAGATCACTATCAAATACTCAAATAATCCACCCATGCAAAGTGCATTTCCCTAAAGAGGGATGAACAAAATTCTTCAAATGTTGTGATTGTGAGTGGTTTCTACTTCTAGAGTTTACTGGCTGTCAACAGATAGAATAAATGAAGATTTTGTTAGTATGCCGCTAACACTATGGGGGCAGCAAGGTGGTGTGCAGTGGAAAGAGTACTGAGTCAGGACGACCTGACTTCAGGTCCAATTTCAGAATCTTACCAGCTGTGTGACCCTGGGCAAGTCACTGAACCTGGTGAGCCTCTGTTTCCTTACCTGTAATGTGAGCTGGAGAGGGAAATGGTAAACCACTCTGGTATCTATGCCAAGAAAATCATAAGTGACATCACGAAGAGTGGGACACGAGTGAACCACAACAAAACCAACACTTTTGTGTCTGACTTAGGTTTTGTTGCCTCTCAGAGTTGCTTGTTTTTACTTACATGTTATTCTCATTATTGGGGTTTTGCTTTCTTTAGTTGGTTTTCCTTGACAAAAGTCTTCACGTTTCTTTAAATTCTTCATACTCGTCATTCCTTTCAATGAAGACTCCACACTCATGCTCTTTTAATTCTTCATGTGATATGTAGTCCAAGGAGGACAAATACAAAAAGAGAGGTCATGTTATATATAATATATATTATATATTACATGACTTCTCTTTTTATAGTGTGTATAGTATATACACACTATAATATTCATAGTGTCACTTTTTGTTGTAGCAAAGAACTGGAACCAAGGAAGAGGCCCATTGGTTTGGGAATTTCTAAGCAAAAGATGATACATGAATGTTATAGAACATTACTATTCTGTTAAGAAACAACAAATATGAAGAATGCAGGGAATCATGGGAAAACACATGAACTGATATGGAATAAAGTAGAATTAGGAAAATCAACATACATAATGAAAGCAATATAAACAGAAAGAATAAAAATTAAAAAAAAACCACTGGATATTATGTAATTAAAATGATCAAGCCCAGTCGTGAAAGAGATTTTAAAAAATGTTGTTCAGTTGTTTCAGTTATGTCTGACTCTTCAGGACCTCATTTGGAATTTTCTTGACAGAGATACTAGTATGATTTGCCATTTTCTTCTCCAGCTCATTTTAGAGTTTGAGGAAATTGAGGCAAATGGAATTAAGTGATCAGCTCAGGATCCCACAGTAAGTATCTGAGGTCAGATTTGAACCCAGGAAGATGAATCCTCTTGACTCCAGGTTGGACATTTAATCCACTTTACCATCTAGTTCCCCACTCCTCCCACCTGGCCAAATGTACCTACTACCCTTCTGGGGGTGGAAGGGTGGAAGGGAAGATTGCATATAATATAGCACATGCTTTTTAGTTTTATTGAATTGTTTTTTTTTCCTTATCAATTGATTGATGTGATTTACCCAAATTCACACTGGTCAGAAAAGAGAGGAGGTATTCAAAATCTAATTCTGGGTCTAAATTCATTTTTCTTTCCATTGCAACTTCATTAGTTTCTGCTCAAACAGTGAGTCTGATCTACCTCCAGGATGCCTCCCTACTTTGGGCCAAGAGACACATTCAGCATAAATAGTGCCTTAACCTCCATGTGTCCTGAGAAAGTCTATAAAGAGATTTAATTCAATGATCTTGTCATTGTCTCCCCAAAAGTGATATGTTTAAAAGCACTTCAGTCAAAAGTTCAACAAGGAGAAGTAGAAAAGCACAGAATCTATACTAAAGGATTTCACATCATTCCAGGGATGTCTCATGGTTGGCATGATAGCCCACTAATTTGGAAGCCAGCTGAAATTCTTTAACTTGTAAACAGCCCGGCAACTGATCAATTAAAGGTCTATCCTGCTGCAAGTAAAAATGCTATTGGGGAAGTGTCCTGTCCCATTCCCCTTAAGTTTGGAGCCAGCACCTATAGCAAAATTCCTTTCCATATGGAACCCAGATGCAAACCATTGGGAGCTCACCGTATTTATGTGGATTTCTACATGTATCTACAAATAACAAAAGAAAAGCTGTTTAATTTTTAACTAGTAGTAGAACTGTGTAAGAAAAAATGCATGTATGCTCTTTTGTGCTCTCTCTTTCCATGCACACACAAAAAAAAGACATATATCACTATGGACCAGGTATTTTTGTGTATAAGTCAGTGCTATTAAATACAAAAGAAATCAATAGTATAATTACTTTGAAAAGGCCACAAAATTATCTGGACAATAACATTATGATTTCAGTAGAGAACTCAGCCCTGTGGAACTAACCATCACAGACAAAGGGCAGAGAAGTTCATAAGGAACCCAATCATGAGCTAGAATTAGTAGCATTTGGAAAGTTTTGATTTAAATAGGTGAAATACTCATGATTTAAGCTTTAGAAAGTTTTTAAGCTTAAACGAAGATGCAAAAACTATTTTCTATTTAAAAAATTAAGGTGGGGGAAAATTTCAATGATGAATTAGAAATAATTTTAAGATACTATTTTTCCATCCTTCATTTATTAAACTTCAAGGAATTAGGCTACTGAAGAATTATCAAGAAATCATTCTTCTATATATAGTTCCTTTTATAATTTAAAGTATTCTCCAAGCCCCCCCCAAAAAAATAAAACCTGGGCAAATGATTTAAATCAATATAGCAAAAAAAAATTTAATTGACCTATTTATATTCAGTATCCCAGGCTCCAGTCAAGAACAATGAAGTTTTTGAGAAACGATAAATGTACAAAACTTATAGAATCCTACAAGTGTCAGTCTTCACTCTCATATTAACTTTAACATCACACTACCACAAATGGCTCATATTTATATGTAGGTTATTGCAATAATCCTGATTATTCCCATTTTTCAGATAAGGACACGGACACAATCAAGGAATTCAGGTGATTTTTCTACAATAAAAAGCAAGCAGTGGGCAGCTGGGTAGTTCAGTGGAGTGAGAGTCAGGCCTAGAGACAGGAGGTCCTAGGTTCAAACCCGGGCTCAGCCACTTCCCAGCTGTGTGACCCTGGGCAAGTCACTTGACCCCCATTGCCCACCCTTGCCACTCTTCCACCTATGAGACAATACACCGAAGTACAAGGGTTTAAAAAAAAAAAAAAAAAGCAAGCAGGCAGTACAGGCAGATCTCAAAAGTCCTGGTCTTCTGACTCTTAAGTCTGCCAGTCCTTAGATTTGGTAAAACTTGTCTTTTCAAATTTATTGTTTTCAAACTTTTTTTTCCATTTTCAATGTGGACTTGTGATTTCATAAGGTTATCAGATATAGAAAGATTAGCAATTTTTTCTAAAATTAAATTTTTCATGAAGCATTAAGAAGTCACAGTCAGTACATATCTGTCTGTACTTAAACTCAGACCTTCCTGATTCCAGGATTGACCATCTAATGTTCTTAAGTCCAGGTTCAGTGGATAGAGTGCTGCAAGTCAGTAAGACATCAGTTCAAATTCTGCCATTGACACTTATAAGCTGTATAAGTCATTTGGGGAAATCACTTAATTTCTCTTAGTCTCAGTTTCTTTTCTTTATTTTTCTTTATCTGTAAAATGAGTATAATAATAGTATATAGTATAATAGTATATAGCATAATATAATATATATTATATGTAATACATTATATATAATATAGTATAATAATATATAGTATAATTGTATAATAATAGCACCTACTTCCCAGCTGCGAAAATAAAATGAGATAACATGTATAGTGTATTAAAAAAGAACTTCAAGTACAATATATCTGCTTGCAATTTTTATTATTGTTATCATCATCATCATTAATATAGATATACATATACATATACATATATATCAGATTTCCATACTGACAGTACTCAATATAACTGATGACTAACTTATTTTATTTGGAACCTAATGATTTCCTATCAGCCCTTGGCTCAGTAATACAAAGAATAAGACTGAGCACTGAATGTCTTGGACCAAGGTATATAGGGGCCCTTTAGAAGAACTACTATTAATGTAAGGAATTAGAAAAATATCCCCTGCACTCCTGTCCTTGTATACTCATTCTGTTTGGCCCCAGAGGGTAGAACCAGGAGCTTTGGGTGGAAACTGCCAAGAAATTGATTGAGGCTTGAATGATATCAATAAAAAATGTCCCAACAATCAGAGCTGTCCAAAAGTGGAATAGAAGAAGCTAGATTATCATCTGTGAAATATGTTACACTGAGGTTTGCTTTCTTGTATGGGTTGGACTCGATGGGTAATGAGGCAGGTACTTTCCAGCTTTCCAATTCTTTAATTCCTTATTATTTAATTTGACTAACAAGTTGTTATTAAAAATGAATTCACAAATAACTGAACTTATTTACAATCACAATCATCGTGTCAGATTTTTAAGAAAATAAGCATATACATCAATATTATTTAAGTGCTGCATGACAGTGAAATGTAATTGGGTATTGGTTTTGTTACAGGCTTTCTCCAATTTGTAGCTCTCTGCCTATATACTGCCTTAAGAAAAGGAAAAAAAAAAAAAGAACAGAAGTAGGAAGCTCAAAGATTGGAAAATCTGGCAGGTGTCTTTTATTCTCCACAGCTGAGGTGGTGTGTGGGGGTAAGGGAAAGTGGGGAGCCAACCCACACGGTTTGATAATATGCAACTTGATGCTCAGAAGAGAGAAAAAATAATAGAGAATAAAAACTCAAGTTGGAAAAAGAGATGTCTGCAACTTCTCACTTTATAGTTCAGTGAAAATACAGAAATTATATCTGTTAAAGACTCAACAGTAACCTAGGAAAAGGAATGCTGTGCCTCAGTGTCTCTGACAAAGACAAAACTTTAAAGTTCCATTTTGATTTGATACGGTTGAGATTAAAATAAAATAATCCAACTCCAAAACTTCAGTAAATCATTCTAATGTAAATCTCATTTTTAATCATGACATAGACATTAACAACATGGTAAGTGTAAAATGTCATATCCTCAAGACACACTGTGTCCTAGCAAATACAAAAGTGATCACAGGAAGAAAAATTCATTTTTGCCATATTCTCCCTTCCTTGATCTATAAAATACACATAGCACTAACTCCAAAAGCTTATTTGATTTTGTAGATTTCCTTTCTTTCCCATGCCTCAACTTTCCACAAGGCCATACTTTAAGGGGGGGGGGCAGGAATTAACTTTGAATAAGGAGACAAATGTGAAATATTATATACAATCTTGGAATCAGATTTTTCATCAGATGACTGTCTTCCAGACAGAAAAATTACATCTAGAACACCAGTTAAGAGAAAAAAAAGTTAAACTTCATTTGAAATTATAGTTTACATTTATAGATGTTTCTGTTACCATTATTGTTTCATAAAAAATTAAGTGATGTGGGATTCATGGCAATTTTATATTCTTATGTAATGCTATTAGTTTTAACCAAATAGCCAATAAAAGTCCAATTTAAAATAAAAGAAAAATCAATTTAGAATATACCTCCTTCTGGATTTTAGCTGGCAAAGCTTATGTACCTCAGTGCCACCATTTGATAAAATAGCTGTTTACAAAAATCATATTGAGAACAAGGCAAGTCTTACAACATAATGAGGCAGAAATCCCAGATGTTTATCCCTGAGTAGTCATCTAGATTCAATCTCTTGCAGAAAGTAGATTTTTTTTTATTTGTTTATAAGTTCAGGTATTCCAGAGAGAATGGGGCACCTTGGGTCTAGTGAGACATCTTTCTTGCCATGAGTATTTGTGACTCCAGTTACTATTCAAATTGGGCTCTGAAGCAGCAAAGGAAATCATACATTTAAAGATGAGACACAAAAGCAACACAAAATCGCACTATTTGTTGGATAGAGGAGGAAGCTGAAGGAGCAACGAGTAAGAGAACGTATTGAAAATCAAAGGTGTCATAACTGAGTTATAGCACCGGATAACAAACTCCAATCAAAGAAGCTAGTATGACAGTAGAAAGTGCAAACTTGGAGTTGGCTACTAGAGCTATGTTCAAATCCCACCTATGTCATTTATTACCTCTCTGGGCCTCAGTTTCCTCATCTGTAAAATAAAAAAGTCAAGTCGAGTGACCTCCAAAGTCCCATCAAACTCTAGATACACATCTTGATCTCTATAATAGTTTTTAAACTATGTAGAAAAAAGGTTTAGGATTTGCCTTAATGTATATAACTTTAACCTCACCTGAATATGCTTTAGAGAATCAGAGGAGGAATCCAATTCCTCAAACTGAAAGTTTGTCAAAGTGATTCTTTCTATACTACTTTTCTTATTTCCTTAAAAGGGCCACGATTCTCTTGTGTATTAATGTTAGACATGATGGTTAATAAAGAGAAAAAAATATCAATTTAAAGGGCACTAGATCAAAGAGAATCACTCATAGAAAAACCAGCAGCCCTGCTGTATCAGCAAAGAATAGCTCTGCAAGTTAGGATCAATAAATGTAGCCTACAGAAGGAAATTCAGCTAAAATATAATGCATAAAGCCAAAATGCTGCAGTACTAAATAAGATCCCAACAGATGGTCATGTTGTTGACACAGGGCCATAGAATTTCTCAGATTTTCATTTTAAGTCAGTCAAGCCAAATACTAAAGCTGAAATAAAGTTATCTGAATACCAAAAACTAGAGAAATAAAAACTAAAAGTGGAAGACTCTAACCACAAAGACAAAACAACAATAAGGACAGCTAGGTGGCTCAGTGAATAGAGACCCAAGCCTAGAGAAGGGAGGTCCTGGGTTCAAATTTGACCACAGATACTCCCTAGTTCCCTGGGCAAGTCACTTGACCCTAATTGCCTAACCCTTTTTGCTCTTTCCTTGGAACCAATATTTAGTTCTAATGCTAAGATGAAAAGTAAAAGATTAAAAAAAAAGAAGAAGAACTACTTGGTCCACAAAAACAGTCCATGTATTTCATAATGGTAATTTGAATTACCACCTTATCACAGGGGTATAAAACCTAATCTCTCAGGAGAAGCTTGTTAGTTAAACTCCAGAGAGAATAATCTTAGTCTACTAAGACAAGCTGTATAGAGAAACAAGAAATCTTAGTACTGACAACTATCTACACAAGCTATCTCATATGACACAGAGATGATTTCAAACATCTTAATGGGGCCATTAATGTCTTCTCTTCAACCTTTTAATGAACTAAGAAGAATTTCATTCCCCCAATCCCCGTCCACTAGTCTGGTTAGTGTGTGTGTGTGTGTGTGTGTGTGTGTGTGTGTGTGTGTGTGTGTGTGTGTGTGTAAAACCTTTACCTAAAACTTGCCTGGGTCTCAGTTTCCTTGGCTGTAAAACGAGATGGCTGATTTAGATCTCCTTTAAAGTTCTTTTCATCCATGATAGTTATAATGGATTGAAAGATGTTACATGTCTACTTCTCTCTCCCAAATTTGCTTTATACATTCAAAGACTAGATTGGGTGTAAGCCACTCCTCTCAGATCTGGATCATTAACTAAATACACTGACCTAGAAGAAGAAATATGAAATGTTTGTATGACATTTTACCACTTCCCCCTTTCCCTCCCATCCCTAACCTATGTCAACACAATAGAAGAGGTCTGCTGAAAATGTAACAGAGTTAAATAAACAGGAGGCAGAGCCACCTATTCTGAGGGACATTAAAGGACTGAGACTACATTTGGAATAATCCCAATTTTAAAATGACCTTGTTGCAATGTAATTTTTTTTCTTCTTACTTTCTCTACATACCTACGCTATCATTTGTTTTGCTCATAATAGTCCCGTTATCCATTGAAGTCTCAGTTCCTCCCATGGCAATCAATCAGTAAACATTTATTAAGTACCTACTATGTGCCAAGATGTACCAAGCCCCTGGGAACCACAAAATCAAAATATAGTCTCTGACATTAAAGAATTTAAAATTCAAGGGGGAAGCCAATGTGTAACCAAATATATACAGGATAAGTAGAAAAAATAATAGAGGGAAGGCACTGGAATTAAGAGGAGCTAAGAATAGCTTTTTGTAGAAGTTTGGATTTTGCTTGGGACTTGAAAGGAGCTAAGGAAACAAGTAGACTGTTAAGAGGGAAAGCTTTCTAGGCATTCCCTGTTGCTCAGTTATTTTTCAGTCATGTCTAACTCTTCCAGACTCCATTTACAGTAAAAGGGAAGATAGGCAGTAGAGAGGGGTTAAGGGGAAAGGCAATGAGTTCTGTTCTGGATATACTGAGTTTAAGACGTCTACTGGATATCCAGTTGGAGATGTCTCAAAGGGAATCGGAGTTGTGAGAGTGGTGGTCAACACCTCTAGAGAGGATAAGTAGATTTAAGAGTCATCAGCAGAGATGGCAATTAAATCCATGGAGGTTGATGAGTATTGAGGGAAAAAGAGAAAAGTCCTATGGGACATCCAAGGATAGAGGTCAAGATTGGACTGAACACTCAGTAAAAGAGACTGAGAAAGAGTAGTCATACAGGCAAGAAAAGTGGTATCCCAACAACCTAGAGAGAAGAGATTGTCAGTGGGCCAAACTAAACATCTGAAGTTTTGTGTTCAGTTCCACAGATCACATTTTAGAAAGGACAATAAGCTAGAGAATGTTCAAAGACGGGCAACCAGAATGGTGAAGGACCTAGCATTCATGCCATAAGACAAGTGGGTAAAGG
The DNA here is from genome assembly GCF_016433145.1 of Gracilinanus agilis. Lineage (NCBI taxonomy): Eukaryota > Metazoa > Chordata > Mammalia > Didelphimorphia > Didelphidae > Gracilinanus > Gracilinanus agilis. Next base: position 510,261,771 of record NC_058131.1, read on the forward strand.
AAATATGGATTTCTAGACTGGAAAACAGAAGACTTAGGGATCATGATAACTGTCTTCAATTATTTGAAAAGTTTTCATGTAATGTGAAACCCAGTGGAATTGTGTATCAGCTACGGGGGGATGGGAGGGTTTGGGGGAGAGGGAAAGAACATGAAACATGTAACTATGGGAAAATATTCAAAATAAACAAATAGATAGATAGATAGATAGATAGATAGATAGATAGATAGATAGATAGATAGATAGATAGATAGATGGATGGATGGATGGATGGATGGATGGATGGATGGATGGATGGATGGATGGATGGATGGATGGATGGATGAGCAAATAAATGAGTGAACAACTAGACAAATAGGTAGGTAGATAGATAAGTGGATGAATAAATAAATGAATGAATAAATGGAAAGTTTTCACGTAAGACAGTGTGTTATACTTCAAATGCTTGGAAAACTTACTATCAATTATAGCTAAAGAAAAGTGAAGGGGCTCCTTTGGGAGGAAATGGATTCCCTCTCACTTGAGATTTTTACTCGAAGGATAAATGATTTCAGGGAATCTATGGACAAAAAGATCCCTTTCATGTGCTGGTTAAAGTCTCTTCTGACTGTGAGTCCAAGAAAATAGAAATAATCATAACTGAAGTAAAGTACTTTGTGAACCTTAAGATATCTTATAAATGTCAACTCTATGGAGGTGTAACTTTTTAAAACTAATTTATATACAGTATTCAATTAGTTAACTAACAGTAGGCTAAGTTGCCCTAGCAACACTTAGCAATTTGGAACTTTTATAAACTGGCTTAGTAAAAGAGCCCTTCTGATTAGTATTCCAAAAGAACTCTGCCTCATATCAGGAAAGGCATTTAAATAGAGATTGAAGCAGTTACATGATACTGTTATATTCCTATTACCAAACTGGGGAAGGGGGGGGGGGGTGGGTCTTTACTTCTCAGTGAAATCAAACAACCTGAGGAAGTTATCCCTAACTGGGAACAGGGCTAGGCACTTCCCTAGGCAAACAAGGAAATCAGTCATGTCACTGTGACACGTGAAGCTTATCACAAATGTGCTGTGTTGCTCAGTCTGAGGACCGGGGACCCCTTAGAACTTCCTAGGGATGCTAACGCTAACCTGTTAGGAAGAATAATGTATTACAAGATATTTTCATGTTCGCTGGCTTGGTTTAAAGAAAACAATTCAACAATATTGGTCGATAGTGAACAATCATTTATTCAAGGCCATAATGACCATTGCTGATTTTGTTATTTTTTCCCTGTAACCGAAGATAAAAAGGGTCAGGTCTTTTACCCACTGAAAATAGTTAACATTAGTAAGCTAGAGGATAGCAATCACCTTATGAAAACAAGAAAGGAAGAAATCCCAGTTAGCAACAGTAGCAAATACCCAGTCTAAAATGAATGACTAAATTATGGATGAACTGTTCTTCATCACCACAATTTATGTCAATAACTCAAGGCACATACTAGCTATGTAATCCTAGGTGAGTCACTTAATACTGTTGTCCTCAGTTTACTCTTTTGTAATAAGAGCTGGAGAACAAAATTGCAACCCATTGCAGTATCTTTGCCAAGAAAATCCCAAATAGGGTCTTGAAGAGCCAGACTGGACTGAAATAACTGAACAACAATAATAAAAATAGTAATAATAGAAGTAGTAATAATCTATTTAGTTATATATATAAATAATATTAAAAAAACATAATAAAGTAATAATAATAGTATCACAAAGCACCGCCTTGTACACTGAGAGCTAATGACCTTTTACAGTTGAGGTGAAATAGAGCATACATTTTTTTAGAACACCTATCCCTAATCTGCCTGGAAGCATACTATATTATAAGCAATTTTAATATTCACTGTCTTAGTTCAAAAGAAAAAAATTCGAGACTACTGGTTCATAGTAAGCAATCATTTATTCAGGATCTTAATAATGATTATTGCTTTTATTATTTATATTGTGATAACTTCTCACATTTATTGTTATATTGTATAAGCTTTCAAAATTACATGAAAAACTATGTCAGATGGTTTTGAACTTGAATGGTTAGTGTAAGAAAAGAGCATTTGAGGAGAAAGCTTTGGGATCTTCAGACCACATTAACTGATCATTTATTCTCAGTGGAAACACTGAAGTTCTCCAAAAATTTGAGGTAATTGCTTTATATTGTTGGCCACAAAGGAAGCATTTAGAAATTGGTTATTTTCAGCTGTTCTTTTAAGTCAGATATAAATCAGAGAAAATTGAGCATTTTCTTCTTATAAAAGAGGTCCTATGAGGTGCCTGATGGATTCGAAATAATTTGAAAGACCATCTACACAGTATCTATGCTTTGGTAAGAATAATCTTCCTCAGGCCAAGTATCACATGGAAAGTCAAAGAGAGTAAGAATTTGGTTTTTAAAGCATATACCATGGTAGGATGTATTAGGAGGACCTAGTCCAGGGGGTCTTCTATAGGGTTTTTGATGGTTCAGCCAAGTAGCCTTTATCCAGCTCTGCCATATGCATGGTCAGAGTTCCATCACCTACAACTCTGAGCCAGAGTGACTTTTAAAGTTTATATGAAATTCTGAGTGTGGCTTCTTATGTGGCTAAAGAGGAAACTCGATTTGTTACCTTCATAGAAGCAATAAAAGGAAGGGAAATAAAAAAAAAAAAAGAATAGAGATAATCATGATGACCAAGCCTAACGATCCAAGATGACAAGATTTTAAAAGATATAAACCTTTCCTTAATGGTACCTACGTGTTCAGAGTTCAAATCTGGTCTTAGAAACTTACTATTTATGTGATCCTGGGTAAATCACTTAACCTCATTTGTTTCAGTACCTCATCTGTAAAATGAGCTGGAGAAGGAAATGGCAAACCATTCCAGAACCTTTGCCAAGAAAACCTCAAATGGGATCATGAAAAGTTAGAAACAACTGAACAATAACCAGTCCCTATACTATTTCCTGAATACTTCAATTTTTCCAACAATATGAATTGTTCTTTTTGTATTTAATCATTGTGGAACTAGGGATAAGGAAGTGTACTATCATATTCCATTGACTTTTCAGGAACAAAGATGCCATCTTTTGTTTTTGTTGAATCTACCCATAATACCAGGTAAAGTAATCCATACATATTAAGATATCCCACACAATATATATCAGAAATACATACACACAAAACTTAAACACAAAGAAAAAGTTGGAATCCTTTTAGGAGTATAGTACCAAGCCATCAATTCCAAACGTATTTTGGGAGTAAAGGTAGAGGCTCAAAAAAGTCCCTTTGCTCAAACACATCTCCACACACATTCCTTAAAATTTATTTGGGTCAATAGTTTACTTGTGTTTTTCTGGTTTCCTTTTTTAAAGTATTTATATCTCAATTCATGCAGTCATTTTGGAGAGGAATTTGGAATTATATCCATAGAATTATAAAACTATAGAAGGAGGTTAGAGAAAGAGGAAAAGAACTCATATGTTCTAAAATAATTATAGCAGTTCTCTTTGAGATGGCAAAGATTGGGAAACTGAGGAGATGCCTATTCATTGGAGAATGGCTAAACAAATTGTGGTATATAATTATGATGGAATACTACTGCACCATAAGAAACAATGAACAAACTGATTTTTTTTAAAAAACCTGGGAAGAACAGTGAAACAAGCAGAACCATGAGAACATTATACACAGCCACAGAACTAATACTAGAAAAATAAACTGAAAGTGAACAATAAAATAAAAACATGAAAGACTTAATTTATATGAGCATGTTGGCCTCCATGATGATATCCTACATGATGCATGGAGGGTGGAGAGGAGCTGAGATATTACTAGACAGGATCTATTATGCAGATAAAAAGAAAAGTAAGTTAAAGAGAGGGTATACGTATATTTCATTTGTGTAATGTCTTCTTTCTCTTTATATTGAAAGGCTTGTTTTGTTTGGATTTGTAAATATTTGGTATAATAAAAAAAGAATTCAATTTTCATCAAAAAAAATAATGAAGTACTTATACCACAAGGAAGGTTAAATCTATTAATCATTCCTCATAGTGTGAATTACTTTAAATATATTTTCTTTCTATTTGAGAAGAAATTCAGTGAGAGAATATAAGTTTTGAGCTTGTGGAGGGGATGAGGATGGGTAAATAATACTTTGGAATATGGGGTACTTTGAAAAAGATGAGATCTGAATGAAGAACTATAATGGGAGCTTTGAGCATGAGGAGGAAGAGGATGAAAAGGATGAAGATGATTCAATTAAAGAACAATGTGAGAACACTGGGCTATTGAACTAAGAGGACTGTTAAAAGATGGGAGGGCAGCAAAAACAAGCAATAAGACAAAATCCACGGTGTTACTGGCATGACAGGCTCAGGAAGAAGAATCCCCAGCACAGTGCCAGGCACCTCATAAGCACTAAGTAAATGCTTGTTAATGCCAATATTCCATAATTAGATCACAGTTGGAAGAAGGGTAATATACTAGATGCTGTTGTAAAAAGGCCAAAGCTTTGGAGAGAGAATTTGAAGCATGCAGATAATCATCTGCTCCTCATCCTTGCTTCTGGATGTAGTCATGAACATTTGGCATGGATCTCTGAACCCGCAGTTTCCTATGTCCAGTTGAACCAGATGGATTTTAATGATCTGAAGAAAACCCTGATAAGGATTCCGTCTAGCCTTTTGAGCTCAATTTGTACCTGATGGGTCAGGAAAACTTGGCTCAAATTGGACTTCAGACACTTACTAGCTATGTGACCATGGGCACGTCACTTAACTTCTGTTGGCCTCAGTTTCTTCAGTTGTAAAATTGAAATTATATTGTTATGAGGATCAAATTAACTGATTACAAAAAGTCCATAGCATAGTTGGCACAAAGCGAGCATTATATAAAAGTTAGATTCTGTTATGATTACTGCAAAGAGTCCTGGACTTAGAATGAAAGTTACCTTAACCAGTAGGTAGTTACTTGTTGTTTGACTCATACATGAGATAAAAATTTATCAAAGTCAAGTTACCATACAGAATGTCTTCAGAATACTATGTTTCAATTGTATGAAGTATATTATTATTATTGAAAAAATAGAAAAACTTGGATGGGGGGAGAGTGGGGAGAAGAGGTCAAGATTCCTAGATTCACACATATCTCTCTCAGTTGAGTTTGGACATAAATTTGTTCCTGATTTTCTTGACTGCTAATAGGGTTTTGGGGGTTCTATTTTATTTGTTTTAAAGCACATTCCTGAGGAATGATCTTTCAAGTAAGGGAATGGAATGCAATGAGCACAAGGACTCAAATGTAAAAGCCTGGCAATCGATTTCTGCTAACCTCTATGGATTCCAGTTCCTCATCTATAAAATGAGGAGATTTGGGAGAGATAAACGCTGGGAGCCCTTTAAGCTCTAAATTTGTGTTCCTGTAAATTCTGCCCTAGTGACTGTCATCCTGAGGTGGAGGACATCAGAACCAAGAATTTACCCTTTGATTTGACCATTTTGTCAAAATACAGATGACTGTCACAGACCCAGATAGCAAGCTATTAATGAAATTGAAGATGAACTTTCAAATGTACAGAAATAATTATTAAGTACCTCCCTTAATGACTCAAGATGATTTTAGGGAGCCACATGCCTGAGGCAAGCAGAAATACAGATAATCATATTGGAGATAAATTATCATAAGGTTGTAGAGTCCTTATACTTTTGGTTTATTTTCTCCCCAGTTCTCAGCATAGTGTCTATACATAACAGGTGATCAACAAACGTTTGTTGAAAGAACAAATGGCTTACTGAAGGATGGAATCATTGAAAATCAGGTCAATGATCAACATTAGAAAGAGCAAAACCCCTGAAGTCGAGAAGACCTAGACTTTGACACCTATTGTCTGCCTGGATTTAAAAAAACAAACAAACAAAAAAAAAAACAAAAACAAAAAAAAAACTTTACCTTCTGTCTTAGAATTACAATACTGTGTATTGGTTCCAAGGCAGAAGAGCTGTAAAGGCTAGACAATGGAGGTTAAGTTACTTGTCCAGGGTCACCCAGCTAGGAAGTGTCTGAGGCCAGATCTGAACCCAGGACCTCCCATCTCTGGGCCTGGGTCTCAATCCACTGAACCACCTAGCTGCCCTCTGTCTGCCTGTTTTGCCCTGGATATGTGTATTCACTTGTTTCAGTCCTGTCTGATTCTTCTTGACCCCATTTGGGGTTTTCCTGGCAAAGATACTGAAGCAGTTTGCCATTTCCTTCTCTAGCACATTTTACAGATAAAGAACTGAGGCAGAGTTAAGTGACTTGCCTAAGGTCACACAGCTAGTATATATTTGGAGCCAGATTTTAACTCAGGTCTTTCTGATTCTAGGCCAGGTGCTCTATTATGCCTCCTACCTACTCTTTACCCTGGATAAGTCATATAGATATAGATATAGATATAGATATAGATAATAAGTCATTATAAGTCACTTAAGCCTTTCAATGTCCCCAGGCATTTCCCTCAGGGTACAAGTCACCCAAGCAGCCCATTACTACTGACTTCATCGCTTGAATACCAAAGGCACTCTGTATCCCATAACTGGGCCAACAATAAAAATAATACCCACCTTGGATCAGTAAAAAGCATGGCCTTTTAAGCACTGGAAAAAAAAGATCATAAAAGTACCTTGTTATCGTAAGGATTTTGTACATACATAAGATCCTTCCAGATACAGCTTGTACCACTGGGGGAAGCCTGCAAAGTATGCTGTCCTGTTCCATTGCACTAAATGTCACTTGCTCTAACTTTACAGATAAGACAAATATCCAGTGAGTCAGCTGCTACCTCACACTCTTATGGTGGGCAGTGTGGTAGGAGAAAGTGAGGCAGATGGAGTTTCATTTTTAAGTGGAATGTTTTGGCTTTGGCCTGTGCTAAGAGTTTTCCCTTGTTTCCATCTGTTTTTTTTTTTCTTTTTGGTACTGGCACACAAACACGTAAGAATGGAAAAGACAACTCATTCTACTGGCTAAAGCATTAGGCAAAGCTGTCTTGGCTCGTGGCATACAAATGAGAGCACAGATTTAGTGCACAGACTATTGTATGATTACTCTGAGTCACTTTTGAAAAAAAAATTAAGTTCTATTTCCCCAACACATGATGGGGCCTTGGAGGATACAATTATTTGGGGAAAGAGTAGAAAGTTTTCCCTGACAGACTTTTCCCTGGCTTACCAATCTCCTCCTTTCTAGTCATCTTCAGAGGAGGAAAATAAAAACATCATTTACATCCTTCTTTACAAGAGATTTTTTAATCATCAATATGGCTCTTAAGAGTTTTCAAGGAGTTTGTTTTCCTTTTTTCTCTTACACAATTAAATACAAATACACAAGCATCTTCCTGCCTCTTCAACAACCGTGTTCTTGACCAAATGGATAATACATATGAGTTTCCAAGAAACTTCCTAAGGACTGTAAATGGTCTTCTCCACCCTCCCATTGTCATTTGTTGCATTTTAAAGTATAAACTTCCCAAGTCTAGTGTAATAGTGTTCATTCCTGGGTGACCTTAAAATTCTGTGCTTAAAGTCTCCGCTTACACACTATTGTTTAGTTAGTCAATAAGCACTTATTAAATGCCTACTATGTACCAGGCATGTAACCTTTGGGAAGACAAAAAGAGGCAAAGGACAGTCCTTGCTCTCAAAGAACCCACAATCTCAAGGGGAGGCAACAAATATGTTTAAACAAGCTATATAGAGGATAAATAGGAAATAATCAAGAGAGAACAAAATCCTTGGAATTAAGGAGGGCTGGAAAATGTTTCCAGTAAAAGATGATATTTCAGATGGGTCTTAAGGAAGCCACGAAAGGGGCAGGTAGTTGGCTCAGTGGATAGAAAGTCAAATCTGGAGATGGGAGTACTAGATTCAAATCTGATCTCAGATACTTCCTAGGTGGGTGATTCTGGGCAAATCACTTAACCCCAATTGCCTCCCCCAACTTATTGCTCTTTTGCCTTGGAAGTGATATTTAGTATTGATTCTAAGATGGAAGGTAAGGGTTTTTTGTTGTTTGTTTGTTTGTTTATTTTTTCTTTTTTAAAAGAAGGAAGCCAAGGAAATCAAGGGGCAGAAATGAGGAGGGAGAAAGAACATTTTCACTCTATGGGAAAAAACTAGAGAAAAACCTAGAGGTGAGAGAAGGAATTATTTGTTTATGGAACAATCAGGATGAGTGTGTCACAAATCAAAGTGTACCTGTTGGGGAGTAAGGTATAAGAAGACTGGAAAAGTAGGAGGTAGCTTAGTAAGAAAGGGCTTTGAATGCCAAGTAGAGCACTTTGTATCTGCTCCCAGAGGTGATAGGGAGTCATTGAAGTTTATAGAGTAGGGGGGGGTAACATGTTAGGATGTGCACTTTAGGAAAATCATTATAGTGGCTGAAAAGAGTATGGACCAGTGGAGAGAAAGTTGAGGCAGTATGACTGACCAGCAGGTTTTGCAAGACGAGAGGAGGGAGGTGAAAAAGGCCAGCAGTAGAGTAGTGGCCAAGTTAGAGGAAAAGGGGGGGGGGCATATTGGAGAAATTTTGCAAAAGTGAAATCAATAGGTCTTGGCAAAAGATTAGATATGGAAAATGAGAGACAATCGGGATTTGAGAATGGCACCCAGGTTTAGATCCTTAGAAACCAGGAGGATAGTAACACAGAAGGCAGGAAGTGGGAAGAGTTTGGAAAAAAGAGAATGAGTTCCATTTTGGACATATGAAGGACTATTTTTGGATCACATGAAACCTTTCCTAATCTCCAACAACAGCTAGTTCCTCCCCTCCCATGTATGTGTTTTGTACGATAACTATATACATTTGCATTTTTCTCTTTAGAATGGAAACTCCTTGGAATCAGGTACAGTTTTGCTTTTGTCTTTGTGTATTGTGCAATTTTATTAAATAATTGATTGATTCAGAAAATTATTAATTGATTCAGCAAGCCACTAAACCTCTCTAGCCTTAATTTCATCTGTAAAGTAGAAATAATAATACATATAATACCTTTCTCACAGAGGTGGTGTCTGGCTCAAAGCTTTACAGAACCTTGAAATGCTTCATATATATCAGCTCTTATTATTATGTCCTCTTCTGTAAAGACTTCATTCTCTCCCTTCCTCGTGTGTTTCCTTCCTTCTTCTCTTCCTTTCTTCCCTCCCTCCCTCCCTCCTTCCTTCCTTCCTTTTAAAGGATCTGTGATTTCAACAGCATATGGAGCCCCCAACTCTCTCTACCAAAGCAATTTAAAATTGCCTTAGAGTGACTTGGGAGCCTGGAAGGATTAAGTGACTTACACTAATCATTCTGTCATAAGGTTTTCTTGAATCTAAGGTTAGTTCTCTATCCTTTACATTATATGCTACCTCACTGTAACTACAGTAGCTCACATCTATATTGTGTTTCAAAATTTGCAATGTGCTTTCCTCATGAGAACTCTCTGAGGGAGGTAGCGTAAATTCTAAATAATTTTATAGATAAAGAAACTAAGGTTCAGAAATGAGACAATTTCTTCTACTAAGGCAGATGAGGCAATTTTCCTGCAGTTTTTAGCTTTAGAGTGTTGCCTGGAATACTGAAAAGTTAAATGACCTACCCTGGGTCCCACAGCCACTAATGTAGAAAAGGAGACACTTGAATCCAGCCAGGACTTCCTGATTCAGGGGCTCAAGTTCTACATATTAGTAATACATTTTGGGGTACAGATTTGGTGAAATCAATCATAAGAAAATGCCTCAATCTGCAAAAGACTATGAAAAATGTCAGTATCCTGTTATTATCATTTTTCTAATTTTTTTTTTTACTACCAACACTAGGCAATGAGGTAGACATATCTGTTGTTATCTAGTTATGTCTGACTCCTCATGATCCCATGCACCATAGTTATCTTTGGAGTTTTCTTGGCAAAGATGTTAAAGTAGTTTTCCGATTTCTTCTCCAGTGGATCCTTTTATAAAGTAATCAAGGGTTAAATGACTTGCTCAGGGACCCCCCAGCTAAGATGTAAAATGTAAAAATGTAAGGGGGGAAAAGGGGTTTCTTGGGTTTAAAGATGGTCACCAGAGGATTGAACTATTATCAATCCTCAATTAATAATCTCAAGTCAAAATTGACTTTTATGGAAGTTTATTTACAATTAAGAAGAGAGAGAGGAAATAAGGAAATAAGAATCTAACTCAGTAGGTAAGAGGCACAGAGGTGAATGAAGCAAAAATTCATTCACAGAGTCTAGTAAAAGAAGGTTCTTAAGTTCAGGAAGATTCAGTCTTTAAACTCACCACGTGGAATTCAAAAGAAGGTATTTAAAGTAGTCTCACTAAGGTCTCAACACTCCTTCCCAGACCAGAAGAGCTCCTTCATCAGCCACCCTCTTCACCAGAAGCCCCCAGCTAAGGCCAGATTTGAATTCAGGTCTTCCTTATGCTAGATCTGGTGCCTTATCCACAGAGTCACCTACATGCCTCCTAGGCATCTGGAGGTTAAGTGACTTGGCCAAAGTTGTACAGCTAGGCAGTCTCTTGGATGGCCATTCTATAAGCCAAATCAAAAAATTGTTAAAATTTGTAAAAGCTGTAAGAGCTAAGTAACAGACTTTAAGGAAAGTCTGTCTTTACCATGGCTGCGTATGACACCTTATGCCAAATATAGGATACCACTTCCCAGTTCCATGTGGGTGTTTGAGGGGTGGAACAACTATTTGGAGTTTGGTTGTGCTCTAACCATATGCACCTGGTGCTCCTGCATGTAAAGTCTCATTCATAAATGGCATTTGTCTGCCAACTCAAGGTTCCTCTCCACAGTCTGGGGATGCCTCTGAAGAAAATCTCTTTCTTGATTTATAAGACAACTTATCACATATGCACACACACAAATCTGTGTTCAAACCTGTTGTTTGTGAAAATGAACCCCAAAATCTAAAACAGTTATAAAAAGAAATGTATGGTAGAGGCAAGCAGGCTGGAAAGACGGTATGGCTCTCTCTCTTCCAGGCTGTGGAAGATTTCTATCATACAGACTTTAGACAAGGATTTAGCACACAAATTACAAATAAAAAGTTAAACAATTCTGTGGAGAGGGCAACTTATCCAAAACACAACCTTGGGTAGATCCATCACAAGTCTTGAGTCTGGTAACCCAAAACAAGAATGCTTTGAGTAAATCCAGGACTTGGGGAAATCGGAAATACTTTGTCTGTACCTCTGGCATTCCTAGAGAATTAAATTTTGGGTGTAGACATTCACCTAAGGTTGTATTTAAACAGTATCCAAGTTTGCTTATTCCATCTCTGCTGGGGGTAAAAACAAAATAAAATACACAGACCTGCAATGTATCCAGGGCACAAAGATGGCAGATAATCAATGGATGTCTCACAGATGAAATATGGGAGACATACTCTAGATCAATACTGGTTCATATCTATCAGTACCAGAGGGCTAGAGAGAAACCTGATCTTGTCAAACATAGGCTGCTATAGAAAGAAAATGGTCCTGGCCTGACTTAGAAAAATGTGATGGAGACACTTGATTTGCCAATCATCTTAAGGAAGCTCTATTCAAAATCCTGGTTGGCTGCTTTATCTTTTCCTCTTTCTCTTCATCAGATGGGATCACTTCACTCTGCTTTATCTCTAAGTGAATGTGATTATAAATTTCTTCCTCTGTCTGGCTGAGACTTACATAATTTGACATTCAGAATTAATGTAAGAGTCCTCTGAAAAACAGGCATCTCCAAGTTTACCTTATGGGAAACTGTAAAAGGCACTACACCTAATCATGCAGCAATATTACTTGTCTTTAATAGGAAAATTGCTTTAGAAATAGCCATTTAATGGCTTCACTAGCACACGGTCCTATTTAAGTTGAGTAAACCACAAATAATGTTGATTTCAATTTATTTCACTAGTCCTATACCTTCATGAGTCAAGAGGCTAGACTGATAAATTTTGTAGACTTTATTTATTTTATTAATTACTTTAAGCATTTTATTCAACCTCCAGGTATTCTATATTAATCTTTCCTGTTTAACTTTTCTCTCTTCCCCTTTCTCCCTTCACTCTCTCCTTAATAATCTGAGGCTAGGGACTTAAAAGATGATTTAGTACAAATTTATCATTAAGTAGATTGAAAAAGCCCACATTACAGAGGAACTAATCTAGTCTCCACAAGGTTATGACATGACCCACGTACTCATAGGTAATAAAGTAAAAAAATCAGGGATTCAAATTAGTATTTGCCACCTCTAGACCCAGGGCTTCTTCCCCAAACTATGCCATCTGAATATTGTTGACAAAAGGATATTATGATATAAACAGAAATTTTTTAATTTTTAATTTTTTAATTTTAATTTTAATTCTCTATTATGTCATGATAAATGTTTCTGTTACCCCATTTTCAAAAAATCCATTCACAAAGAAACTCAACAAGTGTCCTCTCAAAATTCCAGGGCATCCAATTGAAAAGTAATCCGGTCTAGTAGTACAAACCAGTCTTGAAGCCAGAAAAAGTTACTTCTAAGTCTAGCCTCTGACCATATGGCGGTCATATGATGACGGTCAAGTCTTTGGACTCTGTAGGACTTTCTATGACTCTAAGCTACAAAGAAGCTGCCACCTTCATTGATAGAAGGATTTTACTCAACTTTGGGTTCCCTGTACCAGTGAAGTCTCAGGACCGGTCTTCTCTCTACTAAAATATATATTCTGGTGGCTCTGGGCGTGGTATTACAACACTCTGTGTCTCTGTCTCCTCATTTATAAGATGAGAGGACTGAAGAAGCATTACATTTTTCTATTTATCGTTATAGCATTAAGATATTACTATGAATAAAAGACTGGATTTGGAGTCAAGAAGATATCGAATTCCAATTCTGCTTCAGATGTTTACTATGTGATCCTGGACAAGTGACCCAATAGCTCTCTGCCTCAGTTTCCTTTGTAAAATGTACATATCTGTGTATGCATGTGCATGAGCAACTACAGTCAACTTCATGGATAATGGTAGTTAAATGGTGCAATAGATAGTCAGGGGAAACTGAGTTCAAATCTTGCCTCTGATACTTACTGCCTGTGTGATTCTAGGCAAATCAGGTAATCTCTGCCTCTCTCAATGTCCTCATCCTAAGAAGCACTTACTAGCTGTTGAGAAGACCAAATGTATTTTGCAAAACTTGAGGAGCTAAATAAATGATTAACTAAGTATGAGTTTTTCCAGTAACTCAAACTTAGAACATTCTGGCTTACTTTTGTCAGTATTGATTTCTTCACTGATATTCTTGTGTCCTAAGACTCAATTAACCCTTATCCAGAAATACAGAATATGGCTTTTCTCTTCAACTGGATCATTATTAATGAAATATCATTGTCCCGACATGGCTAACAGCAAATGCCTCACAAAATCCTATGCCGCCCAATTTTTTTTTTAAATTACATGGAAATTTTTCTGTAACAATATATTCTCTTTGGAATTGGAGAGACAGCTCCCACTTTATCACCTTAAGACACTGACAAAAGGTAGGATAAACTCAACGGAGGCTATCATAAGTTATATATAATGGCACTATTGCCATTATTGTTATTATCATTACTATGAGGATAGCATGACTACCAGATGCCATACACAGTATTTTCCCTGTAACCCTTCAGATACATATATAGCTTCAAAGGGTACTCAAAAAACCTAGTCCTTTTTTTTTTAAATTTTTAAGGATTTTTTTTAAACCCTCACCTTCCACCTTAGAATGAATACTGTGTATTGGTTCTAAGGCAGAAGAGTGGTAAGGACTAGGCAATGGGGGTTAAGTGACTTGCCCAGGGTCACCCAGCTAGAAAGTGTCTGAGGACAGATTTGAACCCAGGACCTCCTGTCTCTGGGCCTGACTGTCAATCCACTGAGCCACCAGCTGCCTCGATTTTTAAATTTTTTCCCATGGTTACATGATTCATATTATCTCCCTAACTTTTTTCCTGCCCCCCCTTCCTGGAGCTGACAAGCAATTTCACTGGGTTATACATGTATTATCATTCAAACCCTATGTCTATATTATTCATTTTTGTAATAGAGTAATCTTTTAAAACCAAAACCCTAAATCATATACCCATATAAATAAGTGATATATCATATGTTTTCTTCAGGATTTCTACTTCCCACAGTTCTTTCTCTCAATGTGAACAACATTCTTTCTCATAAGTCCCTCAAAGTCATCCTTAAAAAAGCTACTACCAAGGTAGCTGGATAGCTCAGTGGATTGAGAACCAGGCCCAGAGATGGGAGGTCCTAGGTTCAAATCTGGTCTCGGACACTTCCCAGCTGTGTGACCCTGGGCAAGTCACTTGACCCCCATTGGCCTAGTCTTACCACTCTTCTGCCTTGGAGCCAATACACAGTACTGATTCTAAGACAGAAGGTAAGGGTTTAAAAAAAAAAAGCTACTACTTTTAAAAGTTCTTTCTTCTCCCCCAAAACTTCTCTCCACTAACTAATCCAAATGCTGCATTAATATTTCAGGGATAACTGTTTTTATTGGCGTGGATATTAACTCCACTCAACTGGTTGGTTGTTGTTCTTTGTACTTGAAGAGGACCAAAATGGCATCACAATGTCAGGGTAAATGTACAGTGCATCTGACTGTGTTTCATCAAATCAATATGAGGTTGGAAGATTCTACTACAGTGTGGGCAAAACTGTCCATACGAACATGTCAGATGGAGACATCTCTGAATTCACACATCTCATGTTTCTTTTTAGCTACCACAATTTTGCTTTGCTCACAGTGCTTTCTTTGATGCAGCATACCATGCAGGGTGATGCTGTGCCAGTATATCCTATGTCTCACAATTCTCTAATGCAAGTCATAATCCCTCCAAGTCTTTAAGATGTTTTTGGAAGAGTGGCTGTGGCCTAAGGTTTCATCACGCCAGAATCATGAACCCATCTGAACTTAGGTTGGCTAGTTCTGAAAGGGTCAAATATGTAGCCTGTCACCAGTTTGACCCTCAAAGAATTTCCATCTTGGTAGGACTCGTCAGAGTTCAACCTCTGCCAGCTTCGCCATTGAGAACGCACAGTCATGTCTGTGCTTTGATATGTAAGATTTTAAACTTCTTAATTTAAAACTTCTTTTTATGTGGCAAATGTTAATCTTTCCAATAAAACATACAGGAATAATTTAGTCAACACAAAGATAAACCTCTCCTTCTTGAGAGAGAGCAAGAACCAGGGGAAGATCTTTATCTTTGCTTATGAAAATTAAAACATGAACTATAGTCCTGCATACCACATAATGATTTAAGACGATGAAGAAAAAATGTTTTAAAAGCAATTATACATCCTCATGTATTTAGGATGGAATGTGCCAATCACAAACTATAGTGTTAAATTCCTAATGAGCCTGTGGTTGGTACTTCAAAAAGAAAAAAACCAGTAGGCCTAAATGCTTCATCTACCAGCCAGCAGTCACCTGGTTTTACATGGATTTGTCTTTGTCTTTAAACTATTGGAGGGTTGGGGATAGTCAGGAGAGAAGAAGTTTGTGTTTTTTCTTATAAAAGAATTAAAGTCTAAAAATAAAAGATTAAATAACTTCATCAGGTACATAGTAGATCTCGAACTTAAATAACATCTTCAATTAAACTTGGCAAACATTTAAGTCTCTACTGAACTACTGGGCACTAAATAGTGTTAGAAGGAAAGGGAGGAGAAAACAATTGGTTTTTATATAGCACCTATGTGCCACACATTGTGCTGAGGGCTTTATATATATATATATATATATATATATACATATATATATAT
>NC_058131.1:510282569-510525448 GCF_016433145.1 Gracilinanus agilis
CTCTCTCTCTCTCTCTCTCTCTCTCTCTCTCTCTCTCTCTCTCTCTCTCTCTCTCTCTCTCTCTCCCTCTCTGCTTAAAGACATTTAATGACTTCCTAGGCAACTCATTTCAACATTTAATAAGCATCGTGGTCATAAGGGAATTTTTTTTTATTCCTTAGGATAGGAATTCTACTAGGTTAAGGGTCAAAACCCACAAAGAATGAAGAAACAAATTAAAAAACTCAAAATAGCACATTTATCTGTGGGGAAAAGTCTATTAAAATGTTTGGAATATATAAAGTGTGTACTTTAATACTTCACTTTGTACTCTCTCTGTAGAGTAAATCAAAAATCTTTTTAGATCACTACTCTGAAGTCAGTTTAAAAAACAAAAACATGACTTCACTGAATTTAGAGATGATTTAAATACTTCAACTTCTCTGGGCCTTAATTTCCTCATTTGTAAAATACAGAGGTTCAATTAAAAATCTCTTCAAGCTCTAAAGTGTATCATTTCCATGGGTTCAAAATAAAATGACGATTCTTAATCAACCCCATCAGAAATAAGCTGGTCATCTTCACCATCATATTCACAACTGCCCAGAGGAGACTGAAGGGGATAGTATCATTTCAGACCATGCTTTTGCTTGACATCTGCCTCTGCTATTTCAGCCTGGAGAACATCAGTCTAATTCAAAGGTCTGGAGTGGGAAGGTGGGCATAGGTGAGGGAAATTTGTATTTAAAAAGAAAAAAATGGAAACCCCCATATAATCAGAATAAAAGAACATAAAATTCTCCCTGGTCCCTTAAATAAAACTACACTACTGCTATATTCCTTTCTGGGATGGAAAGACAATAACAGCCACAAGAGGAAGAGAGGAGACTGAATTTGGCTTTGGAAAACATCATCTAGGATGAGACTGACATGTCTTTGAGCAGCAAGTGGGCTCCACAAACTGCTATCACTTCCTTGGTTGAACTCAAATCATGAAAATAATACAAACTATGAATGATGCTTCCTTATTCTTCCCTCTCAATTAAAAAATAAATCAGAATTGGAGAGACTTGGGTGTCAATCTCACCCAGTTCCCCATCCTCCCCTTCAGTTATGCTATCTACCTAAATGTCAGATCTATTTCAACAATCCATCCTTACACAACTTAAAACAGTCAAGTCGTAAGAGTCATTCAGAACAAAGGATTCTCCTTAATCAGAAGGCAGTAGAAAAGCACAGCTCGAAGTTTCAGACTTTAAGCTTGAAGCTGATAGGTATTTGTAGAAGATGCCTCGCTCTCCATAACCCAGCTTTTCTTCTTCCCAGGTCATTATCCTTGACTGCAGGGAAAATGGTTATGCTATCTCACAGAGATTAGGTTGTCAGAATCTCCCTATCACTCCTGCAGATGACAAGACAGAAATAGGTAGACAATAATGAATAGCCAAAATCTAAGCAAAACTGCTCTGTTACATATGCCAAGTGAAGAATACTTAGCTTTTGGACAAAAAAAGTCGTCTTTTCTCTGACCAATGCTCCCTCCTAAAAAAATGGACAACACAAAATAGAATATAGTAAAAATGATCAACCATAGAAATCTTTTTATGTCCAAGGGTGAGCATTGGCAAAATACCATAGTCTCAGATTCAACTCAATAACAAATCAAATTATTCTTCAACTTAATTAAATTTTCTCATATCAATACAGGAAATCCTAAAAAAAAGAAAATACAAGCATTTTTGCAAGACCTTATTCTCATTAATTAATTAATTACAAGGTCTTATGAGATTGTTCCCAGAAAAGCAGTCTGTTGTTTCTTTTAAATAAGGTTTTTAACTAATTTCTTTTAGTTTTACATCACTTAAATTTTACCCTATATCTTTCCTCATGCTTCCTCCTGAGACAGCTAGCCCATATAACATAGAATTGTTTTTTTTTAATTTTAAAGAGGACAAGAAAAAAATCATATTTAATCTATATTGAAAAAATCTAAAAATATATGCAATGTTTCACATCTGCAAAACCCTCCACTTGTGCAAAGAAGTCTGATGGGCAGTGGGAGGAAGTGATTTCTCCTATTTCTCCTCTGGGACTCTATTTGTACTTTATAATTTTGCAACATTTCAGGTGACACTTGTTTCCATTTACAATGCTGTTATTATGTATATTTTTTTTTGGTTCTACTTACATCAATTCATGTCAGTTCATTTAAGTCTTTCCATGCTTCCTTGTACTCATACTTTTCATTTTTTTACAGCACAGTGATATTCCAGTAAATTGGTATATCATCATTCGTCTAGCCATTCCCTGATAAACTGGCATTCACTTTGTTTCCAGTTGTTTGCTAACCTAAAAACTATTGCTTTACATATGTTCGTATATATGGAGACTCTCTTTTTATCAATGAGCAACTGAAGGTATAAATATATATGCCTAGTATCTTCTGTCATTTAACCCCCAGTTGTTTTTTTTTTTGATATGGTTAATAGAAGAGTATGACTGGTAATAAGTCCTAAACCTTATTAAGAGAATAGAAACCCACTCCTCTGCTGCAGATCAAAGATAACTCTGTTTCTTATGGTATTACAGTTACCAGGGACACTCAGAAAACAAGTGACTTGCCCCAACAACAAAAAATAAAAGCAAGACTTGAACCCAGATCTTCTCATTTTCAAAGGCTGGCTCTCTAGCTACTATACTTAGCCATCTATGGCTTTTACCTTATTAACACTCAAATGTCCCTTAATCACATAATAATATATTAGTACTCATATCTCAATGTTCAGGGTATTCTAATTCCTTGTCTATAAGACAGGGGTGGTTCCTTACGGGCTTTAAATGAGAATAAACATGTACCTACTTTGAAACTGAAAAGCACTATGCAAATAAGTGAGTATTATTATCTAATATTTGAAAGGAAGGCATGTATGGTCTGAGATCAATCAGCAATCTCGCTCGTTTTTATTTTCTAAAACAAAAGATTAAAAATCCATAAAAAAAAAAAACCAGTCGCAGTAGGTGGCTATGCTTTTAAGGCAGTGCAATATAGCTAAAGAACACCTAATTTAGAATAAGATGACTTCCTACCAAATTATGACTGTGAAACTCACTACCTGTGTGGCCTTGGGCAAGTGATAGAATCAAAGAATGTGAAAAATGGAAGAAGTCTCAAAAGTTATCTAGTCTAACTGAGTATGATATAGAAAGGTGCTCATTTTAGTCCTTTTTTTGTTTGGTTTGGTTTGGTTTTTTGTTCCTTGGCATTGTTGTACATCCATTACTTCTTCTGGTTCTTTAGTCTTTGTGACTAAATTCTTTGTGACCTCATGGACCACTGAAAGCCAATATTATTGGGTTTTCTTGGCAAGGATAGTTGAGTGGTTTGTGATTTCTTTCTCAAGAGGAATAGAAGTTACGTGATTTGCCCAGTCACACAGCTAGTAAGTGTCTGAGGATGGATTTGAACTCGAGGATTCCTAAGTCCAGGCCGAGCACTCTATTCACTGAGCCTTCCAGCTTCCCATCTTCTACCTCTACGATTCCTCCCTTACCAAAATAAGCCACTTCACAATTTGAGGCTTCAGTGTCCTCATCTGTAAAGTGAAGAGGGTTAAATTAGATGATTTCTAAGGTTCCACCAAGTTCTAAGTCACATATCCCCTTTTGTGATAGGAGCAATGTCTTCTACACAGCTAGACTACTTTCATTACGATCGATTCAGCTCAGAAGACTGAGACTTAAGCCAAGTATGCAGCTTCCCACTACCTACGTTCAAGGCAGTGAGCAGCTCCTCCCTCAGCTTTCTGACTGGCAGCCCAGTAAAGCCAATAAAGAAAGAAGGAAACTATTCCCACCTGAATCGATGCTGTAACCTTGCTGATTATCCTTTCTCAGTTATTGCCAAGAAAACGACTTTATCTTACTTTTAGATGTTTTACTTATTCCCCATTTTGTTCCAATCTCAAACCTAAACTATCAGACTGGTCTGAGTCTGACCAAGCTTAAAATACTTTTTTTTTAAGAATAATATATAGTCATGCTTGTGCAATTATGTTTCCTCTAGGAAACACAGGTCAGGGGGAGAAAGGAAAAAGCACCACCTCCCTAAGATATATTTCTATTAAATATTCATGTCTAATATGTTGATGAAAAGGGGGGTGGGGTGGAATAAAGACTCAAAACAGGAAAAGGAAAGAAATCACTCACAATGAATAACAGAAAGAATTGGAAATGGGTTACTTTTTAAAGGTATGGGCAGGGAGCAACTAGATGGCTCAGTGTATAGAGTCAGGACCAGAGATGAAAAGTCCTGGGTTCAAATCTGACCTCAGGCACTTCCTAGCTATGAGACCCTTGACAAGTCACTTAATCCCCATTGCCTAGCCTTTACCACACTTCTGCTTTAGAACCAATGCACAGTATTGATTCCAAGATGGAAGGTAAAGGGTGTTTTTAAAAAAAAGGTATAGCCAATTCAAATATGTCCAAAGCAATAGTCTCAGATATGTTGTTTCCATATGCACCAGAGGTCAGATAAGAATTCCTATCATCTTATGGAAAGTCTCGTTTTAATTTATATTTAAAAAATTGAGTTATGAATCTAGAGTAAATCCAGCATCTATCCCTCACGGTCCCAACCAGAAAAAGAAAACAAAGCTTGAAGGGAACTTAATAAAAGAGATGTATCTGCCTGACATGTCACCTGCTATGAAACAAAGAAATGAGCTGGGAGCCTTGTCAACATTCTCCCATCCCAAAAGGTGCCAGGATTCATTTTGTGATATAACCCATCACTGCTTATCTGCACCAGTTATACAAATGAAAGTTGCACATCATGCCACCAACAGTGAACACTATCCAGATAACCAGAAATAATTATAAAGTAAAAAAACAAAAGCTAGGGGTAAAATCTTCATTATCTGAGGTACTGAACAAAAAGTATTCCATGATCATATTAATCCCCAATCTCCCTAAAAACCCTTAGCCCAGTTTTCAAAATAAAATTTCACCTCTTCTCATGGTTTATACCATTGCCACTGTAGGAGCAAGACCAAACAAAGGCATAGGAGCAGGAAATTAGAGAGACAAAGGACAAGAATTTTATATACAGATTAGCCAATTAGGCTCTGCATAACTGAGAATTAACCACTTTTAAAGTGTAAAAGTTATTTAAGTTGAGGATCATTTTTTTTCTCCTTACCTGATAGGCAGATGTAGGTTAGATATTCACCCTGACCCCCAGTTGCTAGGAAAGGAATCTTTTTCTTTGTCCTCCGCTTGACTTGGACAGCTCCCAGCATTCGCTCATCAAGGGGTGCAAAAATTTCTTTGCTGATTGCAGATTTGGCACTCATTGTAGATCAGAGATGGAAGGTGCCCAGTAATTTCTCTAAAGCAAAATTCATAAAGAGCATAGGAGTTAATGTTATTATAAGAATCCCCTATCAGGAAACTATAAGATACCACAGTTCTATGTAGTATTAAAAGTAATGCTATATGAATAAGTAAAATAAATAGCAGGTTGATTTTATCATAAAATAAGTTTCAATTTCCAGGTTAAACCCATTCTCTATAATGAATTATGTCTTCATTAAAAGGGCATTTCCTGGGGCAGCTAGGTGGCTCAGTGGATAGAAAGCCAGACCTGGAAATGAGAGATCCTGGGTTAAAATCTGACCTTAGCCATTTCCTAGTTGTGTAACTGGGCAAATCACTTAACCTCAAATGCTTGACCCTTACCACTCTCCTGCCTTGGAGCCAATACGCAGTTTTGATTCTAAGATGGAAGGTAAGGGTTTTTAAAAAAGTGGGGCATGGTCTTTAACTTAATTTTGACCAGAAAAAATTAGGTATATCTTCCCAAATATCTTTGCTGAGAGAAATTAACGACTCCATAGTGCTTCATAGTTTATTAATAAATCCCCTCAATCTGAGAACCATAGAATCATAGATCTACAGCTTAAAAGGACTTATAAGGTAGCTAGTCCAACATCTTAATTATGCAGAAAACTGAAGCCCAAGGATGTTAATCCAAGGTCACATATGCAGAGACAGAGCCAATATATTAAGTAGCAGGTACAATGCCAAGTCCAGGGCTCTTTCATGCTGGATAATGTCTTTTCCATCCCATAACCAATAAGGGAAAAAGTTCGATAGGCCCCAACAGAGAACCGTCTTCCAGCACCCAAGAATCCTTAAAGTCAGAGAGTTCCTTGCAAATCCTCTACAACTCTTTTTAAATTGCCATTTAAGTCTCTCTATTTTACCTATAATGAGAATTTGCCAGTTTGCATGCATTAAGTCTTCCTTTAGCATCACAGCTAAAACTATTTTTCTGAAACAAGATTCTGGGCAAATAAAAATTAACATTACCATTATATTCTCAATTAAAAGATATTCCTCTTTTCTTTTAACAACTGATGAATAGCTAGCTAACATTTCTTCCCACCCTCACCCTATCCCCAATTAAAATGAAATATACCTGGCCCCCCCAAAAATTGCAAAGAACTTTAAATATGCTATTTGGTCTTGACAACAATCATAAGAAAACTGAGGCAGAGAGAATTAAGTGATTTGTTTGCCCAAAGTCATACAGCTAGTAAATACCTGAGAGAGTATTTGAACTTTCTGACTCCAAGTCCAACCCATCCTCTTCCCACTGCATCACCTTTGTGCCAGTTGATAAATTCATAGTGTAGGGAACATATTTTATAAAGGACTTTATTTGGGTGTATGAAGGGAAGTCAGTGTATCACTGTGGAATCTTAGATTTGAAGTCATAGGACCAGGGTTCAAATCTCAGCTCTGCCAGTATTCGTGTTATACTCTAAGAAGTAGTCACCACTTATTCAGTTTTCTTATCTATTAAATGAGAGTTAGACAAGATAATCTATGAGGCCCCTTCCACCTCTAAATCTAAAAGTCTATGCTCTGAAGTGACTCTTCTATCAAAAGAAAATGTATCAAGAAATTTTTAAAAATAAGTGTTCTTGTCTTCTCAAAATTTTTAGAATACATAGTATTTCACCTTTTCTCCTGTCACACTATAAACCACATATACTGTACTTCCCTATGGACGTCACATATTCATGAGAATATATTACTTCTTCAGGACAGAGATCATGTTATTTTCTTACTAAATGGCAAGCCCAGAACAGAGTAGGTGCTTAAAAAATAAGAAACTAAACTATTTCTGAGTTGAAAGACCATGAATTTAATCATTCTATCGCCTTCCCTTGATGGTGCTAAATATTTATGACTTTAATCTATCCCCCCCAAATACCCTAATTTTTAATGCTAACATATAAAGCAGCATAGCCTTTTTCTTCTAGACTCCCTTGTTTTCTCTCCTTTAACATCTAGATTTTGTATCCATTTTGATCTTCTCTTAGTGAATAGTATAAGCTATAGGTCTACGTCTAGCCAAACTATTTTCCATTTTTCCCAGCAATTTTTACCAAATAGTGATTTCTTATCCCAATGGCCTGGATCTATACTTTTATCAAAAACAAGGTTACTGCTGTTCTGTTCCACTGATCTGCCTTTCTATTTCTTAGCCAGTACCAGATAGTTTTGATAATTACTGCTTTATTTTACAGTTTGAAATCTGGTGGTGTTAAACATTCTTCCTTTATATTTTTTATTAATTCTTTTGACATTCTTAACCTTTTGTTTTTCTAACTGAATTTTTTTATTGTTTTTCCTAGCACAATAAGACAATTTCTTGGTAATCTGATTGGCGGCATTGAATAAGTAGTTTAGATAGGATTGCCATTTTAAATATGTTGGCTCTACTTATCAATGAACAATTAATATTTCTCCCAATTAGTTGGATCTGACTCCATTTGTGTAAAACATGTTGTCTGTATTTATTTTTAAAGAAAAGCACTTCATTGCTTACATTTAGTAAGAATTTAATTTTTTTCTCCCTGTTGGACTAGAACAGGGAAAGCCAAATCTCATATTACTTAATTTTGTTTTTCATCCTTTACTTGTGCTACCCAATTTGCCTCGATCTCTTTATTTTTACTTCACTGAAGGTCAATTAGAATTCTAACCCCATAATTTAAGACTTTCCTTATGACTTAGTGATGACAGTAAAAAGCCAATAGCTAACATCTGTATAAGGTTGCACAGTGGATAGAGTAATGAAGCTGGAGTCAGGAAGGTCCGAGTTCAAGTCCTGCCTCAGACATTTACTGGCTCTGTGACCTTGGGCAAATCAGTTAATGCTGTTTAATTTAGTTTCCTCATCAGTAAAATGAGCTGAATGAGGAAATGGCAAACCACCCCATTATCTTTGCCAAGAAAACCCTAAATGGGGTCATAAAGGGTTGGACATGAATGTCTAACAAGAAACATTTATATAACTCTTTAAGGTTTATGAAGCATTTAACATATTATCCCATTTTATCCTCACTACCACTCTTAAAGGTAGGTGATATTATTATTCTCATTTTAGAGATGAGAAAACTGAGGCAGAAAGAGGTTTAAATATCTTGCCTCTTGTCACAATGCTAGTAAGTATCTGACACTGGACTTGAACTCAGGTCCTCCTGACTGCAAAGTCTCTCATCAACTAACCACTTAGCTGTCTAAATTCAAGAATCATGATTTCTAATTCACTACTCTATTAGCTTATGAGAATAAATTGAAATCATATATAGGGGCATGTTCTTTGGCACAATTTTCTGAAAACTGTAACCAATAAGTAATAAGGCTGACCCTCTAAGAGTAAAGCTATCTAATATATGTTCTGCAATAGCTTATTGGGCTTATAAAAGAATATTGTGCAAAAAAGAGAATCTTTCACTGAGATCTAAAGGGTAAAGAAGCAGGAAAAGTCTCAGCCCCAAAAGTGGAATGATTGTAAGTGTGGATTAGGAAAGAGATCCGGAGCAGAGAGGTTTCACAGTCTCTCTTCAAAACTAAATCAGAGTGGCAGCTGGGTGCTCAGTGGATTGAGTCAGGAGGTCCTGGGTTCAAATCTGACCTCAGAAACTTCTTGCCTGTGAGACCCTGGACAAGTCACTTAATACCCCTTGCCATACTCTTCTGCCTTAGAACCAAAATATTAAGGGAAAAAATAACTAAACTAAACTAAACTAAATCAGTTCCCATGCTTCTGTACCAGTACCCTGAATCAATTCTTTCATTAACAAAGATTAATGCAAAGCACTGAAAGAGATGGATTTAAGTGTGAAAAGATGTGTTCTCTGCCCTTAGGAAGCCTACAATCTAGCAGTGAGGGCAGACACAGAGATAGCCATGGCATACACCATTACATATTACAAAGTTCCAATTAAGATACTAAATGATCTACGTCACTGTCAGTGAATCCTTCATGTTGACAGAAAGAAAGCAGAGAAACTTGATTAGATCAATTCAAATTATTTCATAGGAGTCACTAAATATTTTTTCTCCTCCAGAAACCATTTAAGTACTTTTCTAAATACAGAAGTTATCATGTAGCTTGAGCACTATAAATAATAAAAATAACAACAATCCTCATCATGCTCATCACATCTGTATGTCACCAGACTTCCACAAACTCTAAGAAAGACAGAGACAAGCTACAACAGCTTCAATCTGTCCTGGCAGCAATATAAAAAACAACAACAAAATAATGATAAAGGAAGCAAGTGGATAAGAATATACTCAACCTGATTAAATAATTTCTGACTGCTTCCCTACTGCCTTAACTTTGTCCTACATCCTGCCTTCCCATTCCAGGACACATTTTTGTGAAATCGTTGTCATAGGATTAGAAAACTTTACATGGTGATATCTGCCAAAGTGGAAAGGGGAGCGAATGGGGACAAGAGATAAGCACTCTGGACAAGAATCTGGGGAATGTGAATTTTCTTTTCAGAAATGGGCAAAAAGTAATCTTAGCTTATGATTACTAATTAGTATCACAGTACTGTGGAATAAGAAGGATAAACTCAAAGATGAAGTTAACAACAAACTTGGAAGCATATAAACTGGAGAATGACCACAACCAGCCTCACAGTCTAATTGTATTTAGATAATTAAAATCCTAAGAACTGTAAAGTCCAACATGATTTACCAAAACTGGATTATTTCTCACCTATAACTCCAAAGCCTTTTTAGAGTCAATTCAATGGTTCTGTTAGATCCCACATTCATTCTTCTACTTACTTGTATAAACCAATGGATAGTTAATCATCAATTCCCAGGTAACAGGTAGGAACCAATAAGAAGAGGCAAGAGCAGAGGAAGGTAAGGTGACCTCAGGATGCAGTACAATCAACCTAAAGGAGTGACTATATGAATGCTGGGCTCCTCTATCAGAGGGCATGGCTATTATGCTGTTCAATCCAATTTATAAAGTACACTATGTCTTCTAAGTGAAGTCAGCTGCAGCCTTTGTTAACCTGATGGCAGAATTTTGCCTGACAGAAACCAAATGACTGCAACATAATTGTTTAAGGTTCAGAAGTTACTCAGAATTGGGGCTTAACAATTTCCTAGCAGTCTCTCTACTCTATATAAAGATGCTATTGATTCCCTGGACAAGTAGGAAGCCTGATACTTGATATCATTTTTACAGTTGTAGGAACCAAAGTAAAAAAATTTCTGTGAAAATATTTGGCCACTTGAAGTCAGGAGGACCTGGGTTCACATGTGGCCTCAGACACTTCCTAACTATAGAACCCTGGGCAAGTCTTTAACTCCAGTTGCCTAGCCCTTGCATTTCTGTCTTCAAATTGACACTAAAATAGAAGTTAAAAGTTTTAAAAAAAAAAAAAACTTTACTCACACTCTCCATGAAAAGCTAGCCTCAGACACTTGCTAGCAGTGTAACCCAGAGCAAGTCATTTAACTCCAACTGCTTAGCCCTTGCCCTTCTGTCTTAGAATTAGAATACTAAGGCAAAAAGAGAATGTTAAAAAAAAAGACTACTTATGATCCCCATGAAAAGCTACACCAGATGGGGGCATTCTTTGAGTCAAAACTCTATTCGAAACTATTCCCCTCCCAGTCATTCCACAATATATTTGCAGTACAAAAATAAGAATGTAATTGTATTTCCTTCTATGTATTAGATGTGTTCTGAAAAGTATATAAATCAAATAATATTAAAGCTGTTAAGACAGTTGTTTGTGATTGATAAGAAAATCTGTTGTGAATCATTCTGCAACCTAAACAACCTTTTAGGTAATGTGAAGTATTGACACATAATTTACCAGTTTTTAAGTCTGAATTTTATTGGGATTAATTAGTACTCAATAAATGCATTGAGTTTTCCAAGAGAATTGCAAGGAAAAAAGGAAGGAAGGAAGGAAGGAAGGAAGGAAGGAAGGAAGGAAGGAAGGAAGGAAGAAAGGAAGGAAGGAAGGAAGGAAGGAAGGAAGGAAGGAAGGAAGGAAGGAAAGAAGGAAGGAAGGAAGGAAGGAGAAAATATTTGGTCACATATGAAGTATCTGTGGTTCCTTTAGTGTGGATAATTCCCTCTATCAAAGCAGATCATCCTCCACTGATGACTTGGGAGACCTAAATATGATTAACATTCATAAGGTATCTAGAATACAGAATGTGTAAGGTACTTAGCATATAAAGAATGTATCTATGTATGCATGAGTGAATTTGAAGCCGCATGAATTCTCAGTGTTATGAGAGCACTATTAGATAAATGAAAAGTCTTTCTTTTTTTTTTTTAATCTTGCCTTTGGTCTTAAAATCTATACAAAATATTAGATCCATAGCAGAGGAGCAGTAAAGCCTAGGCAATTGCTGTCAAGTGACTTGCCCAGGGTCATACAGCTAGGAAGTGTCCAAGGTCACCTTTGAACCCAGGACCCTCCTGTCTCCATGCCTAGCTCTCTATCCATTGAACCACCCAGCTGCCCCGCCACCACTGCCACCACCACTGCCAAGAAGCCTCTTAAACAAAAATATAGAAATGTTTCTTGGATCAACACCAACACAGGGTCTTTGGCTGGTGGTACCGTTCTTATGCAATCAAAATCAAAGTAAATTTTCTAGTTTCTCATTTAAAAAAACAATGACATAATCATGGACCAGTTAACTTCATTTTGAGAAATTTTACTAAAGCAAACTTTTTTTAAATTTTCAACCAGCTTAATTGCCTATGAGAAGGTATAGTTCCTTGAGAATAGGGATTGGTCAGTATACAGGTTGAAGACACAATGTCAGAGACAATGATACAAGAGCCTATTCTATTAAGATCACATTTACACCTGGCAAATTTGCAGGATGAAGGGACAAGAAACAATGACATATAATGGTTCCTCCCACTTAGCTTGCATTTGCATCTGTAAAAGGGTTAAAAGTAGATCTTTTTCAAATTTCATTAAATCACTTTGCACTTTTCAAAGGATACAAAACTTTTGAGTTTTGTTAGCATCTTGTAAAAAATGTGAGGTTTTGGCTAATTTATATCATAAAAAGTTTAAGAAAACAGATAAGCAGCCAGAAGAGACAATGAACTTGCTTCCAGAATAGCATCACCACCACCCCAACCTACTCATCTGCAGGGACCCACAAGAGAGACTTGGATTTTTTTTTTAACTGAGGAACCCTATACTCCAAGCTATTTGGTGATTGTTCAACAAATAACCATTGCCTGGTTACATCTTAGCCTATAGAAATGAAGATTTGGGAAACATACCAGGCAATCACCATAAGTTCCAGGGAGATCACCCACCAAACAGCTCCAGTCCTATGCCAGGAAAACTGGTCAAAAGGAAAGGGTAGACTTCTGCCTCCCTACTTCCTAAATAGCATGTGGCAAGCCTCCAAGCTGAGACCCTAGAGAAGGCATTTGCTTATTCTACACTCAGGCCTTGGCTCTTTCTAAAAGAATGAAGCAGTATCTCAGCCAAAAAATACAACTGAGCCTGAAGCTAGGGTTGTAGGGACTACAGCTGCCCAGAAAGAACCAGTCCAGGGAATTCAAGCTTTTCCACACAAAGTGAGAGACCAGAGAAAGAGGTGACCAAAGCATGTAGCTAGAATGTGGAGTAAAAGATGTATTACACCAGTGCCAGTGAAACAAGTGACCCAGGAGAAGACCTCCAATACAGCAAGTATGTTCTCAGGATAAAAGCATATAAAGATGGTAAGAGAGCATAAATGAAAATTAATCTGCATCTAGGAAGGGGACACCCAAATCAATACAACTAGACGACAACTCACGTCTACTGGATGTAAACGTCACGAAAAGAGAGATCCTATTCCAATTCTCGATCTCCTCTAGCAAGCTAAACCAATTATTCTGTTATATTGTTCCTCAAAAAAATTAAATTTATATATATATATATATTTTTTTTTTCGAAAGCAACCACCCTCCTATAAAAGTAACCTGATAGTGCTGAATTTCTTTAAATGTTACGGTTTTAGTCCTAGTTCTACCACTAATTAGCTTTGGGATTTTGGATAAGCTATTTGCTTTCTGTGAACCTCAATTTTCTGATTTTACACTATTTATAATGATCTAAAGATGATGTGAAGCTCTAAAATCCTAAGTGTTTGACTCTCAGACTAGTGTAGCCATCCAGTAAATGCTATGATTCTTTTCTACAAATCTATATTATACAACCCTCATTTAACTTCGGAGCTCCTGGTCTTCTATCTCCAACTGTTGGGTGAATGCAATGTCCCAAAGGGCATTGACATCTCAAAATCAACATGTCCAAAATGGAACTCATTAGCTTCCTATTTTTTGCCTTAAATCCACCCTTTTTCTTCCTAACTTCCTTATTTCTTACACTCACAAAAGTCTAAAACTATCATTCTCAGTTCTTGCCTTTCCCTTACTTATAGTCCATCAGTACCCAAATTGCAACCATTCTCTTGCCATTTCCTCTAACAGAGGTCATCATACTAATACCCAGGAGCCATATCCTACTGTGAACAGTTTATGTGAGAACAGCAAGCTAAAAATGTTTATTACACTTTAAAATACAATACCACTTTACTTTCTAAAGTAAAAACTATTCTTGGCTTCTAGGCCTTATAAAAACAGGTGATAAGCCATTAGGTTCTTCCCCTCTTTAGGACAGAAGCCTCCCTTGGGAAATATAGCTGGGTGATTTCCAGACACTACAATAAAGGGAATATCTTAATAAAGCAAGTCACAAGATTTTTTTAAATTTCTCTGCACATATAAAAGTTATGTGTACACTAAACTGTGGTCCTAGAAAATATGCGATAGTATTATGTCCAAAAAATGAACATCCTTACCTAAAAATACTTTATTGCTAAAAAATGCTAACAATCCTCGGAGTCTACAGGAAGGCATAATCTTTTTGCTACCAGTGGAGGATTTTGCCTCGATGTTGAGAGTTGGTGACTGATCAGGGTGGTTGTTGTAGAAAGCTGAGGTGGCTGTGGCAATTTCTTAAAATAATACAACAGTGAAATCTGCCACATGGATTGACTCTTCCTTTTCACCTGAACACTTAGAAGCCTTTCTAGTGTTATTATTTGACCCAATTTCAATATTGTTATTTCTCAGGAAATAGAGGGACCCAAGGAGAGGGAAAGAGATGGAAACCACCAGTTAATGGGGCAGTCAAAACAACAGAGACTCGCCTGGATCCTTAAAAAAGAAAAAAAGTTAGAACACACACAGCATTTATCAACTAAGTTTGCCATGTTATATGGGCACAGTTTATGGTTCCCCCAAACAACTACAAAATAGGAACATCAAAGATCACTGATCACAGATTACCATAGCAGATATAATAATAATGATGATAAAGTTTGAAATGTTGAAAAAATTATCAAAATGTAATACAGGCATGATGTGAGCACATGATACTGATAGATTTGACTCAGAGTTACCTTCAATTTATTAAAAATACAATATCTGTGAAGTGCAATAAAAATAAAATGAGGTATGACCTCTTTCACAAACTTCCCAGCTATAACTCTTCCTATGATAGGGAGACAAAATGTGACTGATTTGATTTCAAAGTATTGATTTTCAGGGGTTTCGGGTTGATAGAAAATGTTGGGTTAACCTTTATCTCTCTAAGGTACAAGACACAGACCCTCTGGTTTATAATTGATGCTTTTAAGTTTTCAAGAGAAGCCAAGGATCTCATTTATATTACATGTCACTTGAAGGTCACTGAAGCTGCTGACCTGCCAGATTCCTTAGACAAAGCTTGTTCCTTTCAACAAATCAAGCCAGGAATTGTTTCCTGTAGAAGGTACAGATGATATCTGTAGTTGTTGTGAAACTGGTAGCTGTAAGAAAGCATATCTTCCAAACAGACTGGCCAGAAGTCACTGAAAGAGGCAGAAGATGGCTTGGAAAGATAACTCTAGAAAAGAGAAAGAGGCTGATGTGGTGGTGGACTTCTGGTCATCTCTGATGTAACGATGCCTCCCAGTAGCATTGCTAATGTTATGAGAAGTTCTGATTTCCTTTTCTTCTTCCTGTATCTTTTTATTAATATTAATACCACCTGACCAAAACCTGCCCCAAGGGTTATAAAAGAGCTTTAAGCATTCCCTAGATCAGAAAAACCTCAACTTGTTGATGGCAACATTTAATTCCATCCCATACACACTTCTCTTTCTCCTTTTCCTTAATCTGTGAATCCGCTAAATGTAGTTATTCCATAACCTGACTTAGTTTACCTTGAGTTTGTTTAATGAAATCTGATTTCTTAGAGAATTATGATTCTTTTTAACTAAATTTGTTCAACTTTGATGATATTGATAGACATAAAGATTTATATAGCTACCTTCTCTTTAACTTTTATGGCCTAAGAGGAATGTACGAGATTAAAACACATAAATCAATGATTTCTTCAACGCTCTTATGTAATTTTTCTATAAGAAGCCTTGTCATAATCCTCATAATTGTTCAGGTTTTCTCTGAGGCCTGAACCTATTCCTGAACATAATAACAGAAATCTAGGTTTCTACTGTCATAATGACATGAACTCAAGAAGGGAGATATTTCTGCTATAACATTAGCCAAGACAAAGGAATTAAAATCAACTCCCAAAGTATGAAGAAAGCAGCCCAAACTGTGCTACTAGCTGCTGGATCTGGTAGTGTTTTTCCATCTATCATGCTACTGGTGCTGGAAGAGATGAAGTTTCTTCTTGGTAACATTAACTAATGTTAAAATAAACTAAAGGATACTTTAAAAAGGAAAGAAAACCAGTAGCTCACATTCTGTTCAATTATAAATAAGACTATTTTAATCTCCTGTCTTCCCTGTTTGTATACTCTGTATGTATGCCTTTCCCCTATATATTTTAAATCAAAGCACAAACACTTGTGTTTACATTCATTTTTTATAGTGTGTCTTTTTGCAAATTTTATTCTGGTTTCTGTCAATCAGCTTAAGATATACTAACTTTTAAAGTCAAAACAACAGAGACTCGCCTGGATCCTTAAAAAAGAAAAAAAGTAGCTGGAATGAGAAAACTGGAATTAATTTGGAATATAACAGTTCAAGAGTTTATCTCCTAGAGAAAAAGCACTTAAATATATATATTCTCATTCTGAAGTATCTCATAAACCAATCCCCATGCCCTGAAGTATAAAATCCCAAATGCTTTGGACAAAGCTATAGCAATGGGCATAAAGAGCCTGAGGGAAGAGCAGGTAAGAAAATGTCTACTGGACAGTCAAGTCTCATTAAAATGAACAAAGGCAGGAAAAGCCAAACTTGGAAAGGAAGTAAATTTGATGGCATCCTACAGCCTTGATCAAGTACCTCAGGCACTGCAGACACCAACAGCCAATTAGATAAATAAAACCAAATCCCTGCCCTCAGGGAACTTATTATTTAAAATTGGCAGCACAGGCAAGTATAAATCTACAAACAGCCACATAACAGAGAGAAAGATCACTTTCCATCAAGGAGAATAAATGAGCATTTAAATGTTTCACAGGAGACAGGTGTAAGTAATGCATTCTTTGGTGAATGAGATGGTTATGCTTGAGTTGAGACATCATTTCAAACTCAAATCTAAAAGCAAAGGGGAGACCTGGGTAGCAATTAAATTATTTTCCTATTAAAAGGAGATTAAGGGGGCAGCTGAGTGGCTCAGTGAATTGAGAGCCAGGCACAGAGATGGGAGGTCCA
This sequence comes from Gracilinanus agilis, assembly GCF_016433145.1. Taxonomy (NCBI): domain Eukaryota; kingdom Metazoa; phylum Chordata; class Mammalia; order Didelphimorphia; family Didelphidae; genus Gracilinanus; species Gracilinanus agilis. Next base: position 510,299,650 of record NC_058131.1, read on the forward strand.
GGGTTCAAATCTGGCCTCAGACACTTCCCAGCTGTGTGACCCTGGGCAAGTCACTTAGCCCTCAATGCCTAGCCCTTACCAATCTTCTGCCTTAGAACCAAAACACAGTATTGGTTCTACGACTGAAGGTAAGGATTTTTTTAAAGGGAGATTAAGGGGGCAGCTGGGTGTCTCAGTAGATTGAGAGCCAGGCCTCAGGAGGCTCAAAACTGGTCTCAGACACTTTCTAGATTAGTGACCCTGGGCAAGTCACTTCACCACCACTGTCTAGCCCTTACTGCTCTTCTGCCTTAGAACCATACACAATATTGATTCTAAGATAGAGGTTAAGGATTCTTTTGTTTTGTTTTGTTTTGTTTTTTAAAGATGAGATTATAACAGTGGACAGCATCAGTAGCAAAAGAATAGCATGCCAATATATGTCTGTACTTAAATGAGAACCATATAGCAAAAAAATGTTTGTCAAAGAATGTCTCAGATAAGTATTCTTGAGTGGACTGGTTCTGTGTGGAACATGGACTTGGTCTGAAGTAAACAAGTAAAATAAAAATGGGATAAATGGTGAGTCTTGTTTGACCCAAACCCCAGCATCATTATTTCTTTTCTATTCCACTCCTCCTTTCTTTCTTGCTCTTTTTCTCCCTTAATTTATTTTTATCCGTGTCATGTGTAGAAAGTTGTGTTTTGTTGTTTGTCTTTTTAATATATAGCAAATACTTGTCCTCCTGACAGAAATGCATACTGAGACATATATTTTTGGACATAGCCAAAGGGAGAAGTTGTTTTGCCTCATTGTATGTTTATTCAACTAGTTATTCACTTTTCATGAACTTTCCATTCCATTTCCTGGGATGTCTGGTTGATAGTCAGAATAGGTTGGGTCAACCTTTATTTCTCCAAGGTTCAAAAGATGGAGGTTTTCTGCTTTTTATGCCTTCTTTGCCTCTCTAGGCCTGGCTCTCACTCCACTGGGCCACCTAACTGCCCCAATGATTTCCTTTTAATAGGAAAATCATTGAATTGCTGCCCAGGCCTCCCCTTTGCTTTTAGATTTTAGTTTGAAACAATATCTCAACTCAAGTTGGCCAAAGAATGTGTATCACTTAAAACTATCTCCTGCATAACATTTAAATGCTTATTTATTCTCTTAATCTTATATTCTTTTTCAAAAGGGGAAAATAGAGTAAAAGGAAGAGAAAATAGACTTTTATTAATCAAAAAAGGTTAAATTTAAATTTAAAATAAATTTAACAAAATTTAAATAAAAACTTTGTAGCAAAATAATTCAGACCTGAAACAATGCTAAAATTCCAGAACCAAACTACAGAATATGAAAGTTGAAGATGGATATCAACTTATCTAATCCCCTTGTGCTACAGATGAGGAAACTGAGCCCTATGTAAAAAGGTGAAATTAATTTCCCCAGATTATACCGTCAGCAAGTATCAGAACTAAAATTAAAACCTGAGGTTTTCTGACTTCCAAGTTGAGTGTTTTTTTTTTAATTTCTATGATTCTTGCCAAGTAAAGTCAAACAAAAACATTTTCAATTTTAACAAAAACTGAATTTATGTTTTTGATTTGATTTCCTACTATAATTTAGAGAATGGCACCACTTTGGATGTTCTTCTGAAATGTATTCATACTCTGCTATCACTGCTATATTATGAGTACTGAATCCTTCACATTAAAAATATGACTTCTATTAAAGAAGAATCCTGACATGATTCAATGTCCCTTTTGGGATAATTCTCTGAAAACAAGAAAGTTTATGCAATGGCAAATTCAACATAACTTATAAGACTGCTAACAAAGAATTTCAAACCAACTGGCAATTATCTCCAGAAGGGTCAGCCTGATATTATATGTGTAGTAAGAGTGACACTGAAAAAGGTCCCCACTACAAAATATATTCCACACCTGTGACCTTGCTTTGAGTTCCACCATTAAAGGTTTTTTTTCTTTAAGATTTAGGCATTTTTGGTCTTCCAGACTAATTTATATCCCACTATAAATATCCCTGAAAGGAACAAAACCTTAAGCCTATGAACTCAAATTTAATTAGAACCTAGAAAGTTAAATCTGGAAAGTTCATGTATCCTAAGATCAGAGATTTATACCCATGAAGGGACCTTGGAAGCCATTAAGTACAACTCACTATGTTCCTCAAATGAAGAAACTAAGATATAGAAGATACAAAAGGGTTATGAAGATGGGAATTTGAGGGCATAACAGAATGAAGGAAAAGGTCTGGAAGCTATTTCTCTTTTCTTTAAGATAATAGAATAAGTAGAACAGCTAGTGGCTCTGTGTATAAAGAACCAAGCCTGGAGATGGGAAGTCCTAGGTTCAAAACTGGCCCAAGATACTTCCTAGCTGTGTGACCCTGGGCAAATCACTTAACCCCAATTAGCTAGCCCTTACCCCTCTTCTGCCTTGGAACTCATATTTAGCATTGATTCTAAGACAGAAGGTAAGAGTTAAAAAAGAGAGAGATTAGAGCAAGTAGGAAGGAATAATTTAAGAACAAAAATGGATGGGTTATTTGGCCTAGAAGTAAAAGGGAGACCCCTTCTATGAAAGGCATATCAAGAATAAAATTAGTCAAGATTTTAAAAAACATAATCTCAGACTTGGAGGAGATTAGAGAGGCTACCTAGTTTATCCACAGCTGAACAATAATACCTTCTATGACACATTGGACAAATATTCATTCTAATTATGACTTAAAAGACTTTTACAAAGACTTTAAGTTTGAGTTACTTTAGTTAGGTAAAAGACTTTATTAAAGATAATACCAGAAAACTGAGAAACCAATTTCTCTGTGGCAAAGGTACCCAGAAGTCCTGTTTCAATAAGCCAGAGCAGCACAATCCTTCAGACCATTCAGTTCTGAACATCATAAGTGGAAGTAGCCAAACGATCTCTGATGTGTAATTTTGCTGAAAGTAGGAGGCAAGATCAGTTGTAGAAAATGAAGGAAGCAAGTTTGAAGGTAAGTGGCATGAGCTGAGTGGGAAAGTTACAAAAGGAAATGCAGGAGACAAATTGGATCATCTAGTATGGCCACCTCATTTTACCACTGAGACTTTAACTGCACCACAGAGAGATTTAGTAACTTGTTCCAAGTCACACAGGCAGGTCAACCCTTTCAAACCACCACCAATTAGAGATGGGGGCATGATTTGACCATAGCCACAATTAAGAGAAAAGTTGGAGCTAAAATGCAGATCCCAATATCCATCAAATTAAATGACAGCTGAAAGTAAGGTAGTGAGAGGGAAGTATGAAAAGTTGTATCAGTAGAGAGGCATAGACTTTAAGAAGACAAAACATTTTGTCAATGGTCAGTCAGCCTTGTTTGCTTGGGAAACCCAAAAAAGTAGAGAAGTTAAAATGGCAGTAAATCAGTCTACTGTTAAAAATCACTAATTCTAGCAAAGCTTGTTTATTTATCTCTGGGTAGGCCTACTGTGCTGTTTAATTAGCAAAGATGCTCAGATTTCGACTGGGACTACTGTATTTCTCTAGGTGGAACTGTTTGGAGTTTAGTGTTTCAGTGTTGAGGAATCAGCCTTATGCCCAAACAAGACAGTGCCCACCCAGGTTGAACAACAGCTGTTTACCGTATTACTTTCTGTTACTACTGGTTTGGAGTTTGCTCCTGGGGAACTTTTGGATGGCTGCCATAAGACTCTTTTCTACATCTCCTGGGAGGTGTTTTTTTTTCCCCCAAACTGGAAAAGTCTAAAAATATGAAAAGTCACATATTTATGAGATTTCTGCTGTTTATCAGGGGAAATTGCTCTGCTGACTTACCCTCCACCATCTCCACCATTTTCCACATGCATTTTTGGCTCCCATTTACACCACATTCACTGGTTCTCCTAAAGGGCCCTCTTCACCATACTGCCATTGCCTTCTTGGTTGGCACCCTTGTATGATAACTAACCTTGTCCAAAGGATTTGAGAGGCCACTTGGGAGAAAGACCTCCAACCTCCCTTCTCCTCTATTGCTGCTTCTGGAAGTGATATATTCCCTTTGGAAGTTGAACAAACATCATCATCCAGAGAAAAAGATGACTCTGAATCAGTAGTATGATGTATCAAAAAAGCAACTAATACTATCTGTGGACTATATGGAAAGACTTATAACTTCCAGAAATAAAAACGTGATAATAAGGTAGGGAGGTTTTCCTCATTGGAGGTGGATGAACTGGGTAGCCTCTCTAATCTCCTCCAAGTCTGAGACTGTTTTTTTAAAATCTTGACCAATCTTATTCTTCATATGCCTTTAACAGAAGGAGTCTCCCTTTTTCTTCTAAGCCAAATAACCCTTCCATCTTTGTTATTCAGGCTATTCCTTCCTACTTACTCTAATCTCTCTCTTTTTTAACTGTTACCTACTGTCTTAGAATCAATGCTAAGTATGAGTTCCAAGGCAGAAGAGGGATAAGGACTAGCTAATTGGGGTTAAGTGATTTGCCCAGGGTCACACAGCTAGGAAGTATCTGGGGCCAGTTTTGAACCTAGGCCCTCCCATCTCCAGGCTTGGTTCTTTATACACAGAGCCACTAGCTGTTCTACTTATTCTATTATCTTAAAGAAAAGAGAAATAGCTTCCAGACCTTTTCCTTCAATCTGCTATGCCCTCAACCTCCCATCTTCATTATACTGTTTTATATCTTCTTTATCTTAGTTTCTTATTCTAAATGACTGTTAAGGTCTCCTCTAACTCCAAAACTCTGTGATTCTCTGAAGAATTTTCTTTTTGAAGACCAACTTGGGGAATGGATTAGAGAAGAGAAATGCAAAAGAAAAAGTGATGGATTTGGAGATAGAAGAATTGGTCTCCAGTCCCAGAACCATGGAATCAAAGAATTTTAGAAGGAAAGTTTGAGGAAAAACCTAAGTAACCACCTAATCCAACTCAACCTCAATAAAAAATACTGACTACAACACACTGACAAGCAGTCTTCCAGTCCATTATTAAAGACTTCAAATGAGAGGAATTCCTTGCTTCCCGGAGTAATTCATTCCACTGAAAGATATTTTTAATTACTTGGATTTTTTTTCCCAAAATTTAGCCCAAATTTCCCACATTGTATTTTTACTCATTGTTCCTGATTCTTCTCTCTGGGGCTTAATACCAAGTCAAATATCTATTCCATAGGATTTTCCTTCAAATACTTGAAGACATATTATCATATTCCCTTCTCTTAGTCTTTTCTTCTCTGGGTTGAACACCCTCAGATTCTTCAGTTGATTCCTCATGTTAGGTACTGAAGAACCCTCAACAAGATAGCAGTCTTCTCTTCATGGTCTCCAGGTTATCAATGTCCTTCTAGAACTGTGGTAACCAGGATTAAACAAAATAATCCAGATGGCCAGGGTGGAGTATGTTGGTACAACTGCTTCCTTATTTTTAAAAGCTACATCTCTTTTACTTAAGCCCAAGATTCTAATTGCTTTTTTGGTTGCCATATCACAGCACTGGCACTTCGCTATTTTGTAACCTTGGACAATGGGAAGGAAATAAGTCTTAAGCACTTACTGTATGCCAGGCGGTGCGCTAAGTGCCTTACAAATATTATCTCATTTGATCCTTATAAAAGCCTTGGGAGATAGGGGCTATTATGATCTTCAGTTGAGGAAACTGAGGAGAATAGCAGTTAAGTGACTTACCCAGGGTCACACTGTTAGGAGTAGATTTTAACTGAGATCTTCGTGACTCCAGCACTCTATCCATTGTACCACCTATTCCAACTGCAGATGCCAAGTCACCTCACCTCTCATGACAACAGTTTCTTTATCAGTGAAATATGGTAATTGGACTGAAATTGGACATATTCCTTCCAATTATAAATCTAAGACCCTGCTTTCGAGGATTTTACAAATTAGTTAGGGAGACAAGATATGTTATAATTATTAACAATAATGGATCTACTTAATCTTGGAACTAGAAGAAGACACGAGAAATTTCTTAGCAGTGGTCTCCTCTTCAAGGGGCTCAGAGAATTTACAGAATGTACTGAGTCACAATGACACTTATCAGCAGAGCTGAGATGAGAGCCCAGATGCTTGAGCCTTAAATCCAATTCTTTTTCAAAGAAGAATTTGGTACCTATAATATGAATGTTACAAAAATAATCACTCAAAGAATTCTGGAGAAAGAGAACAGGATGGTCAAACTGTCACCAAGCAATATTTAATATTACTTTGTGTTTGTAGACAATAGAAAGGTAGAGTTGTTTTTTAAATGTCAGACTGGAAAGGAAGGTGTCAGTAGGTGTGGCTATACCTGAAATTCCCCTAACATGAAGACCGGAGATCTGAAGCTTTAAAAAAGGCCACTTGGATATCCTCATTTTATTTCCTTTTGATTACTTTTGAGGGAAGTAGGATAGAGCAGGAATTTATCTCAATCAAACAGCCTGGGACAGCACAGGGAGAACACAGTATTTCTGGTCCAGATCAAGCTAGGACTCAGGGGTGAACCCAAATTAACAATTACATTTCTTAATATCAGTTTGAGTGCCTTGTTCCATCTATAAGAGAATGCTCACTATACAAGTTGTCATAAAATTGCAAACCCACATGTGGTTGACAATTGATCCAGGAATTAAGATGCTGGCATTGGCTAAGTTTCCTCCAAACAAATGCTAACTTCTTTTTGTCCCCTGGGATCAGCTGCATTCTGGCATCAATGATTTTCTGTACCTATTCCAGGCTGTGGCAAACAACAGGGTCTGAAAATAGTGATCTGTCAAGACTAGTTCTTGTCTTTGGAACTGTACCCTTCAGCCCCAGTACAAAACACCACCAGGTGCCTGCAATCTGTAATCAGAGCTCTATTAAAAATGCTCTCAGAAATGCCTGAATTATCCTGATTTCTCCCCACAGCTGCACAGCATCTTGCTGGGTAGCTGAAGAGTCTCTTTCTACAGGTTCACCTTGAGACTGTCCCAGAAGCAACCCAATGCAGGTCAGAGGCAAAACAAGGGAATGCCTTGAAAATCAGGACTCAATTTAAGACATAGCTGCCAATCACTGTAAATGTAAATGTGAAAAGAATGAGTAGACATCCGTGGTGTAGCTGGCTCAGAATGCCCCCTTCTCCAGCCTACAAATCCAGGTCAGTCTTGTGGCCCACATAAGAATTCAGATTAATGTCCAATCTAGTCAAATCCTGGTCAATCAATGTCAGACCCTTTCCATCAGCCAATTCTAGAAGACAGCTCCTGACCTAGCCAGCTATTGCAGTGCTTTATGAAGGAAAAGCTAGGAGCTTAGTGTGGATATTTTTTACAAAATACATTGAAAATAATATAGCAGCAAACGTGAACAAATTCATCATTTAGAACCTAAAATTCAAAGTTTTCCCACATTCTTTGAATTCCCATTACACCCAAAAACTGGGCCTGGAAGTGAAAAAAGTGGGGGAGAAACTTATTAAAAAAAACTTTAGGAATTCTTCAGTCAAGGGATTTTAGAAGAAAAAAAATATTCCTGAGAATTCCTTGCTTCCATTAGAAGGAATGAGCAAATGTGTAAAAGAGGCAATATAGCAGGGAAACAACAAGCCCAGTCCCAATGGTTCAGAGTCCGTAGTCCCATACCCAAAAAATTGACCATGAGCAGAAAAACAATCCAAACAAGTGCCTATGGAAGGTTCCTTGCTACCACGAAGGATACAATTTCTTCTGTGGCCTAATTTGGTGCCTGGCACATAAAAGATGAAAAATAAATGCTTGATGATTGATCAAATCAGCACAGGCATTCCTTCATCCAGGCCATCTAGGTAAGAGTTGGAAGATTCCAATCCTTGAAATGCATCCAGGAGACAAAAGGTCAATATGGAAACTGCAGACATGTAAAAGTACATGTTTCCTGAACATGGGAATAATAGTGGTGGTCATTTTCAATTTCTAGTGAAACAGAGACAGGATGACCAGGGAATCTGTACCACACAGAAGGTCCTTGCACAACAATGTTGGAGTAGGAATCAAATGAGACATTTCCTACAGGCAGAAAATACAGATACAACTAGCTTACCACTGACCAGACGGGAGAAATCAAATTAACTTCAAATCATAGGGAGTCTGAAAAATCAAGTCCTCCAAGCAGGAAATTTCACTGGCATCAACAAATGTTGACATTTGACAAAAACAAAGAAATAAAGCAGAGACCTTTGTTTAGGGACAACATTTTTCCTCATTTTGTCTTTATAGACCTTTAGAGAGCTGCTGGTGTACCTTTCCTAACACACTGCTCTGACCACGTCATTACTCTAGCTTTAAAAGAAACCAAAAAATCTCATAATAGCTCCAGATTTCCCAAAGAAAAAAATATAAATCTAAGATCCTGGCATTCAAGACATCTTTCCTCTATCTGCCTCCAATTTAATTTCCAATACGATTCCCTTTTACATACCACATTTTGGTCCAAACAACTTTTTATCTCTCATTCTACTACTGCCCTTTTCAAATACCATGCCTTTGGCTCACACTATCCTCTGTTTCTGCAATGGATTTCCCTAACCATAATTTCTTGAAGTCCTCCCCTTATATCAGTGCCATAGCAGTTACCACTTTCTCTTTTTAAAAATATTCATTTATTTATGTTACATTAATGTACCCAGCTTACCCCCCCTCCCTCCACTTCTCCCATTAGAGAAGGCATTATTTGACAAAAAAAGATATGTGATAAAACTATGTCTTACTTCTATTTATCAATTCTTCCTCTGGATGTTATTTTGCCCAACAATATGCCAACAAATTTGACAAATTAAGCAAAATTGTAGAATACTTTAAAAAAATATAAATTACCTAGACTAACAGAGGAAGAAATAGAATATTTAAATAAACCTATTTTAGAAAAAGATATTGAACAAGCCATAAATGAACTTCTTAAGAAAAAACATCAGAATCAGATGAATTTACAAGTGAGTTTTATCAAATATTTAAAGATCATCTAATCCCAATATTGAATAAATTATTTAGAACAATTGGTAAAGAAGGAGTCCTGCCAAGCTCCTTTTATGAAACAAATATAGTCCTGATGCCTAAACCAAGAATAGCAAAAATGGAAAAAAAGAAAATTATAGGTCAATTTCATTAATGAATATAGATGTGAAAATTATAAATAAAATATTAACCAGGAAACTACAACAATATATCACAAAGATTATACAGTATGACCAAAAAGGATTTATATTACCTCCTCTTGAAGCATTCTGTACCCTCCCTTCCAACTATTCCTGGCTAAGAGTGAAGACTTCCTTTTCTAATGATACTTTGGGGAACTTCTCCTTTGCCAGTTAATCAACCAATAAACATTTATTAAATGTTTTCTATACCCTGGCAATACAATACAAATTCAAAAATGAAAAAGTCCCTGCCCTTTCAAGAAGCCTATATTCTAATGAAATAGAAAAGTATAGGCAAGCAAGAAGCAATTACAGAAACAAACAAAAAAACCATATTAATTAATGGATAAGCAAACTCAATGATCATATATGAAAAGTAGTCATTTTAAATACTTGTTGATTAATCAAACAAAAATTTTAAAGAGGTGAAAATAGATTGAAATAGATGTTTAAATAGATGAAATAGTGCATATCATGAAAAGTTTGATCATGAAATCACTGGACATTTTTGTTCAACTCCTTCATTCTAAAGATGAAAAAAACCTAAGAGTCAGTGTTTAAGTGACGTGGCCAAGTTGAGATTTGAACCCAGAACTTTTACACTCAAGCTCTACATTAGCCTCTGACTCCCCAAGAACTGGGATTACAGGGCTTGTGACTAACTTACAAGTTCTATTTTGAAGGAAACTCCAGTCTTTGGTGACAAACTTTATATGAGTGGGAGGTGGGCAGGGGAGAGATGAATGAACTAGTGTGTGGGGTGAGGAAAGGGAAGAATTTAATATAACCCTCCAGTTTCTAGTTTCTATCCTAGAGGACAGAGAATGAAGGTTAATCACTCTAACTAGGCCCCTTGATCTCTTTTCCTCCTACTTCCTCCAGGACTTGGACACTAGGAGTTATTATCTCCTATTAAAGCTATATTCAATCCTTTCAGTTCATCCAACCTAACCTAGCAAAAAACTGAGAATCACAGGAATTAAAACCAAGGTAAGTTTTAAAAATATATTGTAACTTTCAGAGGAACTTTCAACATCAAAGAAAAAAAGTCTAAAAATTATATGAGAGGCTTTTTAAAAAAATATTAGTTAATGACCTGAGGACTTCTTGACTGCAGTACTACATCCTAGTTTAGTTATTTATGAATTCTCTTCCAATTCTTTCTCATTTATCATATAGCTCTCAGTGGTATGTAAATGAAGGAAGACAGCTTACTGTACTGAGATAAAGGAAGCTCAAATGATTAAATGCAAATGTGAAAATCATGTCGATACAGAGCAGAAAACTGAATTCTTCATTTTCCTATGTAATTATCTTGGAACCCACATGGAATTCAGCCAAAAAAAGTATGCTCTAAAATAAGCAAGCTTGGTTACAGAATGCTGCTTCCAGTATTTCCCTGATGTATCTACTATTTGTTACAGTTAAAAGGTTCTCAATTCTTATTGGGATGGAAGGGGGGGGAGGATTTCATCACCATCTTGACCATTTCATAATTGGTTTGTCAATGTCCATCTTTAAAATGGCATCCAAATACCCAAAGCTAAATGCTGTCTCCCACAAAGAATCCTATAATGTTTAAATTAGTCCAATACTGGATCTTAAGGAATAGAGACAGACTACTTAAATCTAATTCTAAAGGATTTATTCATATGAAATTTTCCCTGGTACAAACAAAAAGTATATAGATACCAATCAACTCCAGTGGCCACCTAATTCTCAGCTGTCTGTTTTGGTCACTGAGAGACAAAGCAGCACAAGTGAAATTCAAGTCTGGTTCAAACAAGGTATGAACAGCTCCAGCATTTGAAAGAAGCTGTCTATCTGTTCTGACCTACAGGGTTGGAAGCAGCATTAATTAGCATTATCAACATTACCTACAAAAAGCTCCACCCCAAAATAGAAATATTATGTAATATGATAAATCAATGTTATAGCACTGGAAAGTTTCCAAAGAAAAAAGTATACATGAAACTCCTACATTAATATACCTGCAACATCAAAGGGTTGTAGAGGTTGCCAAGTAATAATGATGGTGATGATGATGATGATGATAGAGCAGAAGCAGTTAGATGGTTCAGTAAATAGAGTGAAAGACATGGAGTCAGAAGGATCTAGGTTCAAACATTTGCTAATTGTGTGACCCTGTGCAATTACGTAGCCCTTACGGCTCTTCTGTCTTGGAACCAATATTTAGTATCAAATCCAAGACAGAAAGTAAAGATTTTAAAAATAATAATGATTGATGAGAGCATTCACATGACATTTGTCTTGCAAAGGACTTTATATGTGTTGTATCATTCATTCCTCACAGCAAGCTTGTGAAGTATTTGTTATCATGATTCCCACTTTAGAAATGACAAGACTGAGGCAGAGAAAAGTTAAGTGACTAGTCCAGGGTAGTAGTAAGCATCTAAGGCAGGATTTAAATTCAGGTCTTCCTGATTACAGATCCAGTACTCTTTATCCTCTGTATCTCTCTATGCATCCTAGCTGCCCTCTGTCTACTTCTGCCTTTCTCTTATTGAGGGAGGGGTTATTGGAATTGTCAAATACCTTCATGATGCTCTACCCCCAAACTGAAATTTCATTATTTGATATGGTATAATAATTATTAAGGTAGTCAGTAAATAAACTTTTATTAGCACTTACTATAAGTGCAGTACATACAAAGAAGTCAATAAGCATTTATTAACAGTCCCTTGCTTTCTAAGACACCTCACATTAGGTGAGTGAGTGTGTGTGTGTGTGTGTGTGTGTGTGTGTGTGTGTGTGTGTGTGTGTAAAGTACAGNTAATGAGGGTATGTATGATCAAACTTGAGCTTTGGAAAAACAACTCTGATAGCCTTGTTAAGGACTGATCAGAATAGGGAGATGAGGCTGAAAGACTGATTAGAAGCTACTTCAATAATCTAAGTAAGATCTGATGACAACCTTCACGAGGGTTGTAGCTGTTAAGAGAAGTAGATGAGTAGCAGTTGAGAAAAGTGAAGAGAATCCATAGAAGAGATACTGAGAAGATATTGATTCATAGGATGAGTGGGAAAGAGGAGTTGATGATGACTCCAAGGTGACCAGCAGGACATTGGTACCTTCAACAGTAAGAGGCAAGAGTTTAGGAGGAGAATGAAAAAAGAGTTTTCAAAATGTTTAATTTGATTCCACAAATGGCCTACAGGCCATCCAATTTGAGATGTCTAGAAGGAAGATGCTGTTTCAGGAATAGTGCCCAGGAAAGAGATTAGGGCTAGATATATAGTTTTGGGAATCATCTGGTATAGAGATGATTAAGCTTGAGGCTACCAATCCAAAAGGCAATAACCTAAATATATATCCTACAGTAATACAGATTTTAGCCTAGGGTCTATAAACTCTAGCATGTGTACCACAGGCCCCTACCAAGTTGTATGAATCATGTATAGCTTTGAAAGTGCATCTGATTCCAGGAACATAGTTCTACAGAGTAGTGCGTCAAAAAAAGTCTTAAGATGGGGGCAGCTGGGTAGCTCAGTGGATTGAAAGCCAAGCCCAGAGATGGGAGGTCCTGGGTTCAAATCTGACCTGAGACACTTCCTAGTGACCCTGGGCAAGTCACTTAATCCCCACTGCCTAGCCCTTACCACTCTTCTGCCTTGGAACCAATACATAGTATTGATTCTAAAGTGGACGGTAAAGGTTTTTAAAAAAAAAAAAGTCACAAGATAATGGATTTTGAGCTGGAAGTGAGCTTACTGGCCAACTAATTTAACCCCCTTATTTTACAGATGAGGAAACTAAGGTCTAAGAAAGTTAAATGATTTGCCAAAGGCCACACATGTAATAAATGTCAGAGGTAAGATTTGAACCAAGGCCTCCAACTTCAGAGCTGGTATGGGGTCTGCTGCACTAGTCTGCAGGTGAAGTTCAAGACCTATTTCTCCTTGTACTGTATCCCAAAGGTTTATGTCTAACTACGTGATTAGACTTTGGTTATGGTGTTAGTCAGCATGTGTATGTATGAAGATAACTGCTGAGTACACCAATCATGAAAAAACCTGATGAGGACCAGCACAGCTGTCTCACCAACCTTTCACTTTCTCCCAAAGTGTCAAGAGGCATTAACATTCTCAAATGACCCCACAATGCTGCACTCTCACACTGAAATAACATCACAAGAAATGGCAGGTGAAAATGTCCTGCCTCTGCTTAAGATTCTCTAAAAGGTGACTTCATAGGACTCTTTTAATGCCTCGACATCTTTGTACTTTTTTTTAAACTTTTGCTTTCTGTCTTCTAATTGCTACTAAATATGTGTTTCAAGGAAGGGCTAGATAATTGAAGTTAAGTGACTTGCCCAGGGTCACACACCCAAGAAGTGTCTGTGGTCAAATTTGAACATGGGACCTCCCATCTCTAGACCTGGCTTTCCATTCACTGACATATTTATTAAGCACATTATTTATCCTCTAAACTGTAACAATAATACATGTAAGTATCTAAGTGACTTATGTGATGAAATCAGTTGAAAATGTGACAACAAAGGTAACTTTTGAGGAAAAATTAGAAGATAAGCTGAAGATGTCAGTAGTCTAAAAATGCACTTTGCTTTTTGAACGTTCTAAAAATTAAAAAAAATATATGTTCAGTTATGTAAAAATGTGCTCCCTTAAAGCAGGGCAGGTGGGAAGATGACTTATGAATCAGATGACAATAAAGGGGTATATCCAGTAAGTGATGAATGATGTATAATTAGGAAATCTTGTACCCTTGGACTTCATCTCCCAGCATCCCTTTCCTCTTTCATGCCCAAGTTGCGTGCTTATGTTGTTTATACACAGTTGTGGGTAACTCCGCCTCTCACTTTTTTACCCTGCATGCATGGCTGGGTGAGTTCTTATTTTTTATTTTCCTTTGTTTCAAGTTAGTATTAGTAAACTTTATAAATATAATACTTACAGTATTTGAATATTAATTTTAATTCTCACAATGATTAAACAAACTTATATGAATGTAATAGAATAATATTGCACCATTAGAACTTTTTAAACAGGCTTTTCAGAATGGGGCAGCTAGGTAGGGCAGTAGATTGAAGGCAGGGACCAGAGTCAGGAAGACTCATCTTTGTAAGTTCAAATGTGTGGCATGGGGAGTCACAGTCCCAATGCTTTTTGCCTTGATAGCAGGTCTTGATCTTGGCATTCAGGGCCATCTACCATTGGCTTTAACCTTTCTTCCCATATTTATTGATAGTATCCATGCCACCTCCTGCCCCCCAGTCACCTCACACATTCTATATATTGGATAACTTACTGGCAACCTCCCTCCCCTTTTTTCCTTCCATCCTGCCCTCTTCTGTCTCAGTGCTGAAATGAATTTCTACCATGTCTAAGTGTCTTCCTTCAAGGTTCAGATGTGCCTGGAACATTGTCTTACAATATATGTTTGTTGATAACTGTGTAATTATAATGAAACTTTCACTGAGAGAACAGTTAAAAGGAATGGGAAGATGGGGTTCTGAACTAAAAGAGGTATTCCATTTAATATCTGTATCCAATTGTGCCTTTCCTCATGTACCACTACAATCAATCATTGACTATTTGTTAGGTACCTACTTTGTGTCAGGCACTGTACTAGCAGCTGGGATATAAGGACAAAAGTTAAAGAGTCTCTGCCCATGAAGAAAAAGAGCATCTGTCAAGGGCAATCTGTGTTAGTGACTCATTTCCCTTCAGACGAGAATAATTTACCTTGCAAAGCTGAATACAATCTTTTGGGGGAAAAATTGATCTTTAATGGCAAAGAAGACTTTCAAGCATTTCTGATGAAAAGATCAAAGCTGAGTAAGAACTTTGAAATAGAAACCCAATAGTCAAGAGAAACTTAGAAAGATAAATTTATTTGAACATTTGGAAGGGCAGATACAACAATGCAATGGTAACATTTTAATAAGAAGACCAAACAATTGTCCCTTTAGAACCTTAGTATTTTTTTTCAAAGGGTATTGAGGGAATTATATAAGGAAAAAAAGAGCTCCAAAGTTGACTGATTCAAGGTGAAATTTGGGTGAAACTTTCTTTTCTCATAATTCAGGTGCATAAGAAGAAAATATGAACATGGAGGAGAGGGCAGCAAGAAGTAGGCATCAGATAAACCTTATTCTTATGTAAACCATAGGAAGGAAGGTTGCATAAAAATGCATGTGCACACACACATCAACTATTCAGTGTACAAATACAAGAAATTCAACAGGGAAACAAGTAAGGAGGAGAGGAGGGGTCAAGTAGGAGGATAATGGAAGAGATAATAGTCCCTGTAAGCAAAATAAACTTCCTGATCCTGAAAAGGGTGTAAAAAGGAAAAAAGAAAAAAACTCAAAGCAAAACAGATAACTGGAATCTACAAGGGTGTGTCCAGTAAATAATTAAACAAATTCTGTCATATGAATATAACAGAATAATAGTGCACCATTAGAACTTTTAAAAACAGACTTTTCAGAATGGGGCAGCAGATTGAGTGCTGAGCCTGGAATCAGGAAGATTCATCTTTGTGAGTTCAAATTTGACTTCAGATACCTGCTAGCTGTCACTTAACCTCTGATGGCCTCCGTTTCATCATCTGTCAAATGGGAAAAATAAGAGTATCTATCTCTAAGCTGTGATGATCAAATGAGATAATAATTATAACATAGTGCCTGACACATAGTAAGCACTATATAAATATTAGTTTAAAAATATATAGAACGAAGTGAGAAGAACTATTTATGTAACAACAACAATGCTTTAAAGAAAGACAACTTCCAAAGACTTAAGAACTCTGATCAAAGCAATGACCAAATACCTCGCTAAAGGATCTCTGGCAAAGTAAGGTTACTTACCTCCTGACAGAAGTGATAAATTCAAGGTACAAAAAGGAAAACAATTTAAAAAATATGGTCACTGAGTTTGTGTGTTTGTTTTATTTAATTATCCTTAATTATTACAAGGAGGTTGTTTCCCCTCTTTTCAGTGCAGGAATATGGGTTGATGGAAGCAGTAGCAATGCCACAAAAAAAAAAAAAAAAAAAAAAAGTCCATTAAAAAATTCTTAAAATCTACAGAAAATAATAGAAAGTTCAAAGGAAAGCAAAAAGAAGTTGGACAGGTAGTTAGATAACTTGAGGAATTTTTAAAGATAATTCTTTTTTTAAAAGAAGTGGGGGTTAGCTGGGTGGCTCAGTGGATTGAGAGCCAGGCCTAGAGACAGAGGTCCTAGGTTCAAATCTGGCCTCAGACACTTCCTAGCTGTGTGACCCTGGGCAAGTCACTTGACCCCCCATTGCCTAGTCCTTACCACTCTTCTGCCTTGGAGCCAATACAAAGTATTGACTCCAAGAAGGAAGGTGAGGGCTTAAAAAAACAAACAAATAAATAATTTGAAATTTAAAAAAAATAAAAGAAGTGGTATGAAATAGCCACCCATGTTTACACATTATAATCCTCATCTGAGATTTGCTGGGTTTACAGAAATACTCATTTTGGAGGTGTTTTGAGTTAAAAATAAAAAATTAAATTAAAAAATTATTTTATAATGCAAAATTATATCTGCAAGATTATATTCTTCTGTTAACTTTTTTAATGGGAAATATATTCCCATTCCTGGAGGTTTACAAATAGTAAGAAGATATTTTTAAGACATTTCATTATATCCAACTCTTCACAATCCCAGCAAACACATTAGAATAGTTTGCCATTTCCTTCTCCAGTTCATTTTACAGATGAAAAAACTGAGGCAAAGAGGGCGAAGCGATTTGCCCAGGGTCACACAGCTAGTAAGTGTTTGTGACTATATTTGAACATGAGTCTTTCTGATTTCATGTCTAGCACTCTATTCACTTTAGCCCCTAGATGTTCAAGAGAGGTATTGGGGAGCACATTTCTCATGGCTAAATATTATCTTTGAATTTTTAGAATGCTGACAAAGTTATCATTCAAATAATGTTGATCAAACTGTGCCTTCCAGTTTTGCTTTCATTTTGGCAATTTCTCATAGCTTGGTAGACTTGTCTTTACAAACAACCTGAATTTATGAGGTCCAAAGGTTTCAGTTATTATAGGCTGGGTTAACCATTTACATTGTCCTTGCTCTCTTTGTGGTCCTAGCAGGTACATATTTTTAGTATAAATCAATAATGAAGCACATACCCTTTTTATTTGTTTTAGTCACTTAATTATATGAGAATAGTCCCTGTCATAAGATTAAAAGAACAAAATACCAATAAGAAGCTCTTAGAGGAGAAAAGAATAAATGGGTTAATAGCTTTTCTTTTTCTTGCCATCAATTTCATGGTTGTTAATAAAGGAGTGGGGATGATATAATTATGTGGAAACCTTGCAAAAATCCCTCATGTAAGTTTTGACTGAATTCAAAAGTCCCTTTTGCAAAGTTATTATGTAATAATAAATAATAAAAATATAAAATATAAAAAATAAAAAAGTGCTTGAGTTCTTTGTTCTCGGTTTGAAAAATAATAGATCAGAAAAAAATTGCATTGAGGTATTTAAAACTATGGGGGTTTTATAGGTGAGTTTGGACTAAAAAATGTATTTTTCAGAGAACTAAAATGAAATATATCATTTCCCACCAATACTTTACTGTCCCTTGACTTCTACATTCAAATGTCATATTCTGCCCCTTCTAACACAAATCCCTCTGGTACAATCTCTGCCTCTACATCTGAGTCACCTTCCCCACTAGCTAATGAATTCTTACCCATCCTTTAAAGCCTTGCTCAAATGTCACCTCCTTCAATGAAGCCTTGGCTGATCGTCTCTGCAAACTTCCTCCACCCCCAACCACTCTGGGTTTGGTACATGTCTGAGGCACTTCCATGTATCATTGTAGACTGGCATTGCCAGTTCCTTATCCCTCAGTTCTAGTCTAAGTTCCATTAAGGCAGAGCAGGATCTGGATTCAGAAAGAGCTAAGTTCAAATCTGGCTTAAAACATTTACTGTGTGATCCTGAGAAAAATGCTTAACCTTTAGTTTTCATATCTGTAAAATGACTTAGAAAAGGAAATGGCAAACCACTCCAATAACTTTGCCAAGAAAACCCCAAATAGGGTCCCAAAGAATTGCGTCTGACCAAAACGAATAAACAACAACTAGCTGATTTGAGGAAGTCTCAAGATCATCACTTTTGAGATATGGCTACTCCTGAAAATAAACTGCCAAGAAGCAGATGAGCTGTGAACTGCATCAACAGGAGTGTTTAGACAAAAGAACGTCTTATTCTTTACTATGAAAATACCCACACACATATACACATACACATATATTTTTCATATCTCCATACATATTATATTTTTTAACTTGAGGCTTACAAAGTATTTCACATAAGCTATCTTCTTTGATCCTTACAACAACCCTGAGAAGCACATCCTACTATGATCCTCATATTTCAGATGGTGAAATTGAATGAAATTTGAATGAAAGAGGGTTGAAAGAATTTTAAGGACTACAGCAAATCATGAAAATTAATTACAAAGGCATTACCGTTGAAATCTACATCAGTGATAGGAATACCATTAGGAAAATCCTGGATCTTTGATGGGGAGGAGAGGGGGAGGAGCCAAGATGGCAGCTAAGGAAAAAGGACCTTCCCAAATTACAGTCCAAACAAGTGTGAAATAACACCTCAAAAGGAATTTTGGAGTAGCAAAAAGATGAGGTGAAATAATTTTTCAGCCCAAGATAACGTGGACAGTCAGCACAGAAGATTTGAAATCTTGGACCTTTCAAAATAATCTATGTACTGAATTTAATTATAAATGTGATTTTAAAAAGCAACAAAGTCAATGAGAGGTTTCTAATGTTTGTGTTTTAGTTATTTTGTTTATTTGGGGTAGAGTGAGGCGAGTTTAAAGAGCTTAGAGATTAAGGGTTTTTTCCTTTGCTTTTTTAAAGTGATTTGGATAGTAGACAGTGGTTCTCAAGAAAGGCAATAAAAGAGAAACTGTTTCTTAATGGTGAACAAAAGAATCATTAAAAAATTAGCTTTTCCCTGCAAGATTACAAAGAAAATGGCACTCAATCAAGTTTTTTTTTTGTTATAGAAAGTATTATTAATTGGATGGAAGCCAGAGAAAGTGCTTGGAAAGGATCATGTTTTATAAACTCTGCTATAACTAGAAATAATAAATCCATGGGACATTGGCTTGGAAATGAAACAACAACACTGTAATGAGATTTTTACCTTTACATAAATTCAAAGTTTGATCATGCCAACTATGAAAAAACTCAACTTCTAAATAATAACTTTCATTTTTTTACCACTTTATAATATCAAAACTCTTTAAATTATCTAATTTGAACCTATAAACAACCCTAGAAATTTGGAGGGTAAGGGGGGGGGGTCTGTTCCAGTTTTGAAAATGAGGGAAAGTAATTTCAGAATGTTTTTGTTAATATGCCTAGAGTCTCACAGATTCAAACAGGAAAGCCATTATAACCAAACTCAGACACAATGCTCTTTCCACTGCAGCAGCATCTCTGTCTAAAAGGATAATAAGAAGCAAATGGGATATGAATTTATTCTTTTTAGAAGCACATTCCCGTAGGATAAAGATACTTCCAGAGGTAGTAGCAACTCTCCCCATCCCGGTTTGCCCACTGTATTCATATCCCCATAACACACAGCTCTGACCATGCCATTACTCTAGCTTTAAAAGAAACCAAAAAACCCCAGCACTCAGCACAGTGCCTGAGCCTGACACATAATGGGCACTTAAATACCTGTTGACTGATTAATGCCTTTGGTAGGTGGCTGCGAATTTCAGTTAGTCATATCTCTCGGTTCTCTACCAACGCCAGCATTTTTCCTTGATATATTCATAAAATTCTAGATCTGAAGCTAAAAGGAACTTTGGAGACGAGGTCCAACCCCATTATTTTATAGATAAAGAAAATGAAAATAGAGATTAAGAAATAAAAGCAAAATGACACAAGTAAGTAACTGTCAGGATCTCAACCAAGGTCAGTGTTTCTATGTGACATGTTATAATATTGTATTGGTTTAATTTATATAGTTTAGAATCTGAATATCCTTTATGTGTGAAACCATGGAAGTACTGGAAGACTAGATTTTCATAATTCTTGCTGGCCACT
Organism: Gracilinanus agilis; assembly: GCF_016433145.1. NCBI lineage: Eukaryota > Metazoa > Chordata > Mammalia > Didelphimorphia > Didelphidae > Gracilinanus > Gracilinanus agilis. The sequence goes on from NC_058131.1 coordinate 510,319,921, forward strand.
ACTTAATAAGCTATGAACCTAGTGATGGTTGACAAAAGTTTATTTGTGAAAAGACGTTTCCTATAATCAAACAAGATGACATTTAAAACTGTAAAGTTAAAAGGGACTTTACCTAGTTTAAATTTTTATTTTATAGCCCTAAAAATATAAAGTAAATTGATTAAAGTTACAAAGGCAAATTCCAACTCAAATCTCATTTCTCACTGTCCATCACTAAATCACAGGTGGCAAGTGACAAGAGTCTAGTTCATTCCTTATGTTTTAAGACTGACCCAAATGTGAAAGTATAAATGGCATTTTTTAACATCTCTTGCTGATTCAGCTGAATATTTGAGATACTTCAGCTTCAAGTTAAAAAAAAAAACAGTTACTTTTGCCAATAGCATTATCATTAATTATCCATCTTTTAAAAATCACTAAGAATATCAACAGCCTCAGACCCAAAGGGGAACTTAGGCCTCCTTTCCCTTCCTCTTTCCCATTTCTCATTCTAATTCAAAGTGCCTTCTGTCTTACAAATAGCAACATTAATAGAAACTGCCAACTGATTAACAAGACTCCCTTCATGGACAGCAGGTTTGTTAAAGAACACTCACACTATAAGGGAGCTTACTGTAAATTCAGTATCTGTTCCAGGCACAGTTCAGGGAGATTTCAGGGTCTTCTTTGCCAGTGATTATCTAATATAAGAGCCTAACTCCTTAAACCAAAGAGAAGAGAAAGCTTTGGGAAAAGAGTTTTCCTTGGGCAGAAAGGTTCAGGAAAAGGTCCTAAAATTCTAGCTCCAACAGGATTTTCATAATTGTGCAAAAATAACAAAGAAATTGTAGAGGATGCCTTGAGTATATGCAGAATATGTGAGCCCTGATCCATTTTGCATTCAACTAATAGAACTACATATAGAGCACAACATATTGGCCAGAGCCCTGGACTCAAGATAAAAGATTGTGTCGTTACCAACAGTACACAAATGTTTAACAAAGGGTAAATAACAATCTCTCTGAATCACATTCCCCTCATCTGTAAAATGAGATATAATATCTACTTCACAGAGTTGCAAGAAAAGTGCTTTAAGATAAAAAACAGGGGAAAATTTGGACAAAGCCATAAGATTGGTAAAAAGTAGAAGAAAATGTAAAGTATGTACTATCAAAAACCATGGACCTGTAAAATAGGATAGAAGAGAGATAAGAATCACTGGACTCCCTGAAAAGCAGAAATAACTGAACACTGTACATTATTGTTTGATAAGCCCAAGGATCTCTAATGCAGAGGGAAGAACTTGTTATTCATCAAAAATTATTGAGAAAATGAAACAGCACTTTGTGAGAAATTAGTTTTAGATCTCCATCTTATACCACATCCCACAGTAAGCTCAAATGGATACATGACCAAGATATGAAAGGTCATATCATAAACAAAGTAGATGAAAGAGAAGTACTGTAGGCAGGGGCAGAGGTCTTGACCAAATCAAGGATAAAGATGATAACAGGAGACAAAATGGATAATTCTGACTGCTCAGAATTAAAAATTTTCTACATAAATACAATGTAGTTAGAATGAAAAGGGCAACAGTTAACTGAGGGGAAATATTTTCATCAAATTTCACAGATGAAATTTTCCTATCCAAAGTATATAAGGAAATGATGATGATGATGATGATGATGATGATGATGATGATGATGAAGATGATGATAATAGCAGCTAACATTTATATAGCAATTACTATATGTCGGCCACTATGCTAAACACTTTACAATTATTATCTCATTTGATCTTCATGACAACCTTTGGGGCAGGTGCTTTATTACATTCTCCCCTTTACTCATGAGGAAACTGAGTCAAAGAGGGATCATAGTGTGAGTATAAGTATAGTGGGTCACATGGCCTGGGAACTGGCCCTAAAGTGAGTAACATTATGGGTAGGAGTTCCTCACCAGCAGCCCCTTACACTGATGAAATAACAGGTACAGGTACAATTAAAAAAAAGAAGAAGAAAAAGAAAAGAAAAGTTAACAACTAACATTATACTTTAAACAGAACTATTTTCTGAGGCTGTGTTTGTTATAAGCTATCTATTACCCTCTCCAACCACCTTACTAATCTCCAACCAACAACCAGTCAAGAGCATGTAAGTCCTGTATAGATGACTTTCAGCAGTTTATAGGAAAGTATGCTGATGCTTAAGAAGTTTGTGATTTGGCCAAGATCACGTAGTCAGCAGTAAATAATGGAGGAAAGACCCAAACAGGTGGGTCTGTTTAAGTTAAAAGATAGATAGATAGATAGATAGATAGATAGATAGATAGATAGATAGATAAGATGGACAGATGGATGGATGGATGGATGGATGGATGGGTGGATGGATATGTACTGATAACATACATAAATAGATATATAGAGAACAAGAGTTAGAGAGTCAATATTCATGTCATTTTTTCAGTTGTATAACTCTTCTTGAAGCCCATTTGGGGCAGATACCAGAGTGGCTTGCCATTTTTCTTCAAATTATTTTACAGATGAGGAAACTGAAGGTAGCAGAGGTAAATGATTTGCCTCGGGTCCCACAGCTAGTAAGTTTCTGAGGCCAAATTTGAACTCAGGAAGATAAGTCTTCCTGACTTCAGGTCTGGCACTTTATCTACTGTACCACCTAGATGCCAATATATGTTTTTAGGAAGACACACATAATAGATCTGCTTGGGAGAGATTTCAACTATAATTTTATTAGGAAAAATTAGTTTTCTGAACATTTTTTTGTATAATTCTCCTTTTGGAGCATCAGTGAACAAAGAAGGTTCTAGGAGGTGGACCTGGTTCCCATTCTGAGAAAAATTCACCTGATCTCTCTCCTTTTATTGGATTATACAATACAATTCTTATGACATATGATAATTATTTTACCAAAGAGAATACAAATATGAACCCTACAATTAGGACACAGCTTACCACACTCATCCAGAGAATATTTTAACTATTTCTTATTTCAACATTTTCCTATCTCTGACAGTGTTGTTGCGTGGGTCTTACTCCAGCTGAGGCAGGAATTATATACTGGATAAACTTACCGAACAAGTTTAAGACAGTCACATGAACTTGTGTCTGTGCTACGGGAGCAGGAAATGATGAATGTTAGCTGTGAACTGTTCCCTAAGAATGAAGTAACCATGAGCTCTACTTGGTGTGTGGTAGCTATGGAATTACAAACATGGCTGAGGGAAGTGATGTGTAGGTGTTATTCTACCTAAAATTAGCTTATAATCTGAATGATTACTTTCCCAAGGTCCCCAAAACAATGCTCTATAATGACATATGGAGCTCACAAAACTAGTGACTACCACTTAACTATCTCTGTTCCAAGATCATCTCATGGTGTGTCAGACTGAGAATTAGGAATAAGTATCAGGTGAGTCTGTTAAAGTCAAAAGATAGACAGACAGATAGATATGCACTGATACATATATACACATAGTCCAACCCCTATATTTTATATATGAGGAAACTAAAGCCCACTGTGAGTATTACAGAAGTAATAAGTAATCATACCAAGATTAGAACTCAGTTCCATTGTATTCCAAAATCAGCATTCTTTCCCTGGCACTACATTATCTCTTTTGGATGACCTACTGTAACCACTTAGACAACTTCTAAGGTCCCTTCTAGTTCAAAATCTATTACACTATGACCAAAAAATATTCTTGGTGCAAAAAAGAAAAGGGAAAACAATGTCTTAAGCCAGGGGTAAGAAATATGCAATCCAGATTTTGTCTCTGATTTCTAGTGACCCAAACCCATCTAGGCATAGATTTCTAAAGCTTAATTCTAATTGTACATCCTGAAAATACATAGTCCCACAATGAGTATGCATGCATAGATTTAAGAATTTATAGTATAGGTTTAACCCTATTTCTCAGATCATTCAGGTGTTGTTTTGTTAAATCCTCAAAATTTGTCTACATCAAAACTCATTGTCTTAGATGTAAATTCCTTGAGGGCAGAGAACCTTCACCTGTCAGAACCACACTATAATTCTATTATAGCCAAAATGATGTTCAATGAATGAGTTTCCTGAAGATAGTAAAAATCATTCATTCATTCAATAAATGTTTATGTATCTAGTGTATATAGAACATTGTTCTGAACTTTGAAGGAGATAGAAAATTTAGGATTAGGAATAGTCAATGCTATCGTTCCAGCTTTCACATTTTAGAGATGAGTAGGAATCCATAATCTTAGTTTGAAAACAAATATGTTGGGTAAACTAATCACTCCAGACCAAGTCAAGCAGGAATCCATTTACACACGTGTCTGGAGCTGGTTTTGACTCCAGTTTTCCTGAATCCCACATCTAGAAGCTAAGATTAGCTACACTGCTTTAACTATAATAGAGCAGAATTCCTAGAGATTCAGGTAATCACCACGTCATTTTAATTTCCCCCAAATAAACTCAGAATGAGCAGAATTCCTAGGATGAGACATGCTTTTGGCAGCATTTCCTAAGGAAGAACAAGCATGCAGCAGCTCTGGATCACAGCCCAGCTGGCTCCAACTCCACTGAGTTCTATGGGCAACTCTTTGAAGAGCCTACGATGGTAGCAAAGGGCACAGTGCCAGTAGCTCAAGGACAGGAACTTCCTCCAAATGGCTTCAAGAAAGGAGCTTCTCTGTAACCTTCTGGCAGCCAAATATTCAGACCCTAAACCATGGCTCTGCTCATAAGCATTCACATCAAACCGATAATAAAAAACAATGGTTTTGAAGCTACGTTCTTGAGATTCTGAATCCATCTGCTTACTAGATGAAACAGATTCTCACAGGTGGTTAAGGAAACAGATAAAAAGTTATAATTGGGTAGGGTTTTCCTCCAAATGGAATCTTAAAAATTCATATTTTTATTTAGTTTAATTTAGAGGATTCTGAGCTGGAAGGGATCATATAAATTATATCATAGAGATAAAATGAGATAACATAAAGCACTTTGTAAACCTTAAAATGTCATACAGATGAGTATCATTATTATGATGACTACCATTTAACCACCATTCCCTTCTACCACAGATCAGGAAAACTGATACCCAAGAGAGGGGAAAACTACTTGTGAAAGGCCATAGGAAAGCTAGGCAAATTATAGAGCTGGGCTTTAAGTCTTTGCCCCTAAACCCAGTGCTTTTTCCACTATAGCACAAGCTGCCTCTCTTAGAGGAGAAATTAATACTGTCAACAATGATTTATATTTATGCATTCTTTTGTTGATACTAAAACAGTAATTAGACAATCTACCCAGAGTATGCCCAGGTGCTTAGAAGATGCTGATATCACAGTGGCAATACACAAGAGAAATTAATGTCATCTTCATAGGAAAATGGGATAATAATTGCCAAAGAAAGGAAAGATAGTTCTCATCCTTTTTTCCCCCCTTCACACTCACTAGGCCCGGAGTCAGGGAGATGTGAGATATAATCTGGCTGTAAACACTTTTTAGATGTGTGACTCTGGGCAAGTCATTTAACCTCTATGTCATTTAACTCTCCATCTATAAAATAGAGACAATAATTTCATCTACTTTCCTGGGTTGTTGAGAGGGTTAAATGAGATAATATTTGTAAAGTACATAGCACAGAACTTGGCAAAGAGTAAGTGCTATATAAATATTGACTATTATTATCATTGCTTTAGGACAGGGGTCAGCAACCTTTTTGGCCGTGAGAGCCATAAACGCCACATTTTTTTAAATGTAATTTCGTGAGAGCCGTACAGTGCTCACAGTGCGCGCTCCTGTAACAGCGCCTGAAAAAAAAAATTGACTTTATGGCTCCTGCAGAAAGAGCCATGCATTGCCGACCCCTGCTATAGGATCTTCATTTGGTCTCAGTCATTCACCTTCAGCTTTTGTATTCTCTTTTTGGCATTCAGCTCCTAAATACATACTCCTTCTGTAATTTTCACCTTCTCTTGGTCTTCCTTCTTCCTCAAATGAGAGTTGTGCTAAGGCCAAACTACAGATTTCTATTCAAAACCAAACTTAAAGTATTTCAAATCAGTTAAAAAGTCTGTTCTTATATTTGTAGTAAAAATAACTGGATTTAAAGTTAAGGGCTCTAGATTCAAATTCTAGATCTGTCACAAACTATTTGTATACCTTGACTTCACAGAGCTCACTTCCTCGTCTATGAAAAGAAACAGTTAAATTAAATGATGTTTACAGTTCCTTCCAGATCTAAATCTATGATATCAATTGTTCTCAGGCAAATGAGCATGAAACAATTATTGAAGACCTATCATGTTAAAAAGTCCATCCTTTAGATTTCACTGAAGAGAACATATTCCCACAGTATCTCAATCATAACTCAACACCTATTCAATTTGTCCTACCCAAAAGTAGAAGCACTTACAGAACACTGGTTCTTCTTAGTCTACATTTAGATAAGTTTGCTGGAATATTCTTTCTTTTGAGGGGAAAGAGAGGTAGTAATACATCATTAAGGACCATCTTAAAGGAAAAGGAGGGAAGGGTATCCTACATGATGAATACCACCCCCTGCCATGAGCTTTCTGTCAGCCCATGATGATTATAAAATTAGAAGTAAAGCTAAGATCGTTTTCCCAAATGGACCTTACCTTTTTCTCTAGCCTTAGTACTGTCCTAGCAAAATATGCATAATCAAAATTTTAAATTAATTCCATTTCCCATGACTTCCATCCCCCAGGCATATTTTAGTGGCTTAGGAGGATGGAAATAAAGGGAGAAGAATAAGACAGAATATAAGAAAATGTCCCCAAAATTAAAATTTCGCATCTGAGTTCACATTGTTTGAGGTTAACTCCTATGTACTTAAGTATATAAATATAACTAGGGAAAGCAAATATATACATAAATCTCCTAACTTACCTCTAGACCAGCCTTATGGTAACACAGCAAAATCATACCCAGCAGCACAGTACACACAAAGCACCTATCCTCTCCCAGGGGAGCTGAGCTGTTTACACAAGATGTAACTCTCTAAACAGGAGACCTAAGGCACAGAGAGGCGGGGCAGCGTACAGGGACAACTGAGTCCAAAATTCCTAACATTCTCCAATCACAACTCCTAGCCCACAACTTCCTACCACATGCTTACCATGTAGGAACGGGTTTGTACAGAAATTTTATTTAACAGGCATTTTCTATAACTGTTCTGAAGCCAAAGTCATAAATAAAGACAAAAAAAATTGAGGCACGGCTTATGATAGAGGTAAAAAAGTTTCCAAAACCAATTCTACAAAAGTTAATCATTTGCTAATTACACTGTGACATTCTCTAGTACTGTATAATGTCTCGAGCACAGTTAATTCAGTGAAATTCAAGAAGGAGAACACATTTCTAGCATTCAACTTTAAAAAAATACAATATGGGGAGTGGAGACTAAGATCACCATTATGTTGAATGTTTCCATAATTTTGGAAAGAGTTGCAGGTCAGTTGGAGTCAGAGGAGTTGGATTCACATCCTGGATCTCTACTTCCTACTTGTATGATCTTAAACAAGTCATTTATCCTCTTGAAGGCTCAATTCTCTCAACTGTGAAATGATGGGGTTGGAAAATATGGCCTTCAACAACCTTTCTAGCTAAAAATCAGTGATATTGCCATGAATGGAATTTTAATTGGAGTATAAAATAGCAAGCTAGATTTCAGTAAAATATGTCCATGGGCACAAATCTTTATTTCCCATTCAAAATGCTTCTTTTCCAGCAAACAAATCTATATTTCCTCTAAAAATTTCCTCTAAAAAAGCCAATCCCTGCACTACTTGAATATACCTGACATTTTCTTCCCACCCTCCCCGCCTTTTCTAAACCCTAGAGATGCCTATCTCACAAAATAATTATGAGCCACCTGGCCCTGTCACAGGACTAGTTCCAGATTTCCTCAATGGGTTGGCTCTTTCTAACCTAACACCTGACGCATCCTGATGTTCCCTAAGTTAGTTTAATCAACATGCCAGTGAGTCACCTTAAGGAAGGATTTTAACAAGGCAATAACCCTCTCCTGCATATTAGAGCTAATTGCCTTGGGAGCACACACAATTTCTTCTTATGAAATGTCTTCCATTTTTGGGCAGTGACATTTAGTCATTAATGATGACTAAGTAGTAATACAAGCAAAAGAGAGGGTTAATTCTTTAACGGTGATGGGTAGGGCTGTATTGTACTGATCAGAAAGAAAAGTAAATTCAAAGAGCTGAGTTCTAGCCTGAGCTCCCCTCCTAAATAACTACTCTAAGCAACTTTTTTCTAGACATGAAATGCCCTCCTCCTATAAAAATGAAGGTTGTCGGGTTAGATGATCTCTAAGGTCACAGTACCATAGAGCCAGTGCTAGAAGGCACTATAGTTAAAAATCATCTAGTCCATTGCTCTCATTTTATAGATGGGGAGACTGAAGCTCACTCAAAGTAGCTAAATAACTCTCCCAAAGTCACACAGGGAGTATAAAGCAGAGTCAAAATTTGGAAAGGGCACAGGATTTACTGTCAGATGTTTTTTGTTGTTGTTGTTTAGTTATTTTGGTTGTGTCCAACTCATTGTGACCCTATTTAGAATTTTCTTGGAAAAAATAATGGAATGCTTGCCATTTTCTTCTCCAGCTTATTTTACAAAAGAGAAACTGAGGCAAACAGGAGTAAGCAATAAGTAAGGAGTAAGCCAAATTTGAACTCAGGAAAAGGAGTCTTCCTGACTTCAGGTGTGGTTCACCATCTATCTGCCTATGATCAGAGGACACAGGTTCAAATGCCAACTCTGCTACTCACTGCCTATGTCACTTTGCTTTCTTAGGTCTTAGTTTACTCACCTGCAAAGTAAAGAGATAGAACTTAATGAGCTCTAATGCCCCTTCTAATTTTATATCTATAATCTATATATCAAGCTCAGCACTCAAAGGTCAAAACACTTTCCATTGTATCACATTACCTACATTCTGTGATTGTAAACTATAAAGGATTTCAATGTTAAATTGCAGATTACATAGATAAAGGCTACTAGGTCTCAGTGTACAAGAGAGCAATCTAGCTATTATCCAAAGGCAAGCCAGGGTTGATTTGGCTCATCAGTCAAGATGGTTGAGTGTACTCATTACTTCCCAGGTCTCCTTCTTCAAATAGCACTCCTAGGCAAAGAGGACTCTTTCACCAAGAGAGAAGAAGCATTCTTCAGTGTCTAATTCCAGCAATGTTTTGTTCAATCCTCCAAACAAGTCTAAGGGAGTGGGAGGCAGGGAGAAAAGAAGAACGATCAAGAAATTTAAGGACTTCTAAAAGAAATAATAATGTTTTAGCTAGCCAGAAGCCAATGAAAAAATGCCCTCTTTTTAAACAACAATAAAAAATTAACTATCTTTTGTTTTTATATCACCTACATTTCCCCAAGAGATCTTTCCATCATCTAGAGCCACCTTTTTTTTTTAAACCCTTAACTTCTGTGTATTGGCTCCAAGGCAGAAGAGTGGTAAGGGTGGGCAACGGGGGTCAAGTGACTTGCCCAGGGTCACACAGCTGGGAAGTGTCTGAGGCCAGATTTGAACCCAGGACCTCCTATCTCTAGGCCTGACTCTCAATCCACTGAGCTACCCAGCTGCCCCTAGAGCCACCTTTTATAACAAAGGAGGAAAAAAAAAACCTCCGAGTATTCAATAAAACCAGCACCTCTCCATGTGTGACACTCTATGAAGAGTTTTACATCCATAATCCCTATGAAAGGAAGGGAGGGAGGTACAGCCTCCTTTCTCTTCCTTAGAGGCAATCTTGGTCATTATCATTTTAACAGCATTCAATTTGGTTTGCCTTAATGTTCTCTCTATTGACACTGTTATAGTTACAGTGTATATTATATTCCTGGTTCTGCTTATTTCATTTTGCATCATGTTAAAGATGACCTCAAAGCTCCTTCTAAACCTTATGAGTCTACTACTATATTTTCTCAGTTGAGAACTTGGGGAAGGGAAGTAGCAAATAGATGTGTATAGAACCTAATTAAATAGCCACCTGCTTCTGTGCTTTCTTCTCTACTCCGATTTCCAAAAATATTCTGAACTCCCTGCTCTGGGATTAGCTCAAAGAAAGGAAGGGGAAGTTCTTGTTTCATTCCAAGCTCTAAGAAATGGCAGCACTATATTCTCAAAGGGAAAATAAGTCCATAAATGGGATATGAATTTATTCTTTTTAGAAGCACATTCCTGTAGGATAAAGATACTTAAAAAACTTGATAACAGCTTGCAGTGCTGTGCAAGCTTCAATTATTTCACTAAAAAAAAAAAACAGAAAAGATGAGAGAATATGTGCATCAGTAATTCTATTAATAATTGAACACGAGGAAAAGAAAAATGTTGAAAATTTGGCATAGATAATTGTTATGTTTTCCACATGGGTCTAATTAAACATGATTTAGACTGCACTTTGCCTTTTACCCCTGCTATTAAACAACAACAACAAAAAAGCTAAAGCTGCCACTTGTCCTGTGCTTGCGAAAATCAGGATGTAACTATATAGGAAGCCAGGCACTCCAGACAAGGAAAATTAAGATAAGTCATCCTGCAGACACATTTTTTTCCTTTCCTTTGCTGACTCAAAAAACAAGAGAAGCTGGTGGCACAGTGGATAGAGAGCTAGACCTGGAATTGGTAACATTTGAATTAATTTCCAAGCTCAGACACTTAGCAGCTGTGAGATCCTGGGAGAGCCATAAGATCTCCAGCTTATCAAGGCCCTTTCCAAGCTGGATCCATTCTTTTGATGTATCTCATTCTACTTCCCCTCTTGGAAACATAATTGAACCCTTCAACCCCTCATCATCTTCCAATTTATATTATCATAGTTATTTGAAATTATTCCAACCTACTGGCTAGATGGCAAATTTCTTGAAGATTCTCTCTAGTTTTTCATCTTTGTATACTTGTACTTTGCATATTGTAGATGCTAGATAAATGTTTATTGAGTTGAACTGTGACCCTACCCCTTCAACCTATCTTGTTACTCTAAAGGTTTTGATATAAGACTTGCCCTAAGATTCAACTAAAAATTAACTGAAACAGGGGCAGCTGGGTAGCTCAGTGGATTGAGAGTCAGGCCTAGAAACGGGAGGTCCCAGGTTCAAATCTGGCCTCACACACTTCCCAGCTGTGTGACCCTGGGCAAGTCACTTGACCCCCATTGCCTACCCTTACCACTCTTCCACCTAGGAGCCAATACACAGAAGTTAAGGGTTTAAAAAAAAATAAAAATTAACTGAAACAATGAATGACGTCAATAAATTATTGGGATCTAAAATAAAACCACAAAAATAAGCAGTCCTTTATATTACCAATAAAACCCATCAGAATAAGCTACAAAGTGAAATTCCACTCAACTAACTATGGAATATACAAAATGTATAGGAATCCACCTGCAAAGATGAACCCAGGAATTATATGAATAAAAATACAAAACTTTTTTTGTGGAAATAAAGACTTCAATAATGAGAGATAATTGCTCCTGGTTGGGACATGCCATCATAACGAAAATTCTATATAATCTAAATCAATTTACAGATTTAGAGCCAAATCAATCAATTTACTGAAGGGTTGCTTTACAGAATTCCAAATTATGACAAAATTTACACAGAAGAGTAGGGCAGCTAGGTAGTTCAGTGGATGGAGAGCCAGGCTTAGAGACGGGAGGTGCTGGGTTCAAATCTGACCTTAGACACTTCCCAGCTGTGTGATCCTGGACAAGTCACTTAACCCCCCCATTCCCCCACCGTCTAGCCCTTACTGCTCTTCTGACTTGGAACAAATACATAGTATTGATTCCAACGTGGAAGGTAAGGGCTTTAAAAAAAATTCATAAAGAACAAAATGTCAAAAATCTCAAAGGATTCTGAGACTTCCCAACCATGTGATTTTGGACCAATTCCTTAAATTCCCTGAGACCAATGTTCCTATCTGAAAAATGGGAATAATGTTTATAATGCCCTTTCTCCCTGGAATACAATGAGGAAACTAAATATGTGATGGGAATGTAATTTTTCATCATTTGATATGTACTTATTCATGGACAGAATCAAGCCTTCTCTATTTTCTACAACTCACTATTCATACTCCAACACATTCTCTACTATGAATTGCCTGCATCTTGATCCCTAGTTGGACTTATCACCTATATTCCTTCTAGCGCAGCTCTTAGGCAAAATTCCCCTGATTTAAATCTTTTAGGAAGGTGCTTTCGATTCATATTATCTTAACACTTGCCTCTGGTTAATTCAATATATACAAATATAACTTTTTATAGATAATTCACAAAGTAACATACTGAAAGGGGATATAGAGAGAGAATACAACCCAAATGTAATGGGAAGGGCTTTGGACTGGAAGTCAAAAGTATGAATTTTAAACTTGGCTCTATTAAGTCATTGAATGACCTTGGGGTCACATCACCTAAGATGTGATTATCTTATTTGCAGAACTCAGAAATTATTCTAGATTAAATAATCTTCCTCTTGCATATGTCTAACCACTTTGGTTTCCTGCTCAGGAATCTTTAGTGACTTCATATTACCTATACAATTCAAATGGTCACAATCTCACTCCAGTTTAGCTAGAAGAAGCATGGAGTAGCAGATAAAATCCTAGATTTGTCAAGAGTCTTGCCTTCAACTGCCAATTTAGATGTTTACTAGCTGGGCAAGTCTTTTGTCTCACTTTAAAATAAGGTGTTCTTTAAAATAAGGGTGTTCAGTAGAATTGTGCATCTGCTAAGGAGGGATATGGGGGCTTGGGGGAGAGGGAAAGAACATGAAATATTTAACAAATAAATAATATTAAATAATAATTAATAATAATTAAAATAATGATTATGATTATTAATAATTAAATAATATTTTGAAATATTCTAATTAAAAACTTTGAAATTTAAATAAATATAATTTTTTAAAGGAAAATGAAATAAAATAAAATTATGTCTAAGGTCATTTCTAGCCCTAGATTTAGAATCTTTCCAAATTTGGAACTCTGGCATTTCTTCCTGTAGCATCCATTATATTACAGTCAAATGAGTCTATTTGCTGTTGCCTCAAATTGGTATTCCATCTGACACTTTGGTAACCTTGTACAAGCTAATCTTCAGACCTGGATACACTCCATCTGTACTGCCACCTCTTCACCCTCTGCTTTCCTTCAAGACTAAGTTCATATACCACCTCTGATAGAAAGTCTTTCTTGATCTTCACCAGCATTTACAGTTATTTCTATTCTTAAAGGCAAGAGTGTCTCTAAACTAAACACATTAAGTGGGCATTCATCACTTACATTTATTCCCTTCCATCTTTATATAGAACTTCATAGCTGAAGTTCACTCTGAAAAGGAGGCAAAGTACCAGAATAAAGAATCTGGATAGATGAGCAGGAAGTTTTCAGAAAAATGCTAGATTTACATGAACTGATGAAAATGTAGGAAACAGAACGAGGAGAATACTATATACACTGTAACTGCAATATAGTACAATGATCAACTGGGAATGACAGCTATTCTCAGCAATGCTAATTCTAAGATAATTCCAATGGACTTGGGATGAAAAATGCTATCCCCTTCAGAGAAAGAACTGATAGTTTTTGAATGCAGATTTATTTCTTAAATGCCTCTGAATGGTAAGGCTATTTTCTTTAACAACATGACAAATAGGGAAATATATTTTGCATGATCACTTATGTGCAAATTACTTGCCTTCTCAATGAGGAGAAAGGAGGAGAAAATTTAGAACTCAAACTTTTTTTAAAACATGTTAAAATTATTTTACATGTAACTAGAAAAAACAAGATATTAAAATAATTATATGTGTGTGTACACATAAAATCAGGATATTTTGTTCCTAATCCTGATTCTGCAAATTAGCCATAACTCCACGGCAACTAGCTTTATGACTCACTAGCCCCTAGTTTCTTAGTCTATAAAAGGAGAGGGACATTCTCTTTTGGATCTAATATTCAGTGATTTTCTCTGGACTGTTTGATTCAATGAAGGCAGATGCCCAAACTTTGGAACTTCTAGTCTACTTCTGTTCATTATCTTCATTCTGTTTTCCAGAATAATAATTGTCTTAGGACAGTTTCTTCCTAGAAAGTAGAAATGGCCACTTGTGTTTCTATGAAGCTCTTTTTGGATGTTACCTTTTAACAAAGTCCCTTTACTTAATTCCAAGGATGCAAATTGTTTTTCTCTGGGGACAGATATCCTAACTTCTTTCTGCCTTCCATGAACAGGAGAGAATTATGAAAGCTTTTAGGCCCTATTTTATAACTATTTCAATCCTGTCTTAACTCTCCACATAACTCCATTGTAAAATATAGTGTATATATCTCCTTACTCAATAATGCTGAATTATTGTAACTAAACTGAATTTTTTAAGGCTCTGGTTCATTTCCTACACCCCTGAACTGCCTTGGCCATTGGTTTGTTCATGTTCACATAATGTGAATTATCTTTAATGTAAGCCCAATTAAACAAGTAACTGTGCTAGGGAGAAAAAGAAAATAAGAGGACTAGAGAACATTTTATTTATTCATATCCATTATTGTACCTTTAATGTAACCACATATTACTATATACCTTTATTATTGTATATGAATATATAGTAACTCATTGTTTTTGCAATAAAAAGTTGGTAGCATTTTGTTCCTATTTCTGAATACGTTCTCTTTGAAAATATGTTTAAATCTGCTTTATTGACTCCCCCTCATATAATGTATTTCAAACCAAACAGAAATGCCTTTGTATTATCCAAGCCACTGCCTCTCCATTAGCAACGGTAAATGAAAGCTGACTATAATGCAGCCTATATTAAGAATCAAAAAGACAACAGAAAGAGAAGTATGTTCACTGACTTTAAATCATTAACATAAGTGGAAATAAAGAGATTTTTAAGGGGGTGTGGAGTTACTGATGCATTTACCAAATGATGGATGTTTCAGAAATATTGCTAGATATAATGATTCCCTATCAGTGTTCAAAAGGTCATTAGTAAAAAGAAAATTAACAAATCCTTAAGCCAAGCTTCTTAAAATCCTCCACCAGCTTACATTCTGTGAATGCTCTTTTGGAACCAACCAGTAGAAGTTCCAAGGCATGCTTTGCAGATGCAGAATTGAACTCAGGTCTTCCTGTCTCCCGCTCTGTACCATGCCAACAACAATTATAGATTATTAATAACTAGCATACAAATTGTATACAGGATAACAGAGAGAAGTTAATTAAATTAATCTCTTTAGCAGGAGAATTTATATTGGTTATAGGGAGGTATTCCTTTTAAAGATGCAGATTATAACCCATCCGTGCCTCTCTATCCTGTTTTACTCTTGGCTATGACCTCTATAAATCCTCCACAATGGGACAAAGAAACCTCCTCTAGGGTCACTAGACTGGTAAATTAGGAGAATGCCAGATGCAGTATATCCTGATTTGAAGAAATTATTTGACAAAGTGTTTCATGATAGCCTTTATGGACAAGATGGAGAGATATGAGCTGAATGCTATTACAAATTCACTTAATTTGTAGCTTGGTTAACAATCACAGCCCAAAGCATAGGTTGGAAATGTCTAGTAGAGTACCAAGGGTTTTTTGTCCTTGGCCCTGTCTTTTCAACATTTTTCATCAACAGCTTGTCTAAAGATACAGATGGTATGTTTATCCAATTTTTGGATGATGCTGAGCTTGGTGGGAATAACATTTTATGACAAAAACCAAGATTCAAAATATCTCAATAAGCTATAGCAATAGGCTAAAAAGCAAGCCTGAATTTAAGAGAAATGTAAATATTTAGGCTTTTTTTTTAACTTGCCTTTTTTTAAAAAAAAAAACCTTTACCTTCCATCTTAGAATCAATACTATGTATTGGTTCTAAGGCAGAAGAGGAGTAAGGGCTAGGCAATGGGGGTTAAGTGACTTGCCCAGGGTCACACAGCTGGGAAGTGTCTGAGACCAGATTTGAACCTAGGGCCTCCCATCTCTAGGCCTGGCTCTCCATCCACTGAGCCACCCAGCTGCCCCCTTAACTTGCTTTTTTAAGTAAAAGGTGTGGTATAACCAAAAGAACTTTGGGTTTGATATAAAAAATATGGGTTTGAACTCTGCCTTCAATATCCGTCTGACCTAAGACAAAAGTACTTTTAACTCCCTGGGTCTCAGTTTGGTGGAATTGAACTAAAATCCTTCTATGGTACCATCTAACTCTAAATCCTATTATACTATCAAATCAACCTTAAACAGCAGCTTATGTGAAGAATGAATGAAAAAACTCTTATTAGCCTAATGTGTGTCAAGCACTATACTAATAAGCACAGAGGATACAAAGAAAAAGTAGAGTCTTGACTCAAGAAGCTTACACTCTTATTGGGGGAGACAACAAATATAAAAGAATTCGGCTATAAAGTGTAAGGCAAGACCCAAGAACCCTTAGGGTATACCATCAAGTAAAATGACAGTGCCCAGGGGTCCAAAGAGCATAACAGGAGGGCAGATGGTAAGATCAAATGCTCTTCCATCTCACTTTAATCCCTAAAGTTGGTGATTCCCAATGTGGTTCCTTTGGGCGTGTCACCCACCATGGCTGGGTGGCCAAGTCAAGGAAGGTTCAAAAGGAAGAGAAGGGGAAGGGGCACCACGGCTGGTGGTTCTTCCCCGCTGAGCTAACCCAGATGAGGTTGGCAACCTGAAGGTTTTCACAAGAGGGGGTTCAAGAGGGACCTAAAGAGCTTGGCCAACACAAACTCAGTGAACCATCAGCAAAAGGAGGCTGTGTACCCTATGCCTTAACAAACCACAACAAGAGTCCTGTGTTAAGTGACTTAACTGATTAAAAATAAATTCTTAATCTTATGGAATAAGGATTGCTTTCACATACTTCCAAAATCTGGATCTCAAACTACTTTTCTCCCTTCATTTCATACTCCTCCCATATATTCTATCCTGGCTAAACTAGACTTCTCATCATCCACAGTTCCTATTCAACCTATCTTCATGCTTTTGCTCACAGTCCCCTGAGCCCAAATTAGACTTTATCAAGATATTGTGTAAAGAACGATGCCTCTGGAGTCGGTACACTTATACTGAAATCCCAGGTTTGTCTTCTGTGGAACCTTAGGCAAACCTCTCAAAGCCTCAGTTTCCTCATTAGTAACATGAGAAAGTGGGGCCAGATGATCTCTATAGTCCCTTTGAATTCTAAAAATTATGATCTCATTCTCTAGCTCTTCCTGTTCCTCCCTCAATTCCACCTGTTTGAATTTCTCTCCCTTCTTCTTTTAAGTCCCAGTTCATGAGCCATTTTCTCTCTAAGTTTTCCCTCATCAATCAGCAGGAAGTGTCCTTTCCTACCTCAAAGGTGACATAGCATTTCAGGGCAGTCTTTCTCTCTTGCACTTACCATCTGCTTTGTAGTCTAATCACTTGAGTTTCTTGCCTACTCCATCAGCTTAGAAACTTTTGAAAGATACCATTAGGAGTCTGTCAGCTGAACCTCCTGGACAATCCCATTAATTCCAAATGATATAGTTATCTTCTAGCTATCTGTAATGGGGCTAGAGGGAAAGGTATACAGAAGAGCTTTTGTTGTAGAGTAATTTTAGTTATACCCAACTCTGTTTGATCCATTTGGGGTCCTCTTGGCAAAAATACTAGTGGTTTGCCATTTCCTACTCCAACTCACTTTACAGATGAGGAAACTGAGGCAAGTGGGGTAAGTAGCTTGCCCAGAATTACATAGCTAGTAAGTGTCTGAGGCTGTATTTGTATTCAGGAAGATGAGTCTTTCTCACTCCAGGCCTGGGGTCCTCTACCCACTGTACCACCAAGCTGCCCCTACAGAATAGCATTCCTCCATAAATTAGCTTCAGTCAAACCAACAGGACTAGGTTCAGGTAATTTGGCTCTGAGGCATGCTGACTATATTTTAGAGGTTTTCTGTTATTAATAGAGTGGGAACCCTCTCCCCCAGTTAAAATCTGACTCATCCCTTTGAAAGCTATGTGATAAAGGAAACAGAAATTGACCTTCAGCAAATTTGGCTGAAGCAGAGAAATAAAAGATATCCAAGATTGTCTCTACCTAATAATAAGAGAGAGAGAGAGGTGAGGAACAGGTCTAGAGAGTAACAAGAAGGACCATGATTAAGAATATCTGACCTAGAGGGCAGCTAGGTGATTCAGTGGATAGAAAACCAGGCCTGGAGATAGGGTGTCTTGGGTTCAAAACAGATCTCAGACACTTCCTGAGCTTTGTGACCCTGGTCAAGTCACTTAAACCACAATGCTTAACCTTTACATTCTTCTGCCTTAGAACCAATGTATAGTATTGATTCTAAGACATATGGTATGGATTAAAGGGGGAAGGGGAGAAGAGAGTATTTGACCTAAGAAACAGAATAGAAAACATTTGACCTAAGAAATAGAAAATAGAAAAAGGTATGACTTTAAGGAGAAAATTCACATCCCTCCTCCCTTCTTTACAAAATAGATAGAGAGAATTATTACTGTGTATAAACTATCAGACAGGGTTGCTGTACTGTTTAGTTTTTCTAAGGTACATAGCAAATTACCTTCTTCTCCTTTTTATTCTTTGTTCCAAGGGGAAGAAAGAGTAGAGGCAATATAGTAAAAATCAAATGATATCAAAACTTTTATTAAAGAAACTCAGTCTCTTCCCTCCCTTCTACTTGGCAGAAGAGAAAACCATAGACTGGCCCCTCTGACACTGTTCTAAAGGACTAAGCAGTCAGGAACATCCTCGTTCCTCACCTTCTTGATGAACAGAAGAGTCGCAAGCAGTCTTTTTCTTCTCTCTTTTTCTTCTCATTTTCTCTCTCACTCTCTGCTAAGAATTAGGAAATCTCCCTGGCCCCAAGTCAATCAAATCAATAAACCAGTACTAATTTTATGCCTACAATGTATTGATTACACCTCTGAGCACTGAGGATAGAAAAACATAAGAATCAAAATCCCTGCTCTCAAGGGAGAAAAAATGTACATTTGCATGGTGTCCCAAAAGTATTAGTGTAGTTTTAAAGTTTAATAATTTTCAGAAATACAAATACTAAGAAACCTTTAAAAAGTGACATTGGAACGGTTAAATGATTTGAGTTTTTGAAATATTAATGTTTCTTATTAAAATTCAACATAATCATTTTCTTGTACTTGTATCACTATAGTCAATTTTTTTAACTTTGTAAAAGCTTTCATCAGCTGCTGTTCAATGATTGAAAAGATTGCATTTGTAATTCAAGTCTTAGGTTCTCCCAAAGAACAAGGTTTTGATGCATATATCATAGTTCTGCCATGATTCCAAAGGAAAAAGCCTAATGGAGAAACATCAAGACATAGGAGGCGGCCAAGCAAGAAGACTTCCTCTGCTGATCTATCAATCAAAATAACTCATAGTTCAGAAACTGTCACACATAATAATACCATGGCAGGGTGTCCCTTCCTTAGTAAAATAATAAGTTATTATTCAAAATTCACAAAACTAAATAACTATTTAAAAATTAAATAATTAAACTTTCAAATGAACTTCTTGTAAGTTTGTAGCACTTATACTTCTATAATCATTAAAGCTTTTGGGATACCCCATCCAAGAATACAGGGACAGAGACAGGACATGTGGTTTCATTGGTAAGGACAGTGATGGTGAACCTTTTAGAGACTGTGTGCTGTACCCCACCCACCCCACCCAAAGACCTGCTGTGGGCCTCTCCTTAGTGCTGGACGCCCCCAACCCCCAAACACACACACACACAAACCCCACACAGGAGGGAGGAAGCACTCCCATTGAGTTGCTGGGAGGAGGGGTGGGTGAAGTGAGGAATGTCCTCTGCCAGTATAGAGAGGGGGAGGGGAGTGACTCTGCTCTCCTCCAGCTCTGCTGCCTGTGAACCACCCAACTTACTCTCTGTGCGCTCTCATTGGCTGCTGGGCAGAGGTGGGTGGGGGATGTGAAATAATGCCATCAGGCAAGGTAGAGAGGAGGATGGGAGCAGCTCCACCAGAGTCCCACTGCCTTTCTAGTAACCTAGTAACAAACTGGGGGGGAGGGGAGGAGGGGAGGGCTCCCACAGAGCACACTCTGCATGCCATCTTTGACACATGTGCTATAGGTTCACCATCACAGTTATACAGAATTCCCCTACAAATGTAGGTCAGCACCAGCTATGCAACAGATGATCTTACAAAGCTGCTTAGGACACTAAGAGATTAAGTAACTTGCCTAGCATAAATCAAGGATGAGACTGGAACCCAGGTCTTCCTGGCTCTACTTTCTCTCTGCCACAGTGCCATATATGCATGTGTACACAGAAAAAGATATTCCAGTATATGTACAATTATATGTGCATACATTTGTGTCTATACATGTGTATGTTGTGTGTGTGTATATCTATATAGACATACTATATACACACATAAACTTAATTACTCTGATCCTTAATGCCTAAAGGCCAGGTAAATTATATTTTACCCCTTCTCCAAGGTTCTCCAGTACTCCTAAAAGGATTTTAGAGTATCTCTCTTCCACTGGTTCAAATTGTACTATGTTCCTCAAATTATAGGGACCTCCCTGATTCCCAGTTCTCTTTTACCAATTAACAGGAAAATTAGCTTTTACAAAGAAATAGTCTTGCTGTATTACAAGAAAATAAAAATACTACCCTCTAATACCTGAGAGGAATAATCTTCCCTCCACTCCTCTAGCCTCTGGGGAGGAGGGAGGATTAAATTCACTAGATTTAACTCAGTTCCCCATAGAATCCACCCAGTGCTGAGTAAAACCCTCCATGTTCAAATCCAGATCAAATCTCAAGCTCAACTCTGGTGTGTACTATGCTGTGTGATATGTACTGAATAAATACAAAATAAATATAAGATAGGGAGTAAGGATATTGGTATTCGGATGGGATCAGGAAAGGCTTCTGAAGAAGATAGTGTTTCACTTGGCATCTGCTACCTAGTGATATAATTATTCCTTGAAGCAGAAGTGAGTTTGCTTCATAGGCATGGTGGATGCAACTAGGCAAATGTAAGAGATAGGAGACTGAATGTTAACCAGATAGGCCCAGGGGAAGTGTCCACTGCCATCCTCATTTCAAAAATATTATCTCATATCTTTAGTATTATTGTTTGAATTCAAACTTCACTATGCAAAAATCATTTTTGCAAATGTATAGATTTGTATCACTCTAAGAATTTCTAATAATCCATGTTCTCAAATTGTTCCCATGAAATACCTTGTGAGTAAAACTGAATATTTAATGGAGCTCAGCCCACTAGATTCTTTATTGGTTACCACCAAGGAAAATCTCTAAAGGAAAAGAGTAATAGCACTTAATAGAATTGGGTATTGCAGCCTTACTAAAAGTATAGTGGAAGAAAAAAGACAGGGAAAGGTCCTGTGATTTCATTTGTTGTTCAGTTATTTTCATTTGAATATAGCTGACTTTGAAGTTTTCTTGGCAAAGATACTAGTGGTTGACCATTTTCTTCTCCAGTTCATTTGCCAGATGAGGAAATTGAGACAAATAGGGTTTTGTGACTTGCCCAGGATCACACAGGTAGGAAGTGTCTGAGATTTGAAATTAGGAAGTGAGTCTTCCTGACTCCAGGTCCAATCCAGTGCACCACCAGGCTGCCCAAGTGATTTAATTAGTATTGGGAATTCCCAAGTGAGAAGACTCTTTCCAACAATTTAGTTTGACACTTTTTCTGTACAACTTATAGTTTTAGCTACTTAGGGGAAATTAAAGTGCTTAAGTGGCTTGCCCTGGTCCCAATGTGTCCCAGGTAGGACTTGAATCCCTGGCTTCCTGGCTTTGAGGCAAGCTTTTTAGCACATGGCTATATTCTCTCTCAATAGCAGAAGGATATGAGTCCTGAAAACTGAGTAGGCTTATTTAAGGAATGCAAGCATAGAATTTCACAACTATATTCCCTCTTTATTCCAGTCTCTAAAAGGATGAATAACCTTATTCCATCCCTATATCTGGCACAGTGCTTTCTCAGAATAATTATTTAATAAACATTTTTCAAATTAAATTTCCCAGGATCACATAGTGAATTAGTGACAATGACTAGACAATAATCTTTTCACTTCAGCACTGGGACTATGCTCATTTTATTTTGTTCCTAAGTCTAAGATGAACCATAGATAATAGTAATAGTTGATATGTATATAGCATTTCATGATTTACATGATATCTATACATATATTATCTCATTTAGGTTGTTTTGTTTTATTTTTTCTCACCTATCTTACCAAGCAGAAGTGCAGTAGCCATAAACTGCCCCCAAGACTGATTCTCACCTAGGCCAGTTCTAGGGAGCTGATCTTTCTGGTGCCAGATTAAGCAGATATCCTATTGCCGTGTTGGTGAACCTATGGCACGCATGCCAAATGGGGCTGCTCCCCCTCCCCCTCTCCACGTGCTTGAGGACAGTTATCACATGACCCACAGCCCCTCTGCCCAGTAACTCAATGGGAGTGCTTCCTCCCTCCCCTGTCTGGAGTAAAGGCGGGGGTTGGGAGGGGGGGGGTCTCACATGCACATGAGGGTTGCTATTTGGGCATTCGGTCTCTAAAAGGCTTGCCATCGCTAGGTGATTGGCTTTAGCCCTAATGAAGCTCAGAACTCCTGCAATTCACCAGCCTCAAACTCTGCAGTGGCAAAACGTTCAGGAATGTACCACCAAGCTATGTATTATCTCATTTTATCCTCATAACTGGTATTATTGTTCTCATTTTTTAAAAAGCTATTGAATGATGGCACTACTTACTATCCCTTTAACTTTTTAAATCAAAATATCCTTCCCTGGCTACCTCTCCCTCCTATCTGTTGTCTCCCTCTATTATAATATAAGATCCCTAAAGATAAAGATGTTCTTTGCTTTCCTATTTGTAGGTCCAGAACTTAGCACAGTTGTTATTGTTCAATTATTTTTTTCTTTCCAGACTCTCCTGAGCCCATTTGGGAAGTGACTTGAGAAGAGCCCTGCAGCTAGTAAGTGTTTGAGAAAAGATTTGAACTCAGGAAGATGAGTCTTTCACACCAAGTTCTCTACCATATACATTGCACCACTTAGCTACCCCAATTACCATAGTGGTTGGCCCCTAATGAGTATTTAATAAACACTATTTCATATGTTTTGCATGATAAAAAACCAGATTGAATTACTTTTCAGCTCTAGAAAGGGAGAGGGAAGGAAGGGGGAAAACAATTTGGAACATATAACTTCAGAAAACTAATGTGAAAATTTGTTATTATATGTAATTGGTAAAAGCATAATAATGCATATTATAATAACATATAGCATATGTAATAAACAAACACTATTTTGTTGAATTTTACTTTTGGGGAACTAAGTTAGAGAGAGGATAAGTGACTTGCCCAGTTTCATGAAATTATTAAATGTATTAGGTGGGATTTGAATTCTGGACTTTCTAATACCAAGTCCAGAACCCTATCCACTGTGCCATGCTGCAAGAATTTTACTTTCATAAGAGGATGAACTTCCTAACAAATATAGCTGTCCAACAATGGAATAGGTTGGCTCATGAAAAGACATTCCCCAACCCTCAAAGTATTGAAGAAGAGCCTGAATGGCCACATGTTAGGAATGCTTTGACAGTGGAAAGGAGGCTGGACTTTGTTGTTCAGTCATTTAAGTTCTGACTTCATGATCTCTTTTGGGGGTTTTCTTGGCAAAGATACTGGAGTTTGCCATTTCTTTCATTTTACAGACAAGAAAACTGAGGGATACAGGGTCAAGTGACTTGCCCAGGATCAAACCGCTAGCAAGTGTCTGAAGCCAGATTTGAATTCAGGAAGATGAGTCTTCCTAATGGTATGCCCTGCACTCTATCTCCTACATCACCTGGCTGCCCACATTGGACTAGTTTCACTCCAAAATCCCTTCAAATGCAAAAACTGGCTGATTTTATGAAAGCATTAACTTGTGTGGTGTATACTTCCCATCTGGGAAGGGTTCAAGAGGAAGAACCTGAATCGAGCATTGAAAGATGGGCAAACTAGAGATAAGTCATAAAGAGAGGGGAAAGGAAACAGAAGGTGTGAAGCAACAAAAACTCAAGGAATTAGACGTGTTGCCCTGGGAATGTGAGGAGATAGACCTGGCTAGAACTGAGGCTTTATTACTATAAACATGGTGAGGTCTGTAAGGCTAAACTATACTATAAGTACTTTGCATGGAAGCAGGCTCATAAGGGCAAGGTTTAAAAGGTGATACTTACTTTGGGAACTCTAAAGGGGGCCCCAAAGTCTTCTACCCTAGAGGTTCTCTTCCCTTATGCCCTTTTATTACAATTTATGGGCAAGCAGGCAAGTCAAAAGGCAGAAATACCTATGTACTCACAGCCAAGTCTCTGACCTTCACCTTTTTTTAATTCAGAAGCAAATACATAGAGGATCCAATGTGTTCCACCCTCTTTAAACCTTATACCTAGACACTTGTGATGACAATTATTTGTCACCCTTCAGATGTTGGCTCAGATTTCTCATCCTATTTTAAACCTAAATGAATTTTCCTTTATCTGTTGATTCCTTTTAATCCTCTTTGCATCTTGAGTCTAGGGAAAACTCAGCTCAAACTCCTTATCATTCAGAGAACTGAATGCTAGAAGCTAGAAGCCTACTGAATACCAATTATAAGTTAGTTTGCTTCTCTCCAACTTCTGCTGCTACATAATTCTGACCCAGCATAACAGCTCTCGTGCCTGATGTAGGATGCCTGCACTATGATATCCCATCCACCCACTCTCCTTCGGTCAAGCTTCACCCAAAGGGAAGCAGCAAGGAGATAAAAAGACAGGCCTGCAACTGGGAGGACCTGGGTTTAAATTTGGCCTCAGGTATTTCCTGGCTATGTGACCCTGATCAAGTAGTTTAACCACATTTATCTAGTGCTTACCCTTTTATCTGAGGAAAATTAATGCTGAATTGTATTATTTATTAGTAATATTTCTATGTGAAATCATTTTTCCCTTAGCTTCCCAAGGTCAGGGTGAAATTCCAAGCTAAGGTTCCTAGGTGAATCCCCATACCATTGAATTAGGTTGGGACCTTTTGTCTTTTGAGAAGATCTTGAAGGGATCCTCAGCCATGATTCATTTGGAAGCTGGTTGGCTCAGCCACATGGCAGAGGAAAGCATAGGCTGGCATCTTCCTTAAAGACCCACCTCCCCTATGATAAAGTAATGAAGGAGGAGTTGAAGTCCTCAAGTCCACCTCCAACTTGGTTATTTACCATTTTGAGATGCCTTGGGAGGTGAAGGTAGGGACTGAATAATGAGTTTCCAGATCTAGATCTGTGTGAAGGAACTTCCTTAAATCTTTGATTTTTGAGAGGATCATAGACCACCAATTTATTAAGTGCTAGTTTAATCAATAAATTGATATTCTAACCCCAAAGCCAGTCTCTCAAATAATTTTTAATTGTAACATGTCATAGAGTTGTAGTACTAAGACAAAGTAAGAGTTTAAAAAGTCAATTCTCTGACCGCCTAAATCAACTTTATAATTAATTTACAATCAACCCACTATATAATCTTGATATATAACTGATATTTGTAATTTATTAACATTATAATGTCATTAATTAGCATTTCAAAGTATTCTTCAAATCAGAATCTTCTTGTGTTTGTTTTTTTAACACTCCAAGTTTTAACCTGAATATAATTATCTATGTATTTTAGAAACACATTTTTGTTGTTCAATTGTATCTGACTTCATGACACCATTTGGCAAAGATACTTAACAAGTTTGCCATTTCCTTTCTCTAGCTTATTTTACAGATGAGGAATCTGAGGCAAACTGGTTTAAGTGGCTTGGTTAGGGTCACACACTTAAGTCTCTGAGAGCTGATTTAAACTCAAGTCTTCCTAACTATGGGCCATGTTCTATCCAGTCCACTACTAACCAGCCCCACAGAGTTTGGAGCTAGATTGTGCTGAAGTCTCCTCATTTTGATAAGACCCTGAAAGGATTAAAGTCAGGACTCATTAGCCATTGTGAATTGCTACTCATTTGGAAGTAAGTAGGCACAGACACATGGCAGGGGGAAGGGTTTGCTGGTATCTTCCTTAAAACTGAAAGGTGAAGAAACTGAAGCCCAGATTGTTAAGACACTTGCCCAGAGTCATAGGACTAGTAAGTATCTAAAATAGGACTTGATCAGTTCTCTCCCCACTAACAAGGCCACCTCACAAAGAATAACCATTCTCTGAAAGCCCACAATACTGCAGTCAATACTCTCTTAACTTTCGGGTGAATATGTGAGCAAGTATTTGGATTATATTCTCCTTTCACTAGAACAAATACCTCATGGATGCCCAGGAATATAAAATAACTCTTCTAATGTAAATATTTAACTTTATATGCCAAGGCACTTAA
Organism: Gracilinanus agilis; assembly: GCF_016433145.1. Taxonomy (NCBI): domain Eukaryota; kingdom Metazoa; phylum Chordata; class Mammalia; order Didelphimorphia; family Didelphidae; genus Gracilinanus; species Gracilinanus agilis. The sequence goes on from NC_058131.1 coordinate 510,346,368, forward strand.
AGCATGAAAATGCCAACACCTGAAAGCATTCCTTTGAGCATACAACATTGCCTGAAGAAATTGTGATCTTATCACTGAAAATAATCCAAATGCCAAACTGTGGAAAGAAATAAAGATGGGAACTAGAAGGCCCTGGAAAGATGAAATGCTAGGAGTTCTATAGGTAATCTGATTCAGAGATTCTACTTTTGGTTTCTCTAACAATAAATTTAAATTTTACTGATTACTTAATATGATCTCTCAGCTTTTTCTCTCCCTCTCTTCTACCCCTACCCTACCCTCACACCTTTCCCCTTCTTTGCTTCTCTGTCTTGGTTTCTCTGTCTCTCTCCTCCTTCTCTTTGTTTCTTTTTTCTCTCCACCTCTCCTCTCCTCCTATTCCTTTCTTTCTCTCTCCCCTCTCATCTCCTATTTATTTCTCCTTTCCTCTTCTCTCTTCCTGTCTTTTCCTCTCTTCCCATCTCCTTCCCTTCCCTCCCCTCTTCTCTGTTATCCTAGCAATTAAGGTTGCTCACAACAGAGTTGCCAAGCATAAACCATTCTAAACAGTAGTTTGTTTGGTTTTTTTTGTATAACAAATCCTTTTTTATCCAAAGTATACCAGCTACTGGGTTTTATCTGAATATAGAGTTGGAAGAAAAAAAAAAAAAGAGACAACAGCTTGTTATCATTATTTAAGGACAATTCAATCAAGCTTGTACAAACTAATCTAGTCTGTCTCTCTCTCTCTCTCTCTCTCTCTCTCTCTCTCTCTCTCTCTCTCTNTAATCTAGTCTCTCTCTCTCTCTCTCTCTCTCTCTCTCTCTCTCTCTCTCTCTCTCTCTCTCTTTCTTTCTAGTTTTAAGGCATCACCCTATTTTTTTTAATGTTACTCTAAACAGAATGCTTTTTATACTTTCTTCATTTTCCTTTCAGGTCATGCTATATAACATGCTCCTGAGCATGATTTCTCTACTAAATAGATATTTTAGCCAAAAGCCACTACACAGGAAAAAATGTTGTATAAATAGCAAATGAAACCATACTAGTTCAAATAGGAAGAGCTGGGGGAAGGGGAGTGCTAACGACTTTTTTTTGAAAATGGAAATTCTTTAAAGGTACACTTTTTAAAATATCCATACTTTTTCGGGTGTGGCTTAGGCAGCAGAGTCAATAAGGACAGACTCACTGGTCATGAGCTTGAAGAATTGAAAGCAGGAGTCTTCAAAATAAAACAAATCCAAGCCATAAATATCCTTGCTTTGATGCTTCAAAGAACTGACACTCAGGAAAGGAGCCTTCTTGCAAAATCATTGTAGCACCGCATTTTGAGACGGTGGTCAGGAACTGGCCCTGTGATTTCACTAGGATAGGGAAGTAGACTCATACTACTAGCTCCTTTCATCCACACAGATCAGCCCCTTCTCAGCATTTCTGGAGTCTTACAGAACTGCTGAGGGCACTGGGAAGTTGAGACTTAGCCAGGGACACACGGTGAGGTCTGTCTGTGTCAGCAGCAGGGACTAGAACATAGATCTTTCAGGCTCTGAGGCCAGATCTAACTACTACACTGAACTGCCTCTCTTTCATCTTGAAAAAGTCTTTAAAAAAAATCATAATGATCTGAAAGACTGTTCTGAAGCAGGCTGAGAGTCTGCACAAAAGACAAAAACACTTCACTAGGAATCCAGTGTGGATCCCAAAGGGGTTTGGTGGTTCAGTCTTGATCAGTAATACCTGACTTTTTTTTATCCCATTTAGGGTTTTCTTGGCAAAGATACTAATGTGGTCTGCCATTTCCTTCTCCAACTCACTTTATAAATAAGGAACTGAGACAAACAGGGGGAAAGGACTGGCTCAGAGTCACATAGCTGTGCGGGATGCGAGCCCACCAACTGAGCTTACAAAGCAGCAAGGCTTATTTCTCTCCTGGAAAAATGTGTCCGCCACAGAGAGGCAACTCAGTTGGGAGGCACCTTCTGAACTTGAGGCAGGTGTTTAAGTATGGTTTCAAGGGGGTGGGGGGGATTTTCCTCATGCACCGGAGGGGCTCACAATTTAATAACCAATCCTGTCCTCCTCCTAGCGCGTGATCATCCTCCTAAGCCCAGCCTCCACTCTGGACTCCTGGTTCTGTGGCTATGTGGAAGGGTAGGAGGGGGAACAATGAGGGGGCCTATACCTATTCTATGTGGAGTTAGGAACTTTCTGCTCTAGTACTTTCTGACCTCTTCTATGTGGGAGGTATAAAAGAAAAGAAGAAAAGAAAAAGGAAGGGAGGGAGAGTGTGGTTAGGGACTTTCTGCCCGGTTCTAGCTGGCACACCCAATAGGAGTCCCCTTCACAGCTAGGAAGTATCGGGGATCTGATTTGAACTCAGGCCTTCCTGACTCCAGACCCTATGCTCTATCCATGGTGCCACCTAGCTGCCCCAAAGGACTTTAAACCTTATCTAAGGATGGAAAATCCCATTTTGCCTCAGTCTTCATCATCTGAAAAAAATAGGAAGAAATATCCTTAACAAAACCACTTCTACCTTCAGAGATTTCCAAGTAGTACAATAAGAGGAAAAATTATCTGGCAGTTTTGTTGTCCTGGGTAAAATCAAAGTCACATTGCACACATTGCTTTAGAAGGATAAGATCACCCTGTTTTCCAAAGCAGAACTTTGCCTTTCTTGAATAATAAAACAGACACTTTTCCTCTTCTAGGACTTGAAAACAAACAAACAAACAAAAATTCATTCATTAACTACTCCCTTTAAAGGAAATCAAAGAGGAAAAAAAAATACATGAGTATTTGTGAAAGGGTGCATAAAGCACTAGACTTGGAATCAGGAAGACTTCCCCCTTCAAATGCTTACAAGATATATGATCTTGGGCGAGTCACATAACTTTTGTTTGTCTAGTCCACTGGAGAAGGAAATGGCAAACCCTTTGCCAAGAAAATTCCATATAGGATCTGAAGAATCAGACACCATTGTACAAGACACAATAATAATAGAATATAAGGGAAAGCATTAAATAGTTATTTGGAGTCAGAAGATATGAGAGTTTAGACTCTCAATGTTATATCCACATGCAAATAATTATAGATAAATCACTTAAACGCATTAAACTTTCCCATTTGTAAAATGAGAACCATGTTAATTATACTGCCTCACAGGATTTTTAGGGGCAAAGTACTTTGGAAACTAGAAACTTACACAGAAATCTTTATTGTCTTTCCAAAAGTTCAAAAGAAAATACAGTGATACTACTCAATCTTGCTTTTTCTAAGATAATACACAGCCATTCTAAGAATAAATTCATTCTAGAAAAGAAGTGCTTCTTGAATGCAATTCTAAGTGAGAAGCTGTAAGAGTCACTCCTACAATGCTTTTTTGCTCTAACTTCTTTCAGGTGATGTACCCAATATGAGTACATGGATGCCATTCTTCAGAATGTAAAGAAAAATCTGTGAAAAGAAAATTTGAAGCCATTAAGTAGATTCCCAAGGGTCAGTAGCAAAGTCACTAAAATAGGTGCTTTTTAAAAATCTGCCTTCCTGATATAACTTATATCAGACTATTATTACCCCACAGAGGGGAAGAGGAAGGTAAGAAGGGAGAGAATCTAAATTTTGAAATGTGACAAAACAATTGTCAAAAATTGTTATTAAAACAACAAAACCCAATTAAAAAATTAAAATCCGCTTTATTTTTAATTCTTTAGGTAACTAACAATGATGGATGGAATCACCACATTGAGATCATGGCCTTTGTTTAATGTCAAGTTTGTCTGAACTGAAATAGATTGTTAAGCAGTCATATCTAATGATGTATTCTAGTTCCAAAGAAAGTGACTTCTTCCCCTTTGCGGGGCTTATTTCATTAGTCAATCAACAAGCATTTATTAAATACTTACTATTTGCCAGCCACTATTGTCAAGTACCAATAGCACCTGGCTCCCAGGGCTGCTGTGAGAATCAAATGAAATAATATTTTTAAAGTGTTTAGTCCAATACCTAGCATGTAGCAGGAGTTATATAAATGCTTATTCCTTTCCTCTCCTTTGGAAAAGCTAATTTTTAGAAAGTTTTCCCAACTCAAATCTAACTTTGCATCTTCACAACTTCTACCAAACCCCAGGGCAAAGCAAAATAAACCCAGTGCTCCTTCCATAGGTTAGTCATTCAAATATTTAAAGACAGCTATCATATCCTGGTCCCAGTGTCCTGTGTATCATCCAAAGTGATTTTCCTAAATCACAAGTCTGACCACAATACACTCCTACTCAATAAACTCCAATGGCTCCCTATTGCCTCCAGGAGCAAGTACAAAATTCTCTGTTTGGCAAGGTTTTTATAAGCTCTTCAGCTTCCTATCTTTCCTTTCTTACACTTCATTCCCCAACATACACTCTTCAATTCAGTGACATTAACCTCCTGACTGTTACAAAGAAGACACTCCATCTCTCCAGGCATTTCCTCTGGATGTGCCCATACCAGGAATGTTCTCCTTCTTTTGCCCTGACTACATACCTCCCAGGTTTTTCTTAAGTCCCAATTAGAATCCTACCTTCTACAAGAAGCCTTTTCTAATCCTTCTTAATTCCACTGCATTTCCTCTATTAATTATTTCCTTTTTATCCTAGAAATACCTGGCTTGTCTCTCCTATTAGATTGTAAACTCCTTCAAGGCAAGGACTAAGGGTTATCTTTTGCTTCATTTTTGTATTCCAGAACTTAGCACAGTGCTTGTCACATATGTTGATTGATTGACTGATTTATAAAATATCTCCAGTTCCTCCAAATTACTAACTCAAGCTCTAGAGGAAAAAGGAAATTCCTTTTATGTCAAGGAATCTAGATTCAAATCCTGCCTCTGACATTCCTGAGTGACATTATTTCTTTATTTTGCTAAGTGACTTTAGACAAATCAATTACTTTCCCTAGACCTCAGTTTCCTCTTTTGTAAAATGAAGGACTAGAATGAGATTCCTTTTAGCTGTAGATCTCTGTGATTCTATGGCTGACTCTCTAGTTGCCTTCTGGACATTCTCTGGAGCAGTGGTTCCCAAACTTTTTTGGCCTACCGCTCCCTTTCCAGAAAAAAATATTACTTAGCCCCCTGGAAATTAATTTTTTAAATTTTAATAGCAATTAATAGGAAAGATAAATGTACCTGTGGCCATCGCCACTCCCCTGGATCGCTGTAGCATCCAAGAGGGGGTGGTAGCACCTACTTTGGAAATCACTGCTCTAGAACAATGTCCTTTCTATGTGTTGCCCAGAACTAAACACAAGAGTCCAGATGTGGCCTAAATAGGCAGAAAACAATTTGACTATTACCTCCCTTGCCCTAGTCCTAGACCTGCTTAATGTAGCCTAGGTTTTCATTAACTCTCCTAATAAATTTCTTCCAGGAATTGGCCTATCTAAAATTCATTTAAAGAAGATAAATGAACCTCCATGCTTGGGTCCTGGGAGACTTGATTTTATTGGTAACTTTATTTTATCCATCTCTCTACAGCTTTGTAGCCCATCTTCATGAATTATTATGGCCAAAAAAAATTTCTTTTCCTGAGGACCAACTTTAAGGTAACAAGCCACTTCAAACTCAGATAGGCTAGTCTTTCATCAATACACAAATAGTGTGTACTTTGACCCACAATGAAAATCCTTCTATCCCCTACCAGAGGTTCAATTCCTCCAGCATGGTTTTCAAAAACCTAGGGTCAATGTTCACACTAAGATCTATCTATATCAAATGGAAATATTGAGGTTTTGTATGTATTCTCATTGTCTGAAAAATATTGAAACAGAAATTTCCTTCAGGAAGGAAAAAGTACTTTGAAATTTTCCAGCGCCTCTCTCTCAAACCCAATACAAAGTTACCAAGGTACCAATTATTTAACCAGACATCGCAATCCAAACACAATCCAACATGCAGTTGTCAGGTTCCTATGATGTGCTGCTGTGCCAGGTACTGTATATACAAAAGACAAAAATGAAAATACTCCCTGACCTCAAGGACTTGCTTAGACACTAACCATTATGATGACAACTGGAGGAGGGAAAAGAGTTCTCTTAAATTTATTTACAAATCCCAGAAGTTAGCCCAAAGTAACAGAGCTTTTAAAAGGGAAAAAGAAAAGGTTAATAACATAAACTTAGAAAAGTCACTCAACTCTTTATTTTTCGGGTTCCTTATTTGTAAAATAAAAGAGTCCAATTAAATAATTTTGAAAAGTTCCTTCCAGCTCCACCATGATTTTTTAAAAGTATTCTTTGTTTACATGTATCTCCATTCTCCATAAGGGCAGCTAGGTGGAATTGTCATGGAGTCAGGAAAATCAGAGTTCAAATTTTGCCTCAGACAATTAATAGATATGTGATATTGGGCAAATCACTTAACTCTATTTTATCTCAGTATCCTCATCTGTCAAATAAGCTGGAAAAGAAAATAGTAAACCACTCCAGTATCTTTGCCAAGAAAACCCCAAAAAGCGGTCACAAAAAGTCTGATAAAACTGAAATGATTAAACAACCATTCTCCAACTCACATTCATATACTGTTCTAGTTATAGGTCACATTAAAATAAAATCAAAAAATTTACTGGCCTTACCAAAGCACATTAGCAACATTATTCTGCAATTTAAAGTCTTAGAAAGTTGCCTGTAGCATAGTGCAATTAAATGGCAAATATTTTACAGACTTGACACAACAATCCTCTAAAGTGCATTCTGCAAGGACTATGATGCCCATTTTATAGGGCAGGGAACTGAGGCTTGAAAGGTAGTGTCATAAGAATCAAAATTTGAACCCAGGTCTTATGACTTAGCAGCAAAAAACTTTTTCTATAAACATATTGCCTATAATACAAGTTTCTGAATATGTGCTATTTCAACTCCACTTAAAGGAGAATAGACTGACTGCAAACTAGACAGCAACTCCCCCACCAAATGCCTTACCTCAAACATTCCAATTAATTACCATGAACATCCATCTAAACTCTATGCACTAAAATAGGATCCCATCTCTTTTTTCTCCTACTGAGATCACAGCCCAATGTTTTACCTGTCTCATCATTAATCTGTTCTATCACAACTTCCAACTCTTGCCGTTGAAGAATTTCTGGCAATGTACTCAGTGTAAAATTCCACTGAAAAAATTTGATGTGTGTCATAATGGAATTTAACCCTTTCTTAATACTGCAAATAAAAATTTTTCTTCAGGAAGCATTTATTCCAGTATTCATTTCCAAATTTTTTAAACCTAAAGTTATATAATGTCAGTATCTTTTTATTGTTGATTTCCTCCCCTAACAGATGTTACTCGGCTCTGTGATTTAGTCAGCTCTCTTTTCTCTGGTAATGAGCATCAGAAATATTTAAAATAATAAATACAGAGGAAGAAAAAGCCTGGATTTGGAGGCAATGGCCTTGGATTCAAATCCTAACTTTGTAAGCACACCATTTCTAAACTGTAAAACCAGGGAGTTCAACTAAGTAGGAAAGTATAAAAGAAAGACAAGAATAAAAGAAAGACAAAAAGACAGAGGGCCTGGATTCAAATTCCGAGGGACATGTTTTATCTTTATGATTCTTAACAGATTATAACCTCTATGGGCTTTACTTTCCTCATCTATAAAATAAATATGAGATGACTCTAAACTCCCTTCTAATCCTAAATCTCTAATCCCAGGATTCCTAACCTTCTTTCCAGCATTAAATCTTATCACCACCCTATCACATCACTTTTGGTTATAGTGTTCAGGGAAGACTATTGAAGAAGTCATTTTTAAAAAGTAAAACTATTTTTAAGTAATTAAGAATTTCAAAAGGAAATAATATTAATAAATGAAGTTAAACAATAACTACATTATAGAGACAATTTAAAAAATTGTTTTATTTTCTACCTTTTTTCTGGTTTCAAATCTCTGCTACAAAATGACTAATGGAAAAGTGTTTCACATGATTGCATATGTAAAATCTATATCAGATTGTTTACTATCTCAGATGTAGAAAAGTTAGTATACTGAAGGAATGGTGAAGAGGACAGTCTGGCTGAAGCACAGGATGTACGTAGAGAATGGGAGATCAATCAAGTATTTGTTAGGCATTTGCTATAAATCAAGAACTTTGAGAGGCAACGATGACACAAGTCCAAGGAATAAAACAATCTCTACTTTCAATGTGCTTATATTCCAATAGGGGAAGATAACAAGAACACATGATATATATCTGTACATAGTATGTATAATATTAATAAATACAAACATAAATGTAGCAGTAGTCAATGAAAGTAATGTGTATCTTATTTAATAAGAAATGGAAGCCATTGAAAGTTTTTACTTGGGGGAAGTAACATTAATGAAGTAGTGCTTTATGAAGATGAATCCAGCCTTGAGGGAATTGGAAGGGAAGAGACAAATTAAAAGGCTTTGGCAATAGTTTAGATAGTGAGCTCCTGAAGGTTTAAATTAGTGATATCAATAGGAATAAAAATGAAACAGATACTAGAGATATTTTGAAGACAAAAGAATTTGGTGATTAGATAAATTGTGGTAGGTGAAGAAACAAGGATAAGAGCTGAGTGAAAATGATGGAGGAGTCAACTCTGGCTGAATGACTATATATATATGTATATATATATATATATCACCTGAAGATTGTTTATGTTAGTGATATGTGTGTGTGTGTGTGTGTGTGTGTGTGTGTGTGTGTAACAAGAGGAGGGTTAGGTTTGGAGGTATCCTAGTGAAATATAATGCTTTCAGCTTGACATATGTTAAATATGTTAAATGAATACTTGTAGGATGCTCAGGTGGTGCTACTTAACAGACAATTGAATGTGAAACTAGCACTTAGGAAAGAAGTCAGAGTTAGGTATTTGGAAATTAAACATATAAGAGTGACAGTTAAAGTTATAATGCATAAGATCAATCATTGGGGGGTGGGGAGAGAAGAGAGAAGATGAAACCAGGAGGAGTACTCACAGTTCCTGGGAGAATGAGATGAAGCAAAGAAAGAAATGAAGAAGCAGTCAGAGAAGGAGAAAGAAAATTCATGAGCCAAGAGGAGAAAACTTCAAGAAAGAAGAGATGGTCAATGATCACTGAATATGGGGAAGGATCCCTCTCTAGCAGATCCAGCTGCCTTTTAATGGATACTTTCACTTAAAGCATTAAAACTGACTATTCTAATTTTTACTTTATTTCAGTGCTTAAGCTCTGGTGCAGAGCCAGAGAAAGGCAAGAACAAATATTCAATTCAATATTCAAAAGGAAGGGGGATCCTAAGTCACTGAATGTCAATATACCAAAACCACTTAAAAGGATATCAGGTTCTCACTAGGACTTGCCTTCAGTCAATCAACAAATATTCACTGAGTTATCTACTTGGTGACCAACAGGTAACAAAAAAAAATCATGGATTATTATTATATTTTAGGGCTCTTCACAAGGGCCCTCCTTTATATGATTCAATAGTTTTCACAGAATAAAAAATCTGGCTGTGGAGAAATATGTTCATTTAATGATCTTATTATTTTGTCTCAAATATATCCACTTGGCAGGGTTTCAAGTTATACATAATTATTGCATAAAATTAATGGAAAGTCTAATAGATCTAATCAGCTTGTACAGGAATGAGACCTTTTAATCCTAACACCCAACACTCATTAAAAAGAAAATTTGTTTCACTACTCAGGAACTTCAGTGAATGGGATATGATGACCCACGCCCTAGAGAGGCCATAATGACATTTTGTTTTTCCGATGAAGAACTGGAGCTGGGAAGAAGTACTGAGAGCTGAACTTGGAATTAAGAGCCCTGGGTGCAAAGCCCACCTATGTTCCTAGCTAGTGAATATGAGCAAGTCCCTTACTTTCTGAGTCTCCATTTCCTATTCTGAAAATGGATGTAATAATGTTTATGTCTACTTCACAGTATATTTTGAAGGTCAAATGAGATCAGGTATATAATTATGTTTATAAAATTTAAGACACTAAATCATTTACTATTATTAGTAATGGCAGTTTGTTATAGTTTTTCAGTAGTTTTAGTCATGTCTGACACTGTAGGATCCCATTTGGGGCTTTGTTTGGCAAATATGCTAGAGTGGTTTGCCATTTTCTTCTTCAGTTCTTTTTACAGATGAGGAAACTGAGGCAAACACAGTGATGTGCCTTGCCCACAGTCACATAGCTAGTAAGTGTCTGAGGCCTCATTTGAACTCAGGCCTTTCTTACTCCCGGCCTGGAACTCTATCCACCATACCATTTAGGTACCAATAACAACAGTAGTAGGGGCTTAGTAAACATCTTACAAATTGAATTAGTATATCTAAATAAACCATGAGTCTATATAAATAAATGCTCAAAAAGGATCATCTAGTTTAAAACACTTCATTTTAAGGATAAAGAAATTGGGGAACAAAGAGACAAAAAATGGTCTTTTCTGCCTTTTTTTCCAGTCTTTTTGGCTCTAGAGAAAAAAGAGGCAGAGAAGCACCAAAGTACTTATAACGGATCTCAAAAGCATTTATCAAATCAATTTGGAATATTTTTAATGAATATCTATTGTCCTTTGAGGATTGTGCATAGGCACTAAATAAATGCAGGCTAAAAAAAAAAACCTAAAGGAGCTAATTAAACAGACATAAAAGGATATATAGGCAACAAAATAAATGATAAATACTAGCTTTGGCAAATGAACAAATGAACTGCAATCACCTCATTCATGCAGTGGGAAAAACTAAGATCTAGAAAGGAAAAGGACATGCTTAAGGTGATATTTCAAATTAATGTACAAATAAAAGAAAGTAATACACACTGAAACTCTAATACAGTTGCTCAGTGTAAAAGTCTGAGAAAGAAAATAAGAGAAAGGATCTCTTAAATATTAATTTTAATTTAATTTTCATTTTAATTTACCTTTAGGTAAAGATTTAAAAGGGGGGAAAAAGAGGTAATGGCTTGGAGGGGGAAATATAAAGATTGTGTGAATGGAGATACTAAACCAGGGACTCTGGGAGAAATTAGAAGGGAGAAGGTGATATAATCAGAGGAGTCAGAAGAAAAACAGGAAAAAATGAGGTGGTATGGGAAGACATAAGGAAACAGGCTCTGAAGTGTTCTTCTAGTTTTATGTGCCCTGACTGCTATGATAGTCTTTCCATATATGCAGTTTCCTCGTAGGAACAAAATGCAGAATTAGCAGTAGAAGGCAACTGCCTAAGAATGTGTAGGCAGGTATTCTTTTTTGAAATTGAAGTTGTTGGGTTTTTTTCCAATTATTAAGAAAAAAGTGAGAAGAGATAGTGTTCTTCATTATTAATCCTCTGAAATATAACTGATCATATTTGATTAAATGTTATTGAACTATAAGTTGTTCTCTAAGTTCTGCTCACTTCGTTCTGTATCAGTTCATACTGATTTTGTTTCTCTTAAGTAATTTTTGTCATCATTTCTTAAAACACAATAATATTTCATAATAGTGATATACCATAATTTATTTGTTCAGCCACTCTTTAGGTGAAAAGCATCATTTTGGTTTCTAATTCTTTGCCACTCCAAATAATAGCTACTGTAAATGTTTTTGCATATATGAGTCCTTTCTATTCTTTTGTCTTTGGGGTATAGGCCCATTAGTGTTATCACTAGATTAAAGGGCTAAGTAACTTTTCAGGGATAGTTCCAAATTACTTCCCAGAATAGTGCATCAATTTAAAGTTTAATCAAGAGTGTTTTTCCACAGACCCTCCAACACTTGTCATTTTCCTTTATTGTCATAGTTTCCAATCTGATAAGTGTAAGGTTATCAGATTTTTTTGCTTTAATTTTCATTTCTTTAATTATTAATGATTTGAAGTATTTGTATATGGATTAGATTTCTTCCCTTTAGATCAAACAGGCAGATAGTTCTAAGCTTAACTCTAACCAGTGTTTATGATGGGAGAGAAGGGAATAAGGGAAATGTCCTAACCCGACCCTAACTTACTATATTGAAGAGACATTCCATTTGATGGTGGGAAAGCAAATTTTTAACAATCAAACTAAGACTTTGTTACCATCAGGGAGGCACTAAGGAAAGTAGTCCAAATGACCTTCAGCTGAAGTTGAAAACTAGGAATAAAGTACCAAGATCTTTGTAAAAAACTAACAGCTTAATATTATTGTACCTCTCCATCCCCCTTCTGAGTTCCCTGGAAGTAATCTAAAACATATTCATTAATATAACCTGGGAATTTGGTATTATCAAAGAATAAAGAGAAAAAGATGAAGTGGAGAACTGGGACACGAAGGAAGGAAGGCCCTGTGATCTTCTTTCCCCAGAGGACCTAAAGCAAAGAGTAACCAAGAACTTGTCATCACAAGAAAATTGAAAAGGTAACCAAGAATTGAGATAAAGCCACATCAATGGAATGCAATAGTAGGGTTCTGGATCTGGGATTCAAAAATCCCCTTGTGCCCAATGGTATCACATCTACTCACCTTTACATTTCTAGGTGAAAGAAGAACCATGAAATGTGAGCCACGCTTTTATTCACACACAAACTTATAACAAACAGCAGCAGAAGTCACCTCTTCAGATCCAAGGGAAAATGGTGCATATGGATAGGAAAATACTGCCATGCAATTTGGCAGGAGAGGGAGAAAAGAAAAGAAATGTCTTGGGAATTAATCCTGAAACCTATTTTTAGAAGCCACCTAGGGGGACACAAACACAACCACCAGTATTATTAAGCCAATATTTAGCTTTCACAGAAAAATATGGAGGTCAACCCCTATGTCTACCTTCCTTATCTAATCTGGAAACTGTATGTAACATTAGTGATGTGCAACCCAGGAGGGAAGGAAGGAATAGAAAATACCTTTTGCAAAGGAAAGTAAATGCCACATTTATAATAAAGCAACCAAGAGGAAATAAGGTCAAGGATCAATTTCTTTATCTAAGTCTTCCAAAGAAATCCCAACAGAATCAGAGTATTTAAGAGGTGAAAGGGACCTCAGAGGCTATCTCTAGTTCAATTCATACCTGAACAAGAATGCTCTCGATAACACTAGACATATACAACAAATGTTCTCTGACCTTCACTTGAAATCCTCTTAAAATTCTTGGGAACCAATTTCTCTGTGGCACAAGAAGTTCCTATTTCAATAAATGGAATAATATTATCCCTTAAATATGAGTCAGGTAACAATAGAAACTGACCATCCTAAGTGCCAACAGTCAAATGCCCAAGACCTAACTTCTAATGAATAATTTCATTCTGCCCTAATAACTTTCATCCAGAAAACTGCTAATAGTGGATCTGAAAACTTACACACTTAAAAAATTTGTCCCAACTACCCAGATTTTCTTCAGGAGGTGGCACAATTCCACCTTCTACTCCACAAAAAATTTCCTAAAACCTAAAAATACCTATAGTGTTTTGTTTGTACTACACATAGTGCATACCATATAATGTCCAATATGTGCCAACTTGTTTAATTGTCTAGTCTCTTTTCTCCTAGGCTCCTAGAAGGCAACATGAAGTACTAGATATAGTGTTTGGGCATAAGAATTCAAATTCTTTAATGAACTGGAAGGTTTTCAGGTGAACTGGAACAACCTCCAGGAATTGATGCAGAGTGAAAGGAGCAGAACCAGGAGAACATTGATTACAGAGAAGGATACACTGTGGCACAATCGAATATAATGGACTTCTGTACTAGCAGCAATGCAATGATCCAAGACAATTCTGAGGGACTTATGAAAAAGAACACTATCCACATCCAGAGAAAGAATTATGGGAGCAGAAATACAGAAGAAAAATATAGGATCAATCATTGTGGTTCAATGGGGATGTAATTGGAGTTTTGATGTTAAAAGTTCACTCTATTTCAAGTATAAATAACATGGAGATAGGTTTTGAACAATGGTATAACCCAGTGGAATTGAAAGGGGGGGAGGGAAGAGAGGTGGGAAAAATCATGAAATCATGAAACCATGAAACCATGGGGAAATATTCTAACTAAATTTTAAAGAATAATTCAAATTCCTTTTGACACTATGTAACTCCAAGCAAATCACCTCAGCTCTCTTCCTTATGACTTAGTTACTAATCTTAATTTTCTTCTGTGTCAGCAACTCCTTTGGCAGTCTTATGAAGGCTAGGGACACTTTTCTCAGAATACTTTTTTTAAGACTTGTAATTAAAGCAAATGATAAATCTCAGTTGGAAGTCAATGAAAATAAAAATGTACAGTAGGGCTCCCCTATCCTTCTGCTTTCCAAGGTTTCAATTATCCCCAGTCATCTGTGAATTGTGGGAGGTCCACCCCTGACCGTGAAGTGCTGGAGGTCTGCCCAGAGTTTCAGTTATCCAGTGTGAACTGGGAAGCAGGAAGCACCAGAGTTCTGTCAGGGGCAAGATCTGTCCTTCCCCCAACCACTACTTTCACTTTCTGTTGGGGGGAGGTCTCAGAGTACATTGCTGGGGGGCAGGAGTGGTTGAGAGAGCATATATATATATATATCTGTGGTTCCAACCAGCCCGATAGGTCTTGGAACACAATGATTGTTTTTTCCTATTAAAGTTTACAGAACCCTTGAAACAGATTCTGTGATCTCAGGTTAGGAGCACTTATCTCTACTGACCATTGGATCAGTAGAAGAAGTTCTCACCTCTTCTAGATTCTATTTCCCTCTTGCAATAGTATAAGCTACTGGCAGAAAGGGATCTTTTCTTAAACTTCATTGTACATACTCTCCTTTCATAGAGTAGCTACTCAATAAACGTAGCATGAATAAACAGTAGGACATGGGAAAAGTCAGAAACAAAGGATGCCAAGTGAACATGGTAGATTAATGCTACCTTATACTGAATCTTTGAAGTCTTTCTGCTCTTGAAAAGTCTTGCTTCCACTTACGGTGACAACTATCTGTTGACAACATAGCCTCCCTTCTTCCCTTCCCTTTCTCTCTTCCATTCTCTTTTCAGAGTTAAAATTAGACAAGGACAAGGAATACAGATTCTCTGAAAGTACTTTGGCATATATGACATGTAACTTTGGAAAGTAGATTGAAAAGTCAGACTCTTAGATAAAGGAATCTTGGAGGAGAAACAAGATGCATTAAAATGGAGCTCCTAACAAAGAGCCTCGACACAGTCAGTCCATCAGTAAGCTTTTATTAAGCTCCTACTATGTGCTAGGTACAGGGCTATGTGCTGGAAATACAAAAAAGTACAAAAGACAATGCCTGTCCTCAAGGAGCTTACAATATAACAGGAGAGACAATAAGCAAGCAACTACAAACAAGTTATAGCTATAAAATAAACAGGAAATAATTAAAAGAAAGAAGGCACTAGAATTGTAAAGTTGAAAGAATTCCTACATATGATGGGATTTTAGTTGGGCCTTGAAAGAAGTCAGAGAAGAAAGGCAGAAATAAGGAAGGACACATTCCAAGTTTGAGGACAAGCCAAAGGGCCTGGAGCTGAGAGATGGAGTATCTTTTGTACAGAACAGTAGATAGGCCAGTATTACTGGATGGCAGAGTAGGAGAGGGTATAAGATGTAAGAACACCAGAAAGGTGAGGAGGGGACAGATATGAAGGACTTGGAATGTCAAACAGAAGATTTTGTATTGATTCTGAAAATGATAGGAAGCCAATAAATTGGGAGGAGGAGAGGATTTTGGTGTGGCAATGGTACATGGTTGGATTTGCACAAAGATCACAAAGAGAATTGCTACTACAAATCTGCTATTATTTATTCTTTTTAATTTCTTAGAAAGGAAGAGTGAACCTTTTTTGATGTTTTCTCATCTCTTGACAAATCATACCCCTGACCTACAAATGCGCTAGGAATGCAGGGTGTAGTCCAAGGACAGAAGACTAGGATTCAATAATCTATATAAACATTTCTTTAGCACCTTTGATGTACCAAGCACTGGAGACACAAACATGAATAAAAGGAAAACCATCCCTGCTCTCAAGGAACTCACAGTCTAATGGAGAAAGACAACACATAAGCAGAAGCTGAAAAGTACCTTCCACAAGGTCATGGTGGAAAAGACACAGATGTCACAAATTAGTGTATACAGGTAAGAAATGAAGATTCAAGCCATTGCTGGCTATGTGATTATAAAGAAGTTGCTTAATCTGCCTATACCTCAACTTCCCCTTCTGTAAAATAGATATTTCCAATATCTAGCTAGTGCACAGGGTTGCTCTAAGCAAAGTACTTTACAAACTCTAAAGTGCTACTAAGGTGAGCTAAAATTAGTTTTAAATTAAAGTGAATTAAAAACAACTTTGATTTAAGAAATATATGCCACCCTTTGAAATCCCTAGAGATATACTTGGTTCTCACATAGTTGAAGCTAGAATTGGAAAGTCATTATTCTAAGAAAATAGTACTCAAAGTGTGGTTCAGGGACACCTAGGAATCCACAAGACATTTAAGAAGGTCAGAAAAATTTTGATAATAATATTAAGTCATTTTAACTGCTAATATAGTAAGCATCAATTACCATAACTATGATAAACACAAATTCCTTAGGAAATCCTACATAATTTTAAAGAATATAAAGGAGTCAAGATAAAAAAAAATTTGACAACTGCTATTCTAAGGAAAGAAGAACAACCTTTTCTCACAGAGACTAAGGTAGAAAAGAGGTTATGTTTAAACAAACAAAACAAATATTTGTTTGAAATAGAGTTAAAACATAGGTTTATTCCAAAATTATTTTTCTTCATCTATATGTTAGTGTCACATTCAGTAAGACTTATTTATAGTACTATAAATCTTCACATTCATTTCATGACATAACAATATTGCATAGTTTCCTCTCTGCTGCACAAATGAAAGCTGGCTTGCTTACCACAAAACCAAGGAAATATACTAAAAGGCAAAAATCGCTTGGTGCCTTAATATTTATATCTGACTTTTTATTTGTGCTACAAATATAGTTTAATGTCTATGATTAAGTAAAATAGTTAAGAGACTTGACTTTCTTAAAAAAAAAAAAACAAACAAACAAGCAAACTCCTACTACACATTCAAAATACAAGTCCAGAAAAATCAGGAAGGGGAGGACAGGAAAAACTCTTTCTACCTCAGAACATTTATATTAAATTTTCTTTTTACATAAATGCCAGTTTTATGAGATGAAAATGACAAGATGATGAAGAAGATTTGAATGATGACTAGAAGTCTGTCATACAAATTTTGGTTGAGTTTATGTATATCCTAATTCAAATGACAAGGAAAGAATGCACCCGTGATTTTTTTTCCTATCATTATTTCAGAAGTACATGTTTGTTTGTTTTTTCAGTAAAACACCATTAATAAATGTCACCACTTTGGACCAAGAAGTACAATGGACAGAAGACTTCTAGTCTCATTTCTGCCACTAATCTTTTGTGTGAAATGAGTCTCGAAATATATATATATATATATATATATATATATATATATATATAATAAACTCCATTCTCCTGGAGACAGAGCCGGAAGCATGAGCTAAAAGATCTTTGGTTTCCCTACTTCATATCAACTAAGCTGTCCTTATCAGATGATAGATAGATCTTGAGAATATTTCTCTAGGAACTGAGAAAGATGGAGGCAAGGATTATAATTTCACTATCTGAACTTTCAGAGCTGGAAGAGACCTTAGTCTAGTTCATCTCTTTCATTTAATGTATGAAAAAATTGAGGAAAAGAGATATAAAATGGTACCACCATCATCATCATCATCAATAGCACTCATATGACTTTTTAAAGTTTGCAAAGTGATTTTATCCTGTCAACTCTAGGAGATAAATGCTATATTATTCCCATTTTACAGAGGAAGAAAGTCAGGCTGAGAGAAGTTAAGTGACTTGTTGAGTCACACAGCAAGTAAGGATCTGAGGCAGGATTTAAACTTGTCTTTCTGACTCCAGGTAAAATGCTTTATCCACCATCCTACCTAGCTACCTCTTAGTAACAAATGATAGTTAAGCACTTGATTCAAGACAAAATGTGAAACTAAATTTAAAAAATATAACAATAACGTCAATAAATCTTAACTGACTACTGATTTGTATGGGCCTACTGTTGAGATGAGATGATAAAAGATGAAATAATCTAGAATCTATGATCCTATCATTATTTGAATTTTATTAGGTCAAGTAAAAAAGACCTCTCTGAATTTATGGTATGTTATGTCATGTTATATTCAATAAGTATGTTGAAAGTATCAATTATATGATGGTATTTAAATTTATTTTTAGATGCTTAAAAAAAAACTATTGAAAAGTTTCATAAAAGGAAAACTATAGCTCATATATATGGCATTTATTCTCAGCAAATCCACAGAATCCATCTGGCCCAGACTTTGCTTTAGTTGCTATGTGGAGCCAGAACCTGAAATCTTACTTCACTCCTTGAAATCTATTCCAATTAATAATACTTTGCCTCAATCTCTTAAGGAATGATCAGTTAGATGGTGAACCTATGGCACATGTGCCAAAGATGGCACGCAGAGTCCTTTCTGTGGGTGTGTGCTATCTGCCAGAGTTAGTTACTAGAAAGGCAGAGGGACTCAGGAGGAATTGCTCCCTTCCCCCTCTCTACCGCACCTCCCAGTCCCTCTGCCCAGCAGCCCAATCAAAGCACTTACCCCCTCCTCTAAACAGAGCACCCTCAGACACTTACTAGCTATGTAACACTGAGCAGGTCGTTGTCGGTTTGCTTCAGATTTCTTATTTGTAAAATGAGCTGGAGAAGGAAATGGCAAACTGCTCCAATATCTTTGCCAAGAAAATCTGAAATGGGATCACAAGGACTCAGGCATGACTGAAATAACTCAACAACAATAGGAGAGCAAATATATTATAAAGCGATATAAAAATAAGTGCAAGTTAACACAATGCAGGATAGAAATATTAAAAGGATCAGGAGGAAGGCTCTTCATTTTGTAGTTTTAGCTGTACTGCTCATGAGTAGCATGATAAAGCAGAAAGAGCCTTGAACTTGGAGTCAGAAGACAAGTCTTTGTCTCTACAACAACTAAAACAAAAAAGGTGTCAAAAATTTTAATAAGTAACTACTATGTGCCAGGAACTATATTATCACTTAACTAGCTAAATGATTTAGTACAAGCCACGTGACTTTCTGGCTAAAAAGTTAAATATATATGTATAAATCTCATTTAATACTTATAAGATTCCTTCAAGTAGATACTTTTAATATTTTCTCAAATAAGATATTTATAAAATATTTTGTAACCAGAAAGTATTGGATAAAATAAATTGTTATTAACACTTACTAGTTCTAGCAACTGGTTGATGAAAACATGGTCCCCCTAGATTCATCTATTCTCATCTTTTCTTTTTAGAACATTATTTTTGGAATCAGGAATCTTGGTCCAAAATTCCATATCTTCCACTTACTATCTAGATGGCCTCCAATAAGTCTTCTTACCCACATGGAACTTATGCCATTATATAATGGAAAGACTTTAGTCCCTTCCAGTTCTAAAGACTATGATCTCATACTCAATTTTCCCTAGCCATTCCCTCTTACAGGGCTCTAAGTCAGACCTTCTCCTCACAGATATTTTTATCTTGACACACAACCAAAAATTATACTGCAGCATAAACTCCATAAGCATAAATTCGAGAAAACTCATAGATTCTTTACTTTCTTCTTCCTGGTTTCCCTCCCTGGGTAGTCTTAGATTTGTTGTTGTTCAGACAATTCAATTGAGTCTGACTGTTCATTAATCCATTTGGGGTTTTCTTGGCAAAGACATTGGAGTGGTTTTTCTTTTCCAGCTAACTTTACAGATGAGGAACTGAAGCAAATAGGTTGAGTGACTTGCCCAAGGTCACACAGTTAGTAAGTATCTGAGGCCATATTTAAACTCATGAACATGAACCTTCCTGATTCTGGACCCAGTGTTCTCTCCATTTTACTACGTAGATGTCCCTTCATGCCAAAGAGAAATGAGCAATGGAAGGAAGAAAGTAGAGGAAAAAGATACTATAAAAGGACAGGCAAGGCTCTCAATACCAAGAGAAGTCAACAAACCCTGTTTGATTTTGATAGAAAAGAGAAGTACTTTTTTTAACGAATATTAATTCACATCATCCTCACAACTTCCTGAACAAGAAGGAAACATAGACAAACGGTTACTATGAAAATAATATAAGTTTTATCATCTTCTAAAAACAAGTTGTATCTAAAGGAAATCACAATTTTACATGTAGTCTTCTTTTTCCAAACCACTTGGAAATGTTCCAGTTTGTTAGGGAAGGGGCATTTGTCAAGGTCAAGATTTAAAAATTTTTCAATGTAATCAAGTTACCAATACTGATCTGTTTTCAATTCCTACTCTGTCTAATCTTTACCCGTTATAGTAGGACTTCCTCATTGGGCAAGGATATTGCCCCACCATGCTCTAGTTGATTACCCCAAAGCCATATTCTCTGTGATAGTAAAATGTTCACCAAAATTTTTTTAAATAAATAGCAAAAACTATTGAAGGAAAAGGATTTCGCCAAAACTGATCTGAAACAAACCTTTACCTACTTGTTCAAGTGAAATTAATAAAGTACACTTGCCACAGCAGTATTATAAAAAGGGAAATCTAGTAGTCCCTGACCTAAATCCCAGTCATATATACCTATACCGGACCTAGTCATTATCTACACCCACTCAAAAAACAAAAGATATGGGTGGTGTTTTTACACCACCTGTCAAAATGCAAGTCCTTTGTTTACTCAGTGAACTGTAAATTCTCTACACAAAACCATATTCATAAAATGTGTTTTTCCTTTGGCAGAAGGTCAATTCTAAGATTCAGGCTTCCAGCTGTGGTTGCCAAATCTGATGTGCACAAATTATAATCATAAATAGGATAGTAGTATAAACTATTAAACACACACGACCAAAGATTATGACTATTTATCATATTTAATAATGTATAAATGATATATTTAGTGATATATTTATTATTATTACTATTACAACTATACCAGGAACCTAGAGCAGTTAAGTTAGTTCCAGAATACTTTCATCAGCTTGCCTCACACTGAATCTTCCACAGAAAAACTGATGCTATACAAAGAAGGCAATCTCACTACTATAGTAAATTTCCTAACACTGATTCAGTTTCCTTTTCATAATTCTCTTCCTTGCAGATATCTCATTTGGCTAAAAACTTCAAGTTATGTTTAAAAAAGATTTCTGACTGGTAAAGGGATAATCTAACATGTCAACTAAGTGCCTCATTGCCCACAAAAATCCTCCTTGTTCAGGAGCAAAGACCTTAAGAAAGAGAGAGACTGTAAAAGGAAAGAAACTGTCAAATGAAAGAAACCATCAAACGCAAGAACTGTAAGCAGAAAAGTCCAGATGTTTCTATGTTACCCTAAAACAGAATTAGGGGGAAGAATAGGTTTTAGCATTTGCTTTCTATTTCTTTGACCTTATAATATTTCTAAAGAAGGAGGAATACAAACGGGCTGACCCCCAATTAAAGAGGGAGAGGGCAGACAGAAAGAGAAAGTGCTATTGGTTACTATTCCTGAACCTGGGCACATCCTGTGAGGATGACCTATACAGGTAAAGCACATCTTGGCAGGAGACAGTAAGTTTCTTCATGGTACATCTTGAAGTGATATAACTTTTGGCTTTCTATATAATGATTCGGGAAGGTCCATATTTCATACATAAGGAAATAATTACATTTGTCACAAAAAAAAAATCTAAGTAGCTTTCACTGCCACACATTGGGAGTACAAAAATGTCCCACTCATTAATCAAACAGACCCCAAATTTTTCTGGATGGCTGCTCACATGCAAGGATGCAGAGAAGAGTAGATTGGTTTCTTTGAAGTCAAAGACATTAAACTTAATAAAGGGTAAGATTCCCTCACCCAAATAAGATGCCAAAAGACTCTAAAGGTTCCATCATCAGAGACATAAGGAATGTCACAGCCTGAGGAATTTCACTTAGATGTCTTTTTCAAACTATGAGCATAAAGGTAGGATCTGGAAAAGAGTTCAGGATAATAGAACCTGTGAATCTGCCTTCCAGCTCCACTCAAGTCCTACCAGTAAAATGAAAAAGTAAAAACACCACATGGATTGGGGGACATCAGTGTAACCACTAGGCAATGTTGGCAGCTGGCTTCCTAGAGGAGAGTATCCATGCAGTTCAGTAATCCACTGGACCACAATGCAACTCTCTGAGTCACCCTACCCAAATCCTACTTTAGTAGCACCTCTCCTAAAATTGTTCTTCATCCTTTTATAAGGGATATATATATATATATATATATATATATATATGGGATATATATAGATATATAAGGGATAGGTCTCTTCTCTTGACACAACTATCATTGGACTGTCCTCTACTAGCCACCATTGATGGTACTCTTCCCTATCCCTACCCTCACTATACCTCCCTTCATCACTATGTTCTGGTGGACCCCACCTGAATTTTCCCTGGGCTCAATAATTCCTACTTATAGCTCTGCCTAGCCATGTACTTTGTTTTTCAACCTTCCTAAAATGTTACATCCTCAAAGGCTTCCAAAAATGTCTTAAATATGATATTCTCACAGAGACAGACACTCTCACTTCCACACTGGTAGGGAGAAAAAGTAATCCATTCAAATTTGTGAAAATCTCGGAATGTTTTGAGAGGGAACTTTTAAATACGCTAGCCCAAAGATGTCAAATTTGCTGCCCACAAAAGTTCAAATTGCCTCCAAAAACTGATTAAAATGTATTGGAAAATGTTTAACAAAATAAATAAAAATTCAACACAACAATTTATTTCTAAATTAATAAGCAGTGAGAAGTCCAGCTCTTTGACACCTAAGTCCAGTGCTCTTCTAACTACTCCCTAGGTGAAGTCTCTCAAAATCACTACTTAAAAATATACAACGCATTTATATGTATGATTTCTAGTATGTTTCTTAAATAATCAGTTACATTATTTTAAATTCACATCTTAACCCCTGAATCAACTTCCCCCATCATCCACCTACTCATCAATCCCTCCCAATCTGCTTCTATTCTAAATGTTCCACAAGAGTTTATTACTCTCATACATAACTTCCCTACTATTAAATCAAATGGCTTTTTCTTCTATCCTCATTCCCCCTGACCCCTCAAAGGCATCTGACACTATTAAACATCCAATGACACCCTCCTACCCTTTTCTTGGTAGTGAGTGACACTGCAACTTGTAATGCTTCTGTCCCTACCTCTCTAACCTTCTGTCTCTTCTACTGATTCAACATCTTCTCATTCCTTAAACTTCAGGAGTCAGCTAAGGGGCTCAGTGGATAAAAAGTCAGGTCCAGAGAGGGGAGGTTCTAGGTTCAAATCAGACCCCAGATATTTCCAGCTGTGTAACACTGGGCAAGTCACAACCACAATTAACCCTTACCACTCTTCTGCCTTGGAACTAATACATAGTCCTGATTCTAAGACAGAAGGTAAGGGTTTGAAAAACGAAATTTTATTATCCTCCAAGATTCAGTTCTTGCCCCTTTTGTGTCTCTCTACCAGAGGTTATTAACTTTTTTTTTTTGAGTAATGAAACCCATACACTCCTTTCTCAGAAAAAAAAATTCTTAAATGAATAAAACAAAATGCACAAGATTACAAAGAAACCAATTATATCAAAAGTTACCAAAATATATATTTTTAAATACAGATAACATCAGGTTAAGAATCCCTGATCTATAAACTCATCCACCTCCATGGCTTCATTTATCTCTTAATGTCTCCCTATGGTCCAGTCCCATATCTCCAACTTCCTGGAAGTTATTTCTAATTAGACTTTGTACTGACACATAAAGCTAAGCATGTCGAAAAGTAAACTACCTACCCTTCCTCGTAACTTCTTTATTTTTATTGAAAGTACCAACATCAGTAAATTAACAGCAACACTAATCATCTTTGACTATTACATCTCTCTCATTTCCCCTCCTCCCTATCTCATCAGTTCTATAAATTTTACCTTGACATTTTCTCTCAAATCTATTCTTTATGCACTTTCACTAAAATAACCCCAAGAAAACCTTCATTACCTCATCTGAACTGTTGAATGCCTCTTAACTGATCCTCCTGCCTCTATGCTGACTCTTTTTCCAAAATTCCCTTCACACCACTGCAAGAGTAATTTCCGTACATAGTACTGATACATAAATACTGACCCTCAAATTCATCGATGCCTCTTATTACTTAGTAAATAAAGTATGAATTCCATCTCTAGGTAGTTAAAAGCCATCCATAATCCAGATCCAGCCTACATAATATACCTTCCAACACTACTTCATACTCCTCTCCATCACCCATTATTATTTTCCCTTCTTACCAACTCCAAGCTTTTTCTTACAACATTCTCTATTATCTCAAATATTCCTCCTCCCCTTAAATTCTTCATAGAAATTTGCCTTGACCTCTCCTTTGTGCTTATCACACTGTTCCTTATAGTTGTGAATCAAACTCAAATGAAATGGATCCCTGGGCTCTGCATATTGACTTCGAAAACCACAAATTAACATCATCTATATCATATTATATTTTTAATTATTTCATTAAATATTTCCCAACTATACTTTTTTAAGCCCTTCCCTTCTAACTTTGAATCAATATTAGGTATTGGTTCCAAGGCAGAAGAACAGGAAGGGTCAAGCAATTGAGGTTAAGTGATTTACCCAGGGTCAGACAGGTAGGAATTATATAAGGCCAGATTTGAACATAGGATTTCCCATCTCTAGGCCTGGCTCTCTATCTGCTGAACTACTTAGCTCTTCCTCCCAATTACATTTTAATTTGGTTCCATAGTACTGAGACTATGGTGGCCCATTCCACAAGTTTGACACCTCTACTTAATGGTATAAATTATTAAAGTACATGTCCTTCTCCAATCCTACCCCATGATAAATGCAGATGATAAACTGATGACTGAATTGATGATAAATAGAAAATAGGTGAAATAACGTGGGTAAATCTCATTAGAACTCTACCTTTTGTTTCATATAAACATAGTCTGCCACAGTGGCAAGAGGCTCCAGGAGGGCCAGTAGATTTACCAAAAAGAAAGCAAAAGATTTTTAAGTCAATGAAATAAGGAAGGCCTGGACAATTTTGCAGTAACTATTAGAGTATGTTTTGTTTATGTCATTTCCCCTATCATATAGAAATATGCATAGACAAAGTATAAGCTGGCCTTTCTCCTAGAAGAATGGCAAAAAAGTAAAGGAACATGTTTCTAATTTTCAAGTTATTATGAAGAATGATATATTTCTCTCACATACACATACAAAATGGAAGAGGCTTTTCAAGGAGGAAACAAAAAACAATTCTTTAAAATCTATTTTAATTTTTATCCTGACCTTAAATAAACATGCATCACATCTATCACAGTTATCCATTAGCGCAACACATTGTTGAATATCATATTTCATCTTCACAACTTGATGGTAACCTTCTTAACATCAGGATTATTAAATTCAATAAATATCTATTTACTGTAAGGCTACATGTTGTAGTGGATAGACCACTGGACTTGGGATACTAGAGATAGGAAGATCTGGGTTCAAACTCCACCTCAGACACTTGCTAGTTAATGATCCAGGACAAGGCACCAAATTCTGTTTAATTCAGTTTTCTTTTCTGTAAAATGACATTTGACTTGATGGCCCTTAAGATCTCTTCTACCTCTAAATCTATCATCTTACTATTATAATTTTGTTGCTTTCCTTCATGCAAAGCCTAGAAATATAATCATGATCCCTCTGCCAAAAATAAAAACCCCAAAATTTGCCATTAAAGAGTTTACATTCTATTGGGGGTGAGCAATGGGATATACAACATGAACAAGAATAAGCAAATACACGAACAAGGAAAAGCATCAAGCAAGAAGCAAGCCTTGAAAGATGACTAAAAATACTGAGAAATAGCCATGAAAAGGAGCCCCTTCCAGGAATAGTAAATAGCACAACATCTTCAAACGTACAAAGAAGAGAAACTGAATGCCAAGTTTGGTAAATAGCTGGAAAAAGGCCAGTTTGGCTGAACAGCAGAGTTTGTGGAGGGAATGTAGTAAAAAATAAACCTGAAAAGGTAGGAAAGATTACTAAGGACTTTAAAATTCTTAACTGAAGATTCTATATTTTTCCTAAAAACAAAGTGGTTTTTTTTTTCATTTGTTTTGTTTTTAGTAGGAAAGGTGCCCAATCAAATTTTTGCATTTGGAAGCTTTATTTTGACAGTTGTGAAGAGAAGGGATTGGTTGTTGATCAATTGTTTTTAGTTGTGTCTGACTTTGTGATCTCATTTGGGCTTTTTTTTTGGACAAAGATACTGGAGTAATTTGCCATATCCTTCTCCAGATCATTTTATAGATGAGGAAACTTAAACAAACAGGGTTAAGTGACTTGCCCAGCGTCACACACTAGTAAATGATTTTAACTCATTAAGATGAGTCTTCCTAACTCCAGGCCTGGCATTCTATCCACTACATCACCTAGGAAGGATTGAAGAGGGGAATAAAACTGGAAAAAAAGCTATGAAAGTAGTCTTGGCTTCCATGATCTCACCACCAGTGCCTATGTCTGGCACAAAGAAGATGTTCAAAATAAATATAGCTTTCTCAGTGACTTCTCCTTTGGCCTCATATATAACTTAGGTTAAGGGTTAGATTCTAATCCCTTAGCATCAATGCTCCAAGCTCCACATTTTATAATCAAGAGTTCCTCTGGCTGCCAGGGCTCCAGTAAACATTCTGAGATTTTCACTCCATTTAAGGTCATGCTCCAGGGCTAGAGATTACTGCTAAGGCTAGGTGAATAGCTGGAGCTCAGGAGCAATGAAATTTGCATGACTGACCTAGTCCCAAATTCTGATATGCAAGCCAGTATCATTTGTAATCACCAGGCATCAACCAAATTCCCAGAAGCCCTACCACCCTGAAACTGCTTGATTTGCTCTAATCTCAGAGGCAGCTATGCAAGGCCAAACCCAGTTAGTGCTTGGAGGGAAG
The DNA here is from genome assembly GCF_016433145.1 of Gracilinanus agilis. Lineage (NCBI taxonomy): Eukaryota > Metazoa > Chordata > Mammalia > Didelphimorphia > Didelphidae > Gracilinanus > Gracilinanus agilis. The sequence continues at coordinate 510,373,379 of NC_058131.1, forward strand.
GCTGTCTGGGAATACTAAGCCCTATAAGGCTTCCTCTAAAGCAGTTTACAGTAATGATAACTATGCTGGTTTGGGGGTCAGATAGCCAGACTTCTCTTGCACTCACAAAACATTTAACCTCTCTGGGACTCAGATCTCTACTGTTATAATTAAGGGATTGGTTTACATGACCTCTGAAGTCCTTTTCTCATTCTAAATGTATGATCTTATGATCTCAGTGTGATAATTAATCTGTCAAGAAAAGCCAAAAGTTGGTGGAACTGTGAACTGATGCAACCTTTCTGGAAAGCAATATGGAACCACACCCATCTGTATCTCACAGAAATCAAAGATAAGGGGGAAAAGGATCTACTTGTACAAAAATAGTTTTAGCTACTCTTTTTGTAAAGGCAAAGAATTGGAAACTGAAGGGTGTCCATCAATTGGGGAATGGCTGAACAAACTGGTATATGGTTGTAATAGAAAACTGTTGCACCATAAGAAAAGAACAGAATGAATTCAGAAAAACCTGTAAAGACTTATATGAACTGCTGCAAAGTAAACTGAATTAAACCAGGAGAACAATATATACAATAAAATGTTATATGATGATCAACTGTGAAGGACTAAACTATTATCAGCAAAACAAGGTTCTAAGATAACACCAAAGAACTCATGGAAAAAAAAAATATATCCATAGACAAAGAAGGAACTATTGGAATGTGAATGTAGATCAAAACACATCATCCTTCACTTCATTTCCTTCATGAATTTTTGTTTTTAATTGTGTTTTAAAAATTTGTACCCTGGGGACTTCATTTCCCAGCATTCTTTACTCTTCCCAGGGTCCCCTTGTGTGGTGTCCCAGTGTTGCACCCTGGCATGGGTTTATTTATAAATTTGCTGAAACCCAAGCTGTGAGGCTTTTTTTTCTTTGGCTCAAGTGTAGCAGGCTTCTGGGTCTCTGGCTCTTTACTCTGCTCATTTGCTGAAGGAATCTCTTTTATTTCTCACTTTTTGTTATTAATAAATCTTATAAAATATAATACTTGGAGTTATTATATATTAACTTTTAAGCTTATACTTCTTATGTGATGTGTATTTAGTCTCAACAAAGGGAATATGGAAATATGTACTGCATGAAAACACTGATATAACTGATATCAGACTATTTAATGCTTCGGGAAGGTAGAGGAAGGAAGGAAGGAGCAAATCTGAACTGCACAATGTCAAAAAACAAGTGTCAAAAATTGTTTCTACATGTAATTAGGAAAAAAAAAAGCAAAATTCAATTAAAGAAAAGAAAAGTTATGCTGCATAGGAGACACCAAGTATTGATTAGATAAGGTAGGAGCATACTCATCAACAACAGACTGGGGGCCTTTGTTTCTCCCCCAGTCACTTCCAAGATAATCAAGACACTGCCCTCCAATAAACAGGTAGAAAAACAAAAGGTAGAAGGTGCTCCAGGAATTGGGGGAAGGGAGTTAAAACCCAATGTGAAAAAAAGGAGATAGAAAAGGAAAAAATTAAGAATCACTAATGGTTGGCACTATTAGTGAGAAAGTGAGTGAATCCATGAGTAAGGCAACTGTTTACAGCTAAGAGGCATTCATAAATAGAATGCTTATAAGTTAGCACCTGAAATTTTATAGTTTAAAACTTGGCTATTAACTCCATTATATAGACTTATTCCCAGTCATACAGATTCACCCACATTTATCACATCTGTAAAATGGGGATAATGCTGATCCCATAGACATGAAGATAAAATATGTACTTAATAGGCTTTGAGCTTATATAGCATCAACCTTCCAGCTACACAATCCATCACATTTATTACTGTTATATAAGGATTTTAAATTAAAAAAGAATTACTGCTCCAACCAGTGGAAATTTGTATATCCTGCCTAACAGTAGAGATTCAGACTTCTTCTGGGTGGCAGTTAAGCATTCTTATTGCTGTGCTTCTAATTAATAGGGATAGAACTCTTGTCAATTTTGTATATATTACACTATTTTCAACTATTATCTATATCTTATTTTAACCCCACATTTTGAGAAGCCCATTCTGAACAACCCAAGCCAGCTTTCCTGAGCAACCCCAAATACAAATAACTGGTGTCTCACCTATCTAATCAAGTTTATTTTAAGGATTATGGAAAAATTTAATTCAAATCAATTCAACCTGCTCCATTCAGTGAGCACTTACTTTGGTCAAGGCATTGTGATACCAGAGAATACAAAAGTAAACATGAAAAAAGTCTCTACCCTTAAGAAATTTCCAAAGAGGAATGATGCACAGAAGCAAATAAGAAATTAACATTGGTCTACTAACTGTTCCTCAGACAGCCATCTCCAATCGGCCACATCTTCACATAAATTTGTTCAGTCATTTTTCAGTGGTATCAGATACTTTGTGACCTCATTTGGGGTTTTCTTGGCAAAGATACTGAAGGGGGTTGCCATTTCCTTTTCTAGACCATTTTTTAACAGATGAGGAAACTAAAGCAAACAAGGTTAAGTATTTGCTCAGGATCACACTGCTAAAATAAGCATCTGAGGTCAGATTTGAACTCAAGAAGATGAATTTCTAATTCTAAGTCCAGTACTCTATCCACCGTGCTACCCAATTGTCCATCTTTGCAGAAAGTCTCTCACTCTTGGAACACAGTGCCCTTCCTCATTCTGCCTAGTACTAGCTTTCTTCAAAAAGCTTCTGAAGTCCCCTCTCCAATATAAAATCTTTCCTGCTCTTCTTCCTCCAATCCATCAGTTATTAGTATTCTCTTCCTCTTGAAAACATTTCGTACACACTAAATACCCAGAGTAGAATGTAAGCTCATTGAGGGAAGGAAATGATTTTTTATCTTTAACTCCCAGGCAACATTCATTGCTATTTAATCCCAAGCAAATCACTAAACTTCTCAGTGTTCCATGTTATACCTCTAAAACTCAAGCCAAGTATGTACTAAGTAGAAGTCAGGTCATTCTAATTCTTCTCTTAATACCTCAAACCCAGTCTCCCAAGACATTAATTGTTTAGTCCATTTCAGCCCTGTCCAACTCTTTGTAAACACTAAGAAATGCCAGTGTCAACCTTCATAACCCTGAATATCTTAGCTTCAGTTTGTTGACCTCACATAAATTTAAATATGTAATCACATTATTGTAATAGGTTTACAAATGCTGCTACATTTTGTGTCTGCACAGAGTCCTAAGGTTACAAATATGCTACTTAGGGAAAGTCTTAAACAGGAAGGTGGAAAAATCCGGACAAGATTATTATCTCTTGTTAAAGATAAAATTTGTCACTGAATATTGGAAACAAATTTGACATATCTTATATGACTTTTTAAAAGTTTCTTTAATTAGAGTTTATATTTAACCTTTTCCAAAACGACCTATCTAATGAATTTCAAACATAATTTTTGGTTTCCCTCAACTTCAAATGCTGAGACTATAGAGAAGGAAAAAAGGATTAAAAAAGTCAACAGTCAGGGGGGAACTGGGTAGCTCAGTGGAGTGAGAGTCAGGCCTAGAGACAGGAGGTCCTAGGTTCAAACCCGGCCTCAGCCACTTCCCAGCTGTGTGACCCTGGGCAAGTCACTTGACCCCCATTGCCCACCCTTGCCACTCTTCCACCTATGAGACAATACACCGAAGTACAAGAGTTCAAAAAAAATTTTTTTTTTAAAAAAAAAGTCAACAGTCCAGTCTACTGTTTACAAAATCCACAGGTTGGGGGATGAGGGGGAGGGGGAGGGGGGCAAGGGGAGGAGTGTTAAATGCAAAGTGAAAGGATCCATATTAACAAAGCTATCCATAGTTGTATTTTTTGTTGTTGAAGGAAAGAACTGAAAACAAGATGGCAGAACAAATTACAGCATTTAAAAAGAATGAAATATTATCTGCCAAAGGAAATGAAGAGGGAGCAAATTCTGAGAAAATTTAGAAGACATATGAACTAATGAAGCAAATGAGAGCAATGCATATAATAAGAACTACATTATAAACACATTGAAAGAAAGACCTAAGAATTCTAAGCAAAATCATGACCAGCCATGATTCAGAAGGACTAATGGTGAAACATGGCAGGTGGAGAGGGACCAGAAGTGCAGAATAAGACATGCATTTTCAGACAACAGAAAGCCCCATGTGTGATTTTGTTTTATTTGACGAAACTTCTATTTAGAGAGTATGGAGAAATAATAATAGAGGGCTATGCACTCCCTTCTAAAGTAAATTCGTGAAATCTTTCTCTTCCTTCAAGGGGAGGAAGCCTCCCCTCCTCTATGAAGTCTTCTCTGATCCCCCAAGTAAAAGTTCTATCTCCATCCTCAAATTTTCCTAGAGCACTTTGGTTCTCTCTTGTGCTCCTTGCCCCCCTCACTACTGTGAAGTTTATTTTCTGGACTAAGCTTCTATTGATATTGTAATGTGTTCTTCCTACTTCCACAGGATTTAAATCTCTATGAGCACAAAAATCTATTAAATCTTTTTATTTCTAGCACATATCAACTTACCTTCTATAAAGTAGACTAATAATTGTTGAAAGATTGTATCACAGTTATTATTATTAATGATAACAATACTAACAGGCTTTTAAATAACACTTCTTAGCTTTCCAAATACTTTCTCCCATATTATCCCACTGAATTATTGCAAACACACTGTGATATAGGACAGAGGGATAGTTTCTGAGAAGGAAGCTCAGACTCAGAATAAAGTGACTTACCTAAGGTTAAAAAGCTAGGCAGTGACTAGCTAGGATCAGAACCTTATTGGGGTATTTATTCCACTAAAATATGGCTACCCCTCCCTTGTTTAGGTTCAGGGAAGGAAATTATTTTAAAATATAGGTAATCTAGAATTAAACTCCACATCTAAGCCATCTTCTACTCCCTTATTCCTTCTCTACCCCACTAAAACTCACCACTTTTCACCCAAAATACTAATAAAATTAATCAACTATTTCATTCTCAAGTTTATTATCTAACTGAGAGAATCACTTCATCTTTTTTCTTCTTACTCTGTTGCCTATTCCAAGCTGCCTTTTTGACCTTTTCTCTCTATGCACACAACTTATACCTTAAGTCCATCTCATCATCTATTACCTAGATTAATGCAGTATCCTTCTCATAGGTTTCCCTTCTACTAGTCTCCCAATTCATACCTATCCTCCACATAGTTGCTCATTTTATTATATAACAGCTCATTTGCTACAGCTCATTTTATCTCTATAACTATCTGAGGAGGAAAAAGTGGCATTTATAAGAAAAAATTTATTATTTTTTTATTTTAAAGCATAATCAAATCAATAAGCATTTACAAATACAGGGAGGGAGAGGGGAGGCAGAGAAAGAAAAAAGAAAGGAAGGAAGGAAGGAAGGAAGGAAGGAAGGAAGGAAGGAAGGAAGGAAGGAAGGAAGGGAAAGAGAGAGAGAGAGAGAGAGAGTGCTCCAAGACTATCAAAATGTCACTTGGACTGATAAGATAATATTGTCAATTTGTGCCAAGGAAAAGTAGATATTAAAGATTTTGGGTTTCAATCAGGAGATCAAAGAATGCAAATGGAAAAAAATAACATTTACAAACAACTTTGTCTTCAGGCAAGACACACCAGAAAGCTGTGACTATGTATGTCAAGAGACTAGTATCCTGAAGTCAAAGTTCATTCTAAAGGACACATCAGAACAGTGATGTCCAAATTAAATTACAATTGGGAAATATTTTAAAAACAAGTAAAAATACAGTAAAACACAGATAATATTAATATGTGTTTTGTATGTCAAAGTGCAATGCAGATCCTTATGTAAACTTAGCACTCCCATTTCTATTTTACTTTAGCATCACTTCTATAACACAGTGCTTTAGAACACATTTGTATTAAGTGTATTCAAAACAGATGATAATAGCTTTAGAAAATATCCAAAAAGTTTTATGATAGGGGGCAGGTAGGTGGCTCAGTGGATAGAGACCCAGGCCTGGAGACAAGAACTCCCAGGTTTAGATCTGACCTCTGACACTTCTTAGCTGTATGACCCTGAGCAAGACACTTAATCCCCATCATCTAGCCCTTACCACTCTTCTGCCTTAGAACCAATAAGTACTATTGATTCTAAGTTGGAAAGCTAAAAAAAAGTAATATAATATTAACAAAATATAGGATTATTCCTCAAAAGAAGAGGAAGAGGGCTCATAAATATCTCCTACAGTATAACAAGGTTAAAAATTATAGAAATACTTGTTCTGAATAAAAAAAGGCATGGCTTCACAAAGCAATTATAAAGATTGATAATAAATGGACATCACCGGAACAATCAAATGCAACTAACATTGATTTGCTCCAATATGAAGCTCATGAAATGGCTAAGATCAAAGAATGGAAGATGGAAGCAAAAGTCACTCTATAGGCAGCATTCCCACAAACAACCAATAGCATGCCAAGAAAAAAATCACAAAGGATTGAGTCAAGCTCAATAAAATAGTGTGATGCATGATAATACCAAACTCAGGTCACTAATACCATAAGCTACAGAAAGTACACCTTTAAGAATCTCAGATGGTGATTGATGCAGGCTTTCCAAGAAAATAGTAGTAACCACCTCGCAGATTATAAACATTTTGCACCCACCAAATACCCAGAAAGTCATGACCAAAAGGCTAGAATGAAACACCAGAAGTTTCTCTCCACAAACTGGCAGACAACAAATCTTTGTATTACAAACTTCAAAACATCTTTGAGAATTCAACAAACTCTACTGAAACTAGAGTATTATCACAAATAAAAGTATTACTCGTCATTATCCTCTTTTAATCACAATGACCCATAAAATTTTAAGGAAAAATGTTTATAATAGATATTACCATGCCAAATACTTATAACTTCCAAACTGAGAAAAATTAAAGTTTTCAAAATAGAGACTTGGCAGAATAAAAACCATGAAGAAGTACATATCAGCTCCATCAATCTATCTGCTACTGAAATTGTTCCAGTGATGCTATCAGCAAGCCTACAGAAGATAAACCTGAGTCTCAATACTTTCGTTCAATTACAAAAACATAAATACAAAAGAATAGCAAGATAATGACTTGTTCTAGGACTGTTTCCATTTGAGCATCACAAAATGAACAGAAAAATTAAATAACAATAATAACAACTGATTGAATTCATTCACCTCTGGACCAACAGGAACAGTGGGATATTAACACACAAATCATAAGATAATAAGTTTAGGACCAGAAGGAACCTGACAAATGATCTAGTCCAATCCCTTCATTTTATGGATGAGAGAACTGAGAACCAATGAGTTTACGTGACTTGCTTATAGTTATATACAGACAGATGGTACATATCAGAATATGAACTCAAGACAGCTGAAACCAATTCCAGTGCTCTTGTAACACCATGATACTTTTACAATAGTTTAGAAAATAGCACCAAGTTCAAAAATCATCCAGCTTCATCCGAAAGTTATTGACCAAAGCAATAACAAATGTATCACATTAAAGATGCCCATGACCATTCTTCTATCAGTACTTCCCAAAAGCCTTTATTTTCCTCTCTCTTTCTCCTTCAACCACTGAAAATCCTGGCCCTAAAAGACATAACTATAAAGTAAGGATGAGGCAATGCCAAAAGGAGAGTCAGCCAAAAAGAAAATCCACAGCCTGAAGCACCAGAGTTCCCAGAAGGTTGTGCACGCATGGGTGTGTAACGCTGGCCCAAATTTGTCCCATCATTGTTGGCATCTGAGTAAGCTTATATTCTTGTTAATCCCTAGTGCTAAATGAGTTGTGTTTGGAGAAAGAGAGAGAGAGAAAGAGAGTGAGATCAATCTTGACAGAAAACTGAAAGTTGATATTAAACTGTCTATTGGTAGTCAAATCTCTACTGGAAGAGCTAAAAATAAACTGCTCTGTCAGCATTACATTTTCCCCTCGTTGAACCACAAGAAGACTATATTTGAAATTACACTTGGAAGAGGTCTATGATGAGTTGATGATCATAGGACATTTGTCCCGCGAGCTATCCCACTGACCTAGTAGCTTGGGAAAATTTCTAACTTTGACACTGGGGAACAAAAGAAAGTATCAATAATGATTTAATAAGACTTTATGCTTTACAGATGCACTTCCCCATGATAAACTTGTGAGGAAGACAGGGCAAATGTCATTGTCCTAGTATTTCAGATGACAAAAGAAGCTCTCAGAGCTTAAGAGACTTATCCATAACTAGTAGACTCTGGCGGAAGGATCCAAATCTAACCTTCTACAATCCAAATCCGGTGTTCTTTGCACAACTTCATGCCACCCCTTACGGTAGAGAAAAACTTCAATGATAACAAATAAATTGGTCAGGCTGCCACCTCCCCCCCCAAAAAAACAGCTTTGTTAGGGCACTGACTACACAAAGGTGAGTATTCCAAGAGAATTAAACTCTAAATAGGATGTTCTTAATTTGGTGTTCATAGAGATCTGTGAAGTTGGATGGGGGCGGGGGGGGGGGGATTGCATCTTTCTTTTCGTTAAACTCTAACTAATATTATCTGTCATTTCCTTTATTTGCTTAAATATTTTTCTGAGAAGGAGTCTATATACTCTTCTGGATTGCCAAAATAAGTCCATGACACCAGAAAAGGTTCAGAAACTCTAAATGTTCAAAGGCTATATATACTGCTATCAAAAGCCTGAAGCAAAGAAGACAGCCCTAAAAACTACATAAAACCACAAATGCATTTAGAGATTTAATATTCTCCTCTCAACTTGGTGAGTCAGTATATCAGCTGTAGCTACATATTTTGGACAAACTCATATTCACAACTTTGAGTTTTATCAAAACTTAGACAAGATAGGATGGCATGGGGATTGAAGTTGGAATTACCATATTGGTTACTTTCACACTAAAGGAAAATTGTGATTTTCCCCAGAGCAGAAGCTGTAGAAGCATTCCTGTTTTGAAAGGCAAATAAAACATATACATTTAACTAATCTACCTCATGCTCAGAATAAAGATACAGCCTAGATACAAAAAAAATCTGTAACCCTTTCATTAAAATGTTTAAAAGGAATATAAATCAAGATAGTTAGTAAACCTTTCCCTCCTTTGCCTTCAGGTTCACTTTAAAAACAAAAAACCTCTTACCTTCTGTCTTAGAATCAATAATGAGTATCAGTTCCAAGGCAGAAGAACAGGGAGGAATAGGTTATTGGGTTTAGGAGGAAAATCAGGCCTTCTTTTGCAAGTCACTTAAACCCACTGCCTAGTCCTTACTGCTATCAATTCTAAGGCAGAGGGAAAGGGGCATTAGAGAAAACTAAAATTAAAAAATAAACACTGTTCCCCTCTACATACATTATAACCCAGCCACAACGCCCTGCCTTCTTAAGTTCACAAATCTTCATCTCTCAACTCTTATTTTTTCAATGGCAGTCCTTCTCATCTCACTTACAGCTACTGACTTCTCCTGGGCATCCTTCAAAATGCAACTCTTGAACACCTCTACAGGAGGTCTCTCCAGGTCTCCTCCATTGCTGGTGCTTACCTCCAAATTCACCTTCCATCTATCTATTTATTCTATATATGCCTTATAGGCTCATAGTTATTTTCATGTGTTATTCTCCGTTAGAATGAGAGTTCCATAAGAGAAAGATCTCTGTTTTTGCCTTTCTTTTCATCTTCAGTATTTAGCTCAGAGCCTTACACAACGCACACCATATATGCTTATTAATACATGCTTACTGGCCAAAAGACTATTAAGTCACCTGCCCACAGTCATTTAGATAGTAGGATTGGTTCTACTACTAGGGAAATAATCATTTATCAGGAGGTCCTAAGCTATAGTTCTGGAAGGGCCTTTCTGGGTTTCATGAAGTCATTGTTTGCTTCTGCCTGTATTAACAAAGTGATCCCATTATCAGAGTGAAAATTATACAGAGTTTTTCATTAAGGGGAGCATCTAAGTGGCCCAGTAGAGAGAGAGAGAGAGCACTGGGCTTGGAATCAGAAAGACTGAGCTTCGTGAGTTCCAATCCATCTTTGGACTCTTTCTTACTGGTTGTGTGACCCTGGGTAAGCCACTTAACCCATTTTTCCTCAGTTTCTTAGCTATAATATAAGCTGGAGAAGGAAATGACTAACCACTCCACTCCAGTATCTTTGCCAAGAAAATTTCAAATGGGGTCATGGAGAGTCAGACAGGGCTGAAAACAACTGAACAACAATTTATTAAGCACTATGAATCAGGCACTATACTAAGCCCTAGAGATACATATAAAAACAAGACAATATCTGCTGGAAAGGAGAGTTGGATGAGTGGTAATGGAAGCAAAGTTTACAGCAGTTTGGATCTGGTGGCCTAGAAGTTAGTAAGGTAGAGGCTTGCTTCCTGTCAAGATAAGGCAAAACAGGGGGCAGCTTGCCAGTAGCTCAGTGGACTGAGAGCCAGGCCTAGAGATGGGAGGTCCTGGGTTCAAATCTGACCTCAGATACTTCCTAGCTGTGTGACCCTGGGCAAGTCACTGAATCCCCATTGCCTAGCCCTTACTACTCTTCCTCCTTGGCACCAATACACAGTATTGATTCCAAGACAGAAGGTTTAAAAAAAAAAAAAGATAAGGCAAAATGTTAAGAAGGCTTACTGACCCTAGAAACTATAAAAGATTTCAAAGCATTTAGATGTTTAGTAGTCTCCTCTCAACTTGGTAAGAAAGTATATATATATATATATATATATATATATACTCTGTAATTATATACAAGGTCATGTTCCTGACCATAAAATGGATAGGACCAGATGCTACCCCAAGAATGGTGAATAAATGGATTGGCCAGGAGAGAGACCTCAATGAGGAAACAGTGTCCTTTAGAAGTCAAGTCCCAAAACTCAGTATGTTCTTTGGATTTCAAAGAAATTCAGGAGTCCTGAAATGAAAGCTAGATTTTCAATCCAAAGTGGAGAGGGCAGAGGTCGAGGAGTGAAGTAGTTATCACAGAGGGAGACCAGGAAATTCAACAAGGGGACAGAATAAGGAATTGGGGGGATGAGGGACTGATTGTTTCAAACACAATCTCTTCTGAGGATCGTGTTCTTTTCTGGCAGCTACATAAGACACTGTCTCTCTCCTAGCACGAGCTGCATCGAGACTACTGTGGGTCTACACGACACTGCCCAGAAAATACATACACACACATACAGATACTCAATAGGCCTTGACCCCTGGAAACTCATGTTACAGGAAAGGAAAAAACTAACAGAGTTAATTCAATCTGGATTGTTGGATTGGTTCTAATTCAATGGCAAAGTCATTTCCCCTATTGAGAACTCAGACCTTCTGAGGCTAAATGATAATTAGAGCAAGCTGTGATCAGAGCTGGGGCTCAGGAAAGCTTACAAATGTCACTCTCCCAGAAGCTGGAAGTGATGTTCCAGGAATGGACTGTGAACCTCAGTGACCCGATATTGAAGCAGCTATGATGACCTTCAAGAAACAAAATAGCATCAGAATGACTACCTGACAATAAATTTGTCCAGGGGAGCAAAAATAATAAACTCCTAAATAAAAGAAGCTATGCCCTGGACAGAGAATAGCAATGATTTTTTTTTTTAATAAAGGTACTTTTGTTACTGCAGGAAAAGATAATGTCATCAGAAAAGAGGGGCAACACCCAAGTCATGAACGGTAAATTCCAGGAAAGAATTTGAAAATGGAAGAGTTTACCCACTTATATGAAGTAAGAGCCCAATAAATCAACTGGTAAAGTTTTAATAATTACCTGTAGCTCAGAGGAGGTTGACAGGCAGGCTTTCCTTTACCAAGTGCTGATTACTATCAGGAAAAGAGGTAGCATAGACCCTGCAACTTTATCTTATGAAACAGTAAAATGAGCACTTGAATTTTTCTCAGCACAGCTACTGAAAGGGTTGCTCTAGCGTTCAGCGTGATTTATATGAAAGCTTCAACGCACGACTGGAAACAAGATAAAACAGGATGGCTTGTTCAGTTTGGCATAACAGTTCAGGAACTAGAGAGCTGACCAACCAATTTCCTAAAAGGCCATTTCATTTGTTTGCTACATTGTTATTTCTTTTTTTCCATAGTAATGTAAGAACATGGCATAAAGATATCAACAAATATATAATATGTAACATATTATATATATATATGCAATATATATAATATCAACAAATATTTTGAGTGCCTATTGTAAAAGAGCATGCTAGGCGGAGACATTGAGATAAAAGATGTGGTATGTCATTAGACTCACCTTTATCATGATAATAAGCTAGCCATAGAAGTGGGTGAGAATAATAATACTAATATGTAATCTGTCACAAGGGAGATAGAACAGATAACACTTGGGTAATTTAAGCAACGTGATTTCCTCATTGCAGCTATTCCCTGCAACAAAGTACATTTCAACTCTTCTAGAACTGTTGTGAATTGAGAAAAATTCACTGGTGATGATGATGACTGAACTTAGCTAGGCTGGTCCTCAATTCAACAAATATTTACTAGGCACCAACAGTAAATTGCAAAGCACTGTACTAGGTACTGAAAAAAAAAAACAAAGTAAAAAATAAAGAGCAGCCCCTCCCCTCTAGAAGTTTATTTGAAAGGGCAATAAAATAAATAAACAGATTATCAGGACCATTGGGCGGAACTCAGGCTTGGCATAAGGAAGAACTTCCTTAGTAGGAGTACTGTCCCAAAACAGAATGGGCTGCCTAGGGAGTCCCTGGGTTCCTTTTCAAGGGAGGTCTTCAAACAAAGGCTGGTATGTTATTTTAGAGATTGATCCCTACTATATTCTAATAAGAAGTAAAGTAGATCCTTTTAGGTCTAGTTGAGACTAGATGGCTATTCAGAGCACTGGAGGAATCATGCAAACTAACTGAGGAAGCCCTATAGCAGCATTAGCAAAGGTTTTCAAGTTCGCACGCCCAGACAGCTGCCTATGAGACCCCTGCATTACCCCAAAAGCGAAGGGAGAAACTGCTGGCTTTGGGAGGCTAGAAAGAGGGGAGGGGTATGCAAAAAAATGTCCTCTGGTGCTAGAAAGAGGGGGAATGGAGCAGCTCCTCCATGCTGGCTGGGCATCTGTGCCAATATTTCACCAATCCTGCCCTATAGCATGTTATGGCTTGATACAATCAGCATAATACACAATCATCCATGAAGCCCATTATCAACACAATGTCATCCATGACAAGGCAATAGGCTCAGAATCAGAAAACCTGGCTTCCAGATCTGCTACTTACCACCTGCATGACCCTGGGCAGATCAGCTTTTCACCTGCTAAGTTGGAGACTGTACTGAATCCTAAAATTCCCTTCAAGAACTAAAGCTTGGATACTTTGAATTCCAAATACATTGACATGAGTGAATTTAAAAAGAGAAAGATCTCTTATAAGGGTTAATGAAGCTGCCATCCAGGAGGTGACAGCTAAGCTGGGCCTAAAGGAAGAAAAAGACTTCAAAAGTGTGCATTCCAGGCATGGGGGATAACATGCACAAAGTCAGAGAGGTAAGAAAAAGAGACAATTTGATAGAACCACAAGCTGTCTACTCAGGCTGAGACAGAGTATGTGATAAAGTTGGAGAAGGCAGATTGAAGCCAGAACAAAGAAGACCTTAAATATTTACTTGTACTAAGTGAGAGGTCAATAAGTCCACTAGTCAGTGGTGTACCAGTGCACTATAAGTCAACTAATTAATAGAGGTACTAGTCCACTGAAGCTTCTTTTGGAGATGTTGAGAGATTTCTATAGAAGCAAACTGCCCAACGATACCAAAAACACGCATGCCTTTAATTTGGCCTTCATATAACAGAAGGCTCTTAAGGTGAAAATCCCAAGAGTTGAGGACAAGGAAAAAGAGCACATGCAGATCCTTGTCACAACAGAGGCAAGATGCAATGGATAAAATCACCATAACAGCAGAGACACCAGATCCCTGGAGGGGCAGAATATGATTACGATTCATCCACCCCTAAAAAGTTCAGGCCTAGAGTGAAAAGATCTTCAGGCCAGGGCAAGAGAAGGAGAGGATCTAGCTGGAGGTACACTCCGGACCTGACAGCCAGCTTATGTTGCTAGCTTGTCACTCATCCTTAGCGTAGGCATGCCTAGTATCTGTCTCAGACAACAGAGCTGTTCCCAGACACAGAGGAAAGCCAGGTATTTTATCAGGAGGGGCAAGGACTCAAACAGGAAAATCTCACAGATTTCCCCCATCTGATGTCCCAAGCCAGGCTGCTGTTTAGTCGTGACTCTCTGTGACCCCATTTGAAGTCTTCTTGGCAAAGATACTAAAATGGTTTATCATTTCTTTATCTAGTTCATATAATAAATGAGGAAACTGAGGCAAACAGGGGTGAGTCACTTGCTTGCCCAAAACTACACAATAAATATCTGAGGCCAGATTTGAATTCAGGACGATAAGTCTTCTTAATTTTAGACTCAATACTCTAGCCCCTGAATCACCTAGGAGGCCCTGATTATCAAAGCTACAAAAGACATGGAAAACTTGAATATAAAAGGTCATACATAGTACGTATGCAGCAAAGAGAAGTTTCAGGGTAGGGAATGATTAAAAGAGCAAAATGCTAGAGGAAACAAGAATGGGAGAGAGGGCACTGGAAGAGTATTACCTCATTCTCTGAAATGGGTACAATAGAAAGTGTGCTAGATAAGGAGCACCTGAGTTCAAATCTCAGTTCTACAATTTACTGTTACCTATCTAACCTGGGAGAAATCATTTAATTTCTCTGATTCTGTTTCCTTATCTGTTAAAGGAGGGGAGTATAGACCAGATGACCTCTAAAATCCGTCCCAGCTTTAATCTATAACCCTAATGGAGGAAGATATGAAGGAGAAGAGTTGGAGGAGCTCAATTTGCAAAGGATGCAGCAAGATTACCAGTTGGGCTAGAGAGAATTAGACTGAAAATTTGAGGAGAGTGGAGATTTGGAACAGTTGCATCAAAAAAAAAATGATTAAAAGGGGGTTGCAGTTAGCAATGCAGCAATGAGTCTTGTTTGACGTTGGATAGAAAAGTAGTAGATACTATAAAGTTTGCAAAATTTTTATAAAGTGTTTTTTTCAAAGCAATCCTCTGAGGTAGCTGCACTTAAAATAGGAGAAAACTGAGAATAAGGGGCTAAAAGAGTTGCCAATTATCATCTCAAAATTTATCAGAAGCTTTCTATTCCCCTACAATGGACAATCTATTCAATTAAATTCAAACATTTATTGATCACCCACTAGGCATACCTTGTCTTATTGCACTTAGCTTTATTGGGCTTCGAACTTATTGCAGTTTTTTTTTTTTTTTAACAATTGAAAGTTTGTGGCAAGCCTATATTGAGCAAGTCTACCAATGCCCATTTTTTCCAACACTCTGCATTCTCATCTTGTCTCTGAATCATATTTTAGTAATTCTTGCAACATTTCATTTTTTTTCATTACTGTTATATCTGCTATGGTGATCTGTGATGTTACCATTGTAATTGTTTTGGGGCATAACAAACCATGCCCATAGAAGAGAGTGAACTTAGTTCATAAATGTTGTGTGTATTCTGACTGCTCCATTCTTCTTCCCTATCCTTGGGCCTCCCTATTCCCTGAGACACAACAATATTGAAATTAGGCCAATTAATAACCAGACAATGGCCTCTAAATGTTCAAGTGAAAGGAAGAGTCAACCAATGCCGCAAACTTCATTGCTGTCTTATTTTAAGAAACTGCACAGCCACCACACCCTTCAGCAACCACCACCCTAATCAATCAGCAAGGATCACGACATCCAGGCAAGAAGATTATAACTCCCTGAAAGCTCAGATTATTGTAAGCATTTTTAGTAATATTTTTAATTAAGGTAAGTACGTTTTTTTAAATATAATACTATTTAACACTTAATAAATACAATACAGGATAAACATAATTTTTATATGCACTGAGAAACCAAAAAATTCGTGGGCCTCGCTTATATTCCCTTTATTATTGTGGTCTGAAACTGAAATCCACAGTATCTCCAAGGTATTCCTGCATAGATAATGCACAGAGATAGGTGCAAAAATTCAAAGAAAAAAATAAAATTGTTCCTGCCGCACAGAATGTACTGAGAGACAGGGGAATGAGAAGTGAAAAAGGGATGAGCACGCATCAGTCATGGGGGGGGGGGGGAGGAAGGAAGCTGAGGGGGGGCGAAGGGGAAAGTAAGAGCATGAATTATGTAATCATGTTAACTTTTCTAAAAAATAAATATTAATAAATGTTAAAAAAAAAAAGAGAGAGAGATGAGCAAAAACAAGGTAAGCTCCAGAGGCAGAGAGCCTAATAATTTGGGGGGAGGAAGGGTGTAGAGAACTAGGTGGGCCTGAATTGTGCTTTGAAGGAAGTCAGAACTTAACTTGACAGAAGCAGAAAAATCTTGGCTGTAATCCTATTTCAATTCAGTCCCTTCTTGCTAAGGGCAATTGCTGAATTTTTTCTGAAGCTTAGATTCCTCATCTGTAAAATGGGAGTGAGAACAGTATCATCCTACCAGAACTGTTATTTATGAGGATCAAATAAAACAATATATGTGGAACATTTTGAAAAATTCAAAGGTGTTAGCTACAATGTCATCTAGCACAGTGTTGTTGGTCATTTTCAACTCAGACTCTTTGGACCCCATTTGGAGTTTTCTTGGCCAAGATCCTGGAGTGGTTTGCCATTTCCTTCACTAGTTCATTTGACAAATGAGGAAACTAAGGTAAACAGGATTAAGTGACTTGCTCAGGGTCACACAGTGTATAAGTGTCTGAGGCCATATTTGAACTCACAAAGATAAGTCTTCCTGACTCCAGGCCCAGTATTCTAGTCACTGCACCACCTAGCTGAGGCACCTGTTACTCTAAATCAGTGATTCCCAAAGTGGGTGCTACCGCCCCCTGGTGGATGCTGCAGCGATCCAGGGAGGCAGTGATGGCCACAGGTGCATTTATCTTTCCTATTAATTGCTATTAAAATTTTTTTTAAAAATTAATTTCCAGGGGCCCTAAGTAATATTTTTTTCTGGAAAGGGGGCAGTAGGCCAAAAAAGTTTGGGAACCACTGCTCTAAATGGATGGCAAAGAAAAGGACACATTGTGAGAAAGTTCAGAAGAAAATATTAACAACAAAAGTTATTAAGATGAAAGACAGAAATCATTATTAAAAGGAATAAAGCCTCTTTATTTGAAAGGAAAGAAATGTGATAAGAAAAAAACTTCCATAGGGATTGCACTTTACTTGTATTTTAATATACATCTCTATATATTTCATTTTGAAGGGTTAGTGTTACATTGGAAAGAGAGAATTAGTCTCAGAATCAGAAAGACCCAGGTTCAAGGTCCAAGTTCAAGGCCTACCTCTGAAGATACCCAGTAACTGGTTTTATGCCCTTGAGTCAACCATTTTCGTCTCAGTAACCAAAGGTAACTCTCTCAAAAGTTAAATTGCAGAGCAGTTGCAATGTCTGCATATGGAGAAAGAATTTTCTGCACTAGAGAAAACAGAGGAACCATCAAAATATTTTTAATATATATGCATGTATGTATGCATACATAGGGACAGCTAGATGGCACAATACATAGAGCACTGAGCCTAGAATCAGGAATCCCTAAGTTCAAATCCAGTCTCAGACACCTACAAGCTGAGTGACCCTGGGCAAGTCACCTTGTTTTTCTCAGTTTCCTTATACATAAAATGAGCCAGAGAAGGAAATGGCAAACCACTTCCATATCTTTACCAAGAAGAAAGAGGAGAAAACTCCAGATGGGGTTAGGAAGAGTTGGTCAGGACTAAAAAACAACAATTAAAATAACAATTAAAATATTTACGTATATTCACACATATATGTATATGTGAACAGTGTGAGTGTGTATATATACACACATATAATCCAAACACACATCTCTTTCAAAAAGTTCTAATTTTAGGGGTAAGGCATAAATTCACACCAATAAAGTAATGTCTTTTATTCACAGAAGAGAAAAATAGTTGGCTTTTTAGCAGATCTAGGTTACGGTATCTATGTACCTTAAGGAAAGTTTAAAAATTAAACCACCTCCCTACCCTCCAGAGGCAGCTCAGAATATTCACTATAACACACTGGACTTGAATTTTTACAAAATTAAGTACCCGCATTCCACAAAAAGCCATATTCTCTAATATTAAAAATATTTTTAGACAAATTATTGCTAAAAAGTGTCTATCACTGCATCTGTGAGACAGCTATGTGGGACAGTGGATAGAGAGCTGGATCTGGAGTTAGAACTTGAGTTCAAATCCTGATCCAGACAAGCACTATCTGTGTGACCTTGGGAAAGTCACTAAACCTGTTGGTATTAATTTTCTCTATCATAAAATGGGGATAATAATGGCACCTACCTTTTAATTGTGAGACTTAAATGAGATATTATATACAAAGCACTTGGCACAGTGACTGGCATATAATAGATGCCATATAAATATGACCTCATTATTATCATCAGTAGTATCATTATTTTTTACTTCCCAATGTCTTGTTCACCTTGTCTATTCCTGGCCCCAGTTCTCTCTTCCTTTCAGACATTAGTAAATCAGAAAAATGCCTAAACATTGAAGAATTCCCACATGGTTAAAAAAAAAAAATTCAAGCCATTTGAATGATAAGGTCAAATGAAAATCATTGTCCTGTTCAACTTCCAGCATTAAAAAGCCATGCCGTCACAGGCTGTTCAGCCATTCTTCAAACTCACTCATTCTATTTATACTGTACTCCAGTGGCTTTATCATTGTTATTATTATATATTCACAAAAGTATGAAACAATCTCCTGGATCATCACAGTTCTCTAAACAAATGATAGCAATTGACAATATGCAGCGGAAAAAGCAAAGTCAATTTGTTTGGAAACTCCAGAATTATTTTAGGGAACCTATTTACCCTCAAAAGCCAAAAGAGCAATTCACAATTATATCCCAACCCCAAATGCCTTCAGATCTCCTAGCACTGCTAACTCAAGTGGACCCACAAGGCTTATCAATGGCCAGATAAATTCACATCCAAAAGAACTGAACTAGGCTCTAACAAGTCTGACCCCATGCCTGAAATGGCATACAATATTCACCTAACTCTATTCCAGGAGCTCTTAATCTGTGACCAACATATATATTTCAGTGAGTTTCTTGAATTTGAAAGAGAAACAAATTACTTCTTTATTTCAATATACCTGATTTTCATTGTGATTCTATGTAATTTATTGTATGTATTTAACAACAGTGCTTAGTAGAATCCTTAGCACACAGTAAGGAGTTAATAAATGCTTGTTAACTGCCTGACAGTATTCTAAGAAGGCAAACATTGGCTTTTACCAGGCTGTCAAAGGGATCCAAGACACAAAAAAGGTTCCAAACCCTGATTCTATTCTCTTTCTTGAGCAATTCAGCAGGAATTTTAGGGAGTAGTTTAAGGTTGGGCTAAACTATAAATACTCAGCAGCCTTTAAGTTATATGGGTCATTAGTGAAATACCCTTGGAAGTCTACAAGGCTGACAAACCATTAACAGATCTCCCCAAAGCTTTACCTTCCTGCTCCCTGATACAGACAGCTGGAAGAGATAAGATCCTTCCATTACTCAAGCACCACTAATATACAGAAAGACCTACTTAGATTCTGATGGATACAGAAGATCCCAGACTCTTTAAGCCTTTAAAGAGATCTTCAGTAAGTCATTTAGTCCAGCCCCCTCTTGTCTTACAGATGAAGAAACAAAGGTCACATGTGTCACCCTAAGGGTTCTTCCCCTCTTGGCATCTTTTAGGAAGGGTCCACTTAAATCTTCTTAACAAGAACACAGGACAAGCTTCCTATTCTGAGAAGATGCTATCTTAAATTCTTTTGAAACCTGCTCTAAAATGATTCAACTTATTCTTTTAAACTGGTAAAATTCTTTTGCCCAAATGCTAGAGAATGCAGAGGAGTGTGTCCAAGCAGGAGTGAAACTTTATGGAGCAAAGCATTGTGAGGAGACTTTGCTAGAGAGGTTTAGGAGCCCAAGGCCAGCATGAGGCCAAGCATGTCACTACTTGGAGGGAAGAAAAGAGATTTCCATCTCCTGCTGAGGAACTAATTCACTTTGAGGGCAACAACATGGTGTAAATGAGTGTAAAATAGACTTGTTCTAATCAGGGTAACTACACACCAAAGGAAAAAATTATTTGATCATCTTCCTAAATCATTTGCTCATGCCAATATAGGTGCAATTCTTGTACCAACCTAGGAGGTAGAAGGGGGAGGTCCCAGTATTCAATTCATTTTGGCTAACATTTATCAAGAAACTAAAAGCAAAGCACTATGATAGCAATAGGAGAGAGAGAGAGAGAGAGAGAGAGAGAGAGAGAGACCCCTGCCCTCAAAAAGTTTATGTTCTATTAAGGAGAAGAGATACACTTTAATAAATACTGTTACACAGTGTAAATTCAAGATGGATAAAAGTTAGGGATCTCAGGAAAAGTACCTAAACTGAGCTTTGGAGGAGTCTAGAGATTCTAAACAATGGAAGAATAGAAGGAATTGCACTTGAGAATGGGTAGCCAGTAGGCCAATCTGCCTGAAACTGAGAGTGTAAATCATTAAAAGGGGTTCATGGAAAGACTGGAAAAGTAAATGAGAGTTAGGTTACAGAGGACTTACAATTCTAAGCTAAGGATTTTGTAATTTTATCCTAGAAACAATAAGGAACCAGAGTTCCTTAATAAGAATTAATAAGAATAAGAGAAATGTTATTTAAAGCTATAACATGTGCATAGAAAGCCAGGCCTGGAGAGAGGAGGTCCTGGGTTCAAATTTGACCTCAGATGCTTCCCAGCTTTGTGACCCTGGGCAAGTCACTTAACCCCAATTGCCTAGTCCTTACCACTCTTCTGCCTAATAACCAATACTAAGATATTCTAAGACAGAGTTTTTCTTTTTCTTTTTAACGTAATATGGTCAAATCTGTGCTTTAAGAATATCAGTTTGGCAGTTGTTCTAGGATGTTTTGGAGGAAGGATAAAATGGAAGATGGAAGCAGGAAGACCAATTAGTAGATTTCATATATAGGATAATGGAATTAGTTCTTTGGGTAGAATTGTGTTGCTAAGCGCCCCCAAACCCATCGCCAGTAGTTTACAGAACTGCAAACTGACCCATAGATTTCTTTGTAAAAATCTTGACTTTTCTATCTTAGAACTGATACTGTTTCAATTCTAAGGCAAAAGATCAGTAAAGGCTAAGCAACTGGGGTTAAGTGACTTGCCCAGGGTCACAGCTAAAGAAGTATCTGGGGGGGCAGCTGGGTAGCTCAGTGGAGTGAGAGTCAGGCCTAGAGACAGGAGGTCCTAGGTTCAAACCCGGCCTCAGCCACTTCCCAGCTGTGTGACCCTGGGCAAGTCACTTGACCCCCATTGCCCACCCTTACCAATCTTCCACCTATGAGAAAATACACCGAAGTACAAGGGTTTAAAAAAAAAAAAAAAAAAAAAAAAAAGAAGTATCTGGGATCAGATTTGAACCCAGCTCCTTCCAACTCTAGGTCTGATGCTCTACCCATTAAGCCATCTAGCTGCCCCATCTCATAGATGTTAAATGACTTGCCCAAGGTCACACCAGCAATGAACAGTAGTCATAACTAAAACCATTTATGAATTCTATGAATGTCTGAGGTAAAACCATACTTCCCATGAAGCTTTGTATTCCCATATTATCAATTAACATTTGCCTACTACTTGCAAAGCACCTTGCTAGACACTAGAGATACAACTACCAAAAAAAAGTCAGTTCTTTCCCTTCAGGATCATACACTATCATTGTTCATTGCTAACAGCTGACACTCATTAATAATCTTTAAAGATGAAAAAGTTGCCAGTCATTCACTTCAAAATCAGGCCCAAAGTACAAATTTGACCTCTCTCTTAAGTAGCAAAAAAAGCATAACTTGTTCTTGATCACAGATACCAAACAGAAATACAGAACAGCCCCAAAAGCATACTGTTCCTTTCTTCCCAGGGCCCAAGTTTAAGTCTGAGCCTGGCTAGGAGGATGAGGCATGTGGTTCCTCAAATGGTCCAGTAAACTTCATTAATGGCCTGCCTATCAGACTACTCCTTTGTGATTGCCTCACATCTGTAGTCCTCCTCAGATAAGGATGAAGATGCCAACATTGAATCTGCAGTGTCTTCTAACCAGAAAGAAGAAAAAATAACACTGGTTTGTTTATATTATATTGGAGCTGAATCAAAGGAAGAGAGCATAAAGGATGAGAGGCAACATCATTTTAAAGGGGGAAAGAGTCTTTCCTGCTATCTAAAAAAAAGGCCAGAGAAAATGAATCTCTTCAGTCTTAGGGATGGAGTGGATATACCAGTTACCAAATTGTCATCGCTTAAACATTATTTGAAAAACTAGCCTGTGAATTAAAAGGAACACTAGAGAAATTCAAAAGATTAGAGTTATCTAAGGCCAAATAAGATTTAAAGTTTAAGGTTAATGTGTTTTCAGGAAATGTCAGTTTCTGAACTTGGAGAAAAAGTACAAATTAACACAGCAGAGTTCTGAAGGGATACAATGGTAGAGCCTTGAAACCTGCCCGGCCATTCCGGTTTCACTGTCTCCCAAAATATAAAACAAGAAAAGCCAGCAGCAGCCCTGATGATAAGTCCTTTAAAGTGTGGCATTGTAGAGTCATGTGTGTTCCTTTAAGAACTTCGCAGGCACACAAACCTCAACAAGCCAAGGTGTTCAGCCAAAAAGAAGGCATATTTCTGGCCTGCATTATCATTTCTGGAATGATTCCTACCAGCAGCCTCTAAGGTGAGTAGCAGCTCACCCGCTCTCAACCCAAGCTTTTCCAGCTCCTGGGTTATGACAGAGTGGTTCAGGGGCACGCAAACATCCCAAACGCAAAACAAGAAGTAGAAAAACTCCAACGAAGAAACCCCAAGCATCCTCCACACACCTGCCTTCCACAAAATGGCATTTCCAGTGTCCCAGGACGTTGAGAACTCAAATTTGGGGAGCCTTCTGCTTTGGGTGATGGCACACATCCCTAATCTACCCCACCTAGCCCCTGGGGAAGGAAAAAAATAGGAGGAGAGTAAGTTAGCTATGAAATCTCTCCACCCCCAATGACCTAGAGCTGAAGCCAAGAACAGATACACATTTGTTTCAACTACTGGAGCAACTGCATGTCATCCCTAACTCACCACCCAGCCCTTCCCTCCAATCCTCCTCTAGACCTTTCCTCTCTGGAATGTGCTTTCACAGAGGCCAAGGGGGATGGATGGGGTGGGGGGGTGGGGGAATGCTATAGCCAAGAACTATGTTGTGTACACTGGTCCACCCCAAACTAACCACGTTTGCTCTCCTTCCAATCACACTTATAAAGGAGGCTGGTATCTGGCAGGGGCCCAACCTGGAGTTGGCGCTCACCACAGCAAACTCAAAATGCCAGTTGCCTCCAGCCAGATCTGAAGATAGGACCCAAAAGCAAATGCCCCAGGGCAAAGGGAGAAACGTCTGCCTGCAAACTGGCAGCCTAGATCTTCCAGGAAGATCCCAGGAGTGAAGATGTAGGGTTATTTGCGAATTTCAGTCTCTGGGTAAAAATTGGGAAGCTCAGTCCGATCTCCTCTGGAGTCTAACCCATTCAGCTCGCCCACTTTTCATGGTCACAGAAGCAACACCCCCTCCTCCCTCTGAGAAAAAGTGGGGACCCTTTCCTCTGATGGAAAAGGGGGCTTAAGGGCGTAGGGAAGAAGGAGGAATTCTAATTCATCCTTAACTTTCTTAGAAAAAAACAAACTGCTCGGCTGTCTATCCAATCCACCTATGTACATCAGGATTTAATATTAAGGGAAGAAAAGGGGATGGGGAAAGGTACCCTCTGAATCTTCACTGAGCAGTTCAGACGTCCTAGATAGAAACCCCCCCTCTATCACTATCAGCAAACTTAAAAGAGCATCTTGCTCGCCTCCACCCCGCCGCAACCCCCTCCCCAGAGAAACTGCTACTGAACAGAGCCGGCAGCTCCCCAAAAGCTGGCGTTGCAATTGCATCAACCCTTCCTTTCCTCCACCAGTCCCTGTTTCTTCTCTCCTCCCCACTCCTGAGCCCCTACCTTGCAACGCGGCTCGGGCTCCCAGAGGTACAAGTGCGCGGCACGCTCCTCGGCTCTCGCCGCCTCTGTCCGCGGGGCTTGCCCCACGCGGGGTGCTGGGCTCCAGCGAGGAAGGCTCGGCCCGGGCTGGCTCCTCTGCTCGGGTTCCTTCTCCCGCGCGCACAGTTAGGGAGGGGTGAGGGGGAAAACTCCCGGCAACTCCAACTCCAGTCACTGGGGCTCCAGCTGCTGCCGCCCGCCAGCCGCGGAGTGCAAACGCTTGTAATGCAAACCTGCCCCCGCTGGCGGACTCTGAGCATGCCCAGTTTGGCTGCTAACAACAACTACCTTGCCCGGGGCAAAGGGCTGTGGGGTGTCCTCGGCCCTCCTGCTAGCCCTTCGGGGAGGCCAGGAGGCGGGAGGCTTCTGGGTGTGGGCAGAGTTGGAGTTAGGACCGAGATTGGGCTGAGACAGTGCCTGGTGGACTCCTGGAAAGGGTAAATAGCAAAAACGGATAAACGTGGGTGGAGAGGAAAGTCCTTGCAAGTTTTACCAGGAGTGGAAGACTAAGGTGTTTTTTTTGTTGTGGTGATGGTGGTTTTAAGGGTTGGTATTTTTTTTCTTTAAACCTACGCCTTAAGTTGTAATGGGGTGAAAGCAGGAAATGTTTCTTCGTAAAGGAACCTTAGGCAAAGGGAAACTAATGCATCCCATTGTGAGCGACTTCATTCTTTGACATTCTCCCTGTTATGTACCATCTTAATTATAACATTGTTTTAAGAAATCACGCAGTGTCTATAAAAAAACAGTTTTCCAGGTAAATCGAGATATGCCCCACCTGTAATATGTAGCATGATGTAGTGGGAAAAGTATTGAAGAATCAGAAAACTGTGTGACCCTGGTCCAATAACAACTGAGGCACAGCATTCCTCTGCTAAAGATGGAGATGACTGGAACCCACCTTACTCTAGGGATTGTTTGGAGAATGAAAAAAAAAAAGTGAAAGGGCCTTGAAAATTCTAAAGGTATCCTGGGTTTTTTTTTTGTTTTGTTTTGTTTTGGTTTTTTTTGGTTTCTTTTGTCTGATGCATAAACCTGATATAGAAGAATGATCCAGAAATGGGGTGATTCTGCTGCCTTTAGAAAGACATAATAAGAAAAAACATCCCTTATAATAGAGCACTTGATATGCATTTGATAGATGATTTGATTTACCAAAAAAAAAAAAAAGGAAAGAAGAAAAGAGTCAATTTATAATCAGCTTTGGAGAAACAATTCTCTCCAACTGTTATATATGATAGCATTTTTAACATCTTTTTAACATCATCATTTTATCCATCTTATAGCTTTTCTTTCTTTGGCTAGCTTTACAGGTCTTGCTAGTCATACACTCTGCTATCACAGACTAATTGGTCCATCCATTCATCTACCCAGAATCAACTCAGTTCACTGTTGGATGCCTTGGCATTTCCTCTCAGACCTTTGTAAGGCAAATTGAAGGAAGTGGTGATGGTTCTTCATTCACTGAGGATGTACCTATCTGCCTTTCTTGAAATGGAAGAGGATAATAACAATAACTTACATTTCTATAATACTTTAATCTTTACAAGATGCTTTCTCACAATTTTGTGAGGTAGGTAGCAATAATATAGTGTCCCAAAAGTCATAGTGCAGTTTGGAGCTTTAATAACTTAAAGCCACTCTAAAACTTTTGGAATACTGTATATATACTAGGTGATACAGTAGGTAGAGGACTGGGCTTGGAATCAGGAAAACTCTTCCTGAGTTCAAATCTGGCCACAGACACTACCTATTCGACCCTGGAAAGTCAACTAACTCTATTTGCCTCAGTTCCTCATTTGTAAAATGACCTAAAGAAGGAAATGGCAAAATACTACAGTATCTTTGCCAAGAAAACCCCAAATGGGTTCAGGAAGAGTCCCACAAGACTGAAAAATGACTCACCAATGACAACATATTATATTTACTAGTACTTTAAAGTTTGTAAAGTACTTTACATACATTATATTAACTCTGTAAGAACTTATTATTAGAGACACGACAAGCAATATTATCCTCATTTTCTAGATGAGAAAACTGAGACTCAAAGATGTTTAGTGACTTACACATGATTACATAAGCAGTAAGTGCCATAGGAAGGATGTGAACTTAGGTATTCCTGATTCTAAGCCCTGTATTCTTTCCTATATGCTATACAATAGTAGTAGCATTTATTTTTCTACTTTCCACATGAAAAAGTCTAGGCTTCAAGTGATGAAATGACTTGGTTAAGGTCACACAGCAAGCAAATATGCAACACATCCATGTCATCTGACTCCAGATCCAATGCACCTTGTATGAATGAAACTATTTTAGAGCATTAGTAATCGTCTGGTCCTACAATGTCCTCCTTTACTTAACTTGTAAAAAATTGAGGCCCAAAAAAAGATACATGGCTAGTAAGCATGTAGTCTTTGTTACCATAGAGGATGCCCATTTAGAGTGGTTTAGAGGTTTTTAGACAATTTCTAGAAATCACAGAGAAATCTTTGTAACCATAGAGGATGCCCATTTAGAGTGGTTTAGAGGTTTTTAGACAATTTCTAGAAATCACAATCTCCTTACAAAGGAGAAAGGGACATTTACAGAATAATACAGAATAATTACAAAATAATACAAAACAACTGGCTCATATACTTTCCATTTCTTTGTACATTTATTATAAATATAAAGTATTTGTATTTTTAAACTTTGTAAAGTGCTTTCCATAAATAGGTTCATTTGAAGCTCAGCAATTCTTCTAAGTACTGGACCTGAAGCTAATCTGATTTAAGTTCAAATCCAACCTCAGATATTTTCTGGTTGTAGGACACTGGACAAATCATTTAACACTGTTTGCCTCAGTTTCCTCATCTGTAATATAAGCTAGAGAAGGAAATAGCAAACCATGGCCATATCTCTTCCAAGAAAACCCTAAATGGTGTCACAAAGAATAACATATGACAAACAATTAACCATAACAGAAATAAATTAGGTACTGAAAGTATTTCTATTGTCATTTTACAGATAAAGAAACTGAGGCTCAGAGAGTATAAAGGACTTGGTCACTGTTACACAGGTGGTCAGTATCAGAGGCAGGACAATTTTTGAATCTATATAGTTCCTTTACACCACACTTTAGAACTGTTAAATGATCATTGTTGTAATACTCAAAAGGGAGGAAAAGGAAGCAAGTGTTGGAGGCCAGGAATATATTTAAGTATGTAGTATTTAAATAGTTTAGTTTTACATATACATAGCACATTTGTTCTCTCATTTGGTCCTCAAAAGTCAATAAATGACAATAGTCAAAAATGATAATAAAGTAAATAAATAATATAATAACTTATATAGCACTTTAAAGTTTGCAAATTGCTTTATATATTACCTTATTTGATCCTCAAAATAACTGTGGAGTAGATGCTACTAATTATCCCCATTTTTCAGAGGAAGAAACTGAGGCTAAAAGATATGAAGTATCTCACTCAAGGTCACAAGGAGTAAAGTAGGCAGTGCATGCATTATTATCCCCATTTTACAAGTGAAGAAATACGTTCAGAAGAAATACAAGTAACCCATGTTCCAGCACCCAAACTCTAGCCACATGTGAACTAGATTTAACTTAGAAACCAATGCCAAATCACTCTCTTTAGATTATATTGCCCATGACCAGAGTTATGTCTGGAAATTTCACAGAATAACTCTTAGAATGTTGCTGATATGTAGTAGATGAAATCAAGATCCAAAATTCCATACTAGCACTTAAGGTAACAATGCATACTGGGCATAAGAGAGCCTTTATTATACCTCACCAAAAAATGCAGAGAACTCAGACATCATTAAAAATGTCCCATGTGCAGCCAATACAATTCTCCTTTTCTGATGATTTCCATTGAATTTTCCATTGGTCAAGACTCATATCAACACCCTGGGGTTTGGACTTATCTCAAAAGGAAAAAGAACTTGGGGTTGCAGATGGAATTCCTTTACATTTCAATGACTCATACTTTTACCCTCAATGACCTATATAAGTAGCCAGCATTATGAAACTAAAATATGTAGCTCTCTCCCTAAAAAGGGAAGCATACTTGGAGCTGCTAGACACACAAACTCCTCTCAGCTCTGAATAACTGACAATAATCATGAAAGATGAAGTCTAAGTCTTTTGTTCCCCCCATATTGTAATATCAACTCTCCCTACTGATTCTTGAACTTTAGGGGTATGGTAGAAACAATATTTGTGGATTCGGCTAGTTTTTCCTCAAAAAATATTAACACTGTCCTTAAGATTTAATTGGTAAAATCTACCAAGGCAAAAACTGTTGACCTGATTTCCCAGAGGTCTAACTGCAAAAGCCAACCCACAAGGAGTGGCTTGGCCAACTTGGTCAACATAGGAGCAGGGAAGCTGGGTATGCAATTGGAAACTGAATATTGATTCTGTATCCTTGCTAAGGATTCTTTCCTCCATGTTATGGCCAAGTGATTCTGCTTTGGTTAACTTTTAGTTAGTCTACAAGCATCTCATTTCACTGCAATCCAAAACCTGAAGCAAAAACCAGTCTGAATTATGACAGAGACCAACCGGCAGAGGCTCATGTGCAAATTCCTTTTCTGCTTCCAAGAGACTGGTGCTGCCTGGGGAATCTATTTCTTTCCCTACAAAGTGTGGTCTCAGAATCCTGAAACTTTGGATAGCTAGCAAGGTACCCCCAATTGCCCAGGAACCCTTCTTTCTCCAGAAAAATAGATCCTAGGAGCATGCTTCTCAGGAATACCACCCTCTTCCCTACCCTACCCAGGAAGCTATAATTGGCAAACTTTTGGCATTTCTCCAAAAAGCTGGGACTTAGGAATACTGACCACTCATACCATATAATCTTTCACCCTTCTACATTCTGCCTCCCAACTGGAATGAAGCCAAGAGCATGTATTCTTTGCCTCTTCAGGGCTTGTTCAGGAATACAAGGACAAGCTAGTAATGGTTTTCTTGGGGCATAGCTGTTTGGGAGTTATCCATATTTTCTCAGTAGGCAGCTAGGACCACTGGATGTGGAATTCAAATCCTACTTGTGACATTTATTGGCCATGTGACTCAGTGCAAAGTTACTTAACCTCCATCTATTTCATTTTCCTCAGTTAAGTTTGTAATTAGAAAACATAATCAACTTACCTTTCTGGGGAAATAATAAAGCATAGGTTTTATTTTATAAAATGGGAATAATAAAAATACTCAGTTCCTAGGATTCTTGTGAGAGTAAAATGAGATCATATTGTAAATGTGTGATAATAATTTTGTATTGTAATAATAAAATTGCTTTAAAATTGTAAAATATTTGGTAAGCCTTAGAAACACTATATAAGTACTAGCTATTGTTTTTTTTTTACCTTCTGCCTTAGAATCAATAATAAGTATCGATTCCAACAAAGAAGAGTGGTAAGAGACAGACAAATGGGGTTAAGTGACTTGCCTAGGGTCACATAGCACTTAGTCAATGTCTGAGGCTAGATTTGAACCCAAGATCACTCATTTCTAGGCACGACTCTCTAGCTACTGAGCCACCTAGCTGCTCTATTAATATTTGCCTTCCCCATCCTCAGGACTGCATTGCTACAACTTAGTATTGCAACACTTAGATCTGTCTTTTAAAATGGAGGGAAAAAAGGAGGAGGTGCACTAAGTCTGTGATTAACAGCTTCCTTTTACAGATTAGCACAAATGG
Source organism: Gracilinanus agilis (assembly GCF_016433145.1). Classification (NCBI taxonomy): domain Eukaryota; kingdom Metazoa; phylum Chordata; class Mammalia; order Didelphimorphia; family Didelphidae; genus Gracilinanus; species Gracilinanus agilis. The sequence continues at coordinate 510,403,267 of NC_058131.1, forward strand.
GTAGCCCTCTAAAACAATTTGTCCCAAAGCAATCCAAGTCAACTAATTCATTCCCAATCACAAAGACTCACCTTCCATGAGAAGATAAGGAGCATGTCTATACATTCCATAGAAAGAATGGGATAAAAAGAAAAAGTCGCCCAAAAGAATGAAATAGGTTCATCAAGACCAGGGAACTTTCCTATAACAGAAACTGACAAATAAGGAACCAGAACTCAGTTCTTCAAACTCCCCTTCCAGGACTCTTTCTGTTAATCAACAAAGGAGGTGAAATAAACAAAAGTTTTGACTTTTTTTTAAGCAAACTTCTGAATTCATTGGTATAGAGAACTTGTGCTTCTCCAAATCATCTAGTTACTCTGCTATGTTTAGACTTAGCAATTCTAAGTAACAGACAAAACTTGAACCCAGATCTTCCTGATTCTGAGGCTCTCCTCAATCCATTATCCAGTGGTTCCCATTTCATGGTTCTTGAACTCAAAGAGAGTAGCTATAAGGCCCCAGGGTGTTTGTGCTAAAAATTCTTTAATGGTACCACAAGCTATAAATAATTATGAAGTATTTACCAGTAGTATATTTAATTACCGGAGGGGTCAGACCCATTCAGAATCCCTGCATTGTACCAAGCTGCTCTCTTATTACCAAAGAGATTGTAAGCTCCTTGAAAGGAGGGAATGTTGTTTTTGTGTTTTTTTTTGTGGGGTATAGGGGGTGGCCCCTCTTTGTATCCTTAGTCCTTAGAACAGTACCTGGCACATAGTAGCTACTAAATAAATGCTTATTAAATGAATAAATGAGAATTAAGTTAGAGAGACTTTAATCTCCTCACCATTGGGGGAAATAATAAAGAATAGATTTGATTTGATGTCCACAATAGCAATGTAGGTTCAAGTTTCTAGATGAGAAAAGCATAATAAGGTTTGTTTCACTTTATGACAAAAGGAAAAACCTGGAAAGGAGATCTGTAGGCCACAGAACAAAAGCCTATTTCTGAATTTCTGAGCATAAAACAGGGTCAGAGAACATTGGGTTCAGATATTGCTGTTCTAGTACTCAGATTGCTCACTGTCTACCCCAACTTTAAAAAAATGCACAAATTTCAGTTTTCTTTGGTACTTGATGGCTGTAAAGGGAAGATCTATATAGATAATAAATGGAGGAGATTGATGTGGATACACTCAACTAGAACCAGGGGATTGGCCTCAGTTCATAATCATATGACTATTTTCATCAACAGCGCTTGTGAGACGCTGTCATCAATCACTTCTCATCCTCAATATCAATAAAGTCAGTGTGAAAAATAAAACAAAATAAAAAAACCCTTTGATAAAAAATAGAGAAAGAAGTCAGTTGCATTTAGGACCATTTGGATTTGGTATCTTGCATTTAAAGAAGAGATGGTCAGATTACAAATTACCAAGGAGTTATGTTCAAAAGTTCATCTGTAAGTTGACTGCTCAGAACTCAGGACCCCATAAAAACAATGTTCTGAAGGGTGGTGATGATTCTTAGCCAGTCTGCAAATAAAAGTAATTTGAACTAACTCTATATCTGGGTCCTGGAAATAGACTATCATTCAATGAAAAAGGAAAGAAAAGAAAGAAGAATATTGAGTGCATCCTTTCTTTTATCTGGTAACCATAATCAACAAAAGACATTCCTGTACCCAAGGCATTGTTAGACATTTATGTTATCTAATCAGGAGTATCCACCAAGGCTCCATTTAAACACACATGATTTGAGATCACAAAAGAATTCCTATGTGCTATAAACAGTGGAATTTCCCTATACTCCCAAAATGTACATTTTTTAATAATGTTGCTTATTGTATACCCCACCTTTGTGTTGAACCCTAGTAGGACATCTATGTTATCCTGGGTCCTAGTTTAAGGCCAAGCTCTAGGAAAAAACTTGGAAAATAGATGAAAGACTGTCTTTAGTATCATCCTGCCTTGTTTTATGAATCCTTCTCCCACTTCTTTGTCTGAATGGTACTCTTAAGATTCAAAAATACCCATGAATTCCTTTCCCATATGTTTGCTTTTTTTACTTTAGACAGAATGCACAGTTAGTTCAAAGCAAAGGCATTTAATGAATTAACATAGTAAGAAAAGACACAATAGGATATTTCTCCCACAAACCTGGGGCATACTCTCCCACAAATACACATATCCATAAAGAAAGCAGGCATGCACAGTGGTCACATATAAAGGTAAAACATGTAGGAAACATGTTTCCAGAGTATTCAGGAATATGAATGGTTCATTCTTCCAGTGATGAGAGACCACCAACATTGTCTTATGGTGATATTATCCACTAGTCTCACTGGACCTGTTGCCCATTCAGTGTGGTTCCTCTACTTAGATAGACACATTGTTCCACTGAGACCTCAGGTCTTCTGATGACAGCTAGTGATTGGCATTGTTCTGCTTCTTTCCTGATAGCTGCTGGGAATGGTAGTCTCCATTTGGCATCCATACCAGATTCTGGGTTCCATCTTTTCAAGGTCAACTATAGACTATCTCAGCAGTGGTTGGCTAGTGTATAGTGGCTAAAAGTGCTCCCTAAAATGAATTTACTGACAGTTTTTTAATCAGGGTCACCAAGCCTAGTTAACAAAACAGGGGAACAAAAAATCCCAGGCAGAATGCCTCAAGACTAAGATTAAATCTAGTCTGTTTTATTCCTATATGTCCACCAAGACCTGTTCCAGACTACAATCTCACTTAGAAATAGAAATTCAAAGACCTTCAATGGCTTACCATGCAAATGAGTGATCCTGAAGAAAAGGTAAGCTAACAAGGCAATCATTGCTCTATACTTACTTAGTTTTTAGTTTTTTCTTTTTTAAGCCATTACTTTCTGTATCAATTAGTATCAATTCTAAGACAGATGAGCAGCAAAGGTTTGGTGATCAAGGTGAAGTGACTTGCCCAGTGTCACAGAGCTGGGAAGTATTGGAGGCCAGATCCTAGTTTGCATTTTTGCTTTCATTATACATAACTACCGACAACAAATTAATTCCTTTTGGTGCTGTACTTTGTATAGAAAGATCTTGGTGTCTCTATAATTCAAAAAACACACATTAATAGCAGATAGCTAGATGGACCAGTGGGTTGAGAGCTAGGGCTAGAGATGGGAGGTCCTAAATTCAAATTTGACATCAAGACACTTCCTAGCTGTGTGACTCTGGGCAAGTCCTTAACCCCCAATGCCTCATCCTTACAGCTCTTCTACCTTGGAACCAGTACACAGTATTGATTCTAAAATGGAAGGTAAGGGCTTAAAAAAATAGGACCTACTTTATATATTTATAACATATATCCTTTAAAATGTTTTTTATCCATTAATCTGATAGATATTATGTTCCCTATTCTTCTGATTTGCTTGTGATATCTCCCTCTATGCCTAAGTCATGTATCTATTTTGATCTTAAGTTGATAAATGGTGTAAACAGTGATGGGCAAACTATGGCCTGTTGGCCCTGAAATGTTCTATTGGGCCAGCGACATTATTCCTAATCTGACAAATACAATGAGTAAGATATAATACAATGAAACTTCGAAAGAGTTGCCTTAGAAACAGACTGACAAATGAACATGTCCTTTGCCTTTGGCCCCCTCTTTAAAAAGTTTGCCCATCACTGGTGTAAGATATTGGCCTATATCCAGTTTCTGTCAGACTACTTTCTAATTTTCCCAACAACTTTTCCCCAGTACTTAATTCTTATCCCCAAAATTTTTATCTTTACTTTTGCCAAACAGAAGGTTACTATAATCTTTTATAATTGTTTATTATGTCTCTTCTGTCTGTTCCACTGATCTATTTTTCTATTTCTTAGTCAGTACCAGATAGTTTTAATAATTACTGTTCTATGATATATAGAAAGAGATAGATATAATCTCATTGGATCCTCACAGCCACCTTGGGAGCTATGTCCTATTATTAGCCCCATTTTACAGTTGAGGAAATAGAATTAGGCAATAGTTAAATGACTTCCCCAAGGTCACCTAGCTATTAAGCATCTGAGGGGTCAGATTTGAACTCAGGCCTCCCCTGACTCCAAGCCCATTGTGCTCTATATAGTGAGTCACTTAAATGTTTCTTAAGTATTCAAAGATGTTATCAAAACATTGTATGAATAGAAAAAAAAAAAAGATGAGCCAGGCATGTGGCATAAGTGAAGGATAATTTGATATGGTCAGGAAACTGAAGATCTCCAGCAGGTTTGATGAATTGCCTATGTTTCATTTATATAATTCTTTAAGGTTTGCAAGACACTTTACAAATATTTCACTGAACCTCACAACTCTAGAAGTTAGTTGTTATTACTATCTACTTTTTGCAGTGGAAGAAACTAAGGCACACAGAGGTTAAAGTAATTTGCCTAGGGTCACACAGATAGGAAGTGCCTGAGCCTGGATTTGAATTCCTTTGTCTGACTCCAACTTTAGTGCTCTAGCTACTGCACCACCTAGCTGCTAAGTGATTTATTGGAACACGGTAGCACACATTTATTGATCACCTTCCAAAGCATGGTAATGTGCCCCGTGGGAAATACAAAACAAATGAGACAAAATTCCTGCCCTTTGGAGCTTAAAAGTCTAGTATAATGGATTGCCATGGCCAAATAATTCATCCCCAATTGGCCATCATACTGATAACCTGTCCATATTTATCTAGACCAGTCCCTAGAAGAAAGACATTATCTGTTGCCAGAACCATACTTCAGGTCATCTAGCATAATAGATAGTATTAAGCTATTTTCTCAAATAAACAGAATACAGTCATAGATTCAAATTCTCAAAATTGGAAGAGACATTAGTGTTACAATAGGAAGGAGGGGGGGGGTGCGCAAATGATTGGTATAATGGGAAGACACCTTTTGGCCATGGTTCTGAGAACATTAACCCTTCTCCCTGCTACTCTAAAGCTGGCCACATTATAAAAGCAGAGATAGTCTTAAGCTTTTAACTTTATATTACACAAGCTTTTCTGCTCTGATTGGGAAGCTAAGGATTTTAGAAGGAGGGACAGCAAAAGAACCAAACATATTCTCTTTTCAAAGAGAAATTATTCTTCCTGCCTCTTTCTTTCTTTCTTCCTTTCTTTCTTTCTTTCTTTCTTTCTTTCTTTCTTTCTTTCTTTCTCTTTCTTTCTTTCTTTCTTTCTTTCTTTCTTTCTTTCTTTCTTTCTTTCTTTCTTTCTTTCTTCCTTCCTTCCTTCCTTCCTTCCTTCCTTCCTTCCTTCCTTCCTTCCTTCCTGTCTTTCTCCCTTTTTCTCTCTTTCTTTTTTACATAATAGTAAGAATAGTAAGAAATGTTTGTTGACTATTGAGAAATACAGTTGTCTGTTCCTTTTTCATGCCAGTTCCTAAGAAAATTTTCAAGCACTGATTTGTGTGTTTGTACACAGTTGGAATTTCTTCTTTGGGTCTCATGGCTTCTGATATAAGTCTGGGAAAATAGGAATATTGTGTTTGGGAACCTCTCAACACTGTAAACATGCTCCATTTCTTTTAGTATTTTCTTAAATGACCATTGTAATTTCAAAGGAGGCCAACAGTTTCTTAACTGTTCTGGTTAATTTGCCTCATAATCCTCCCCAAGACAGTGGCAATCTTAATATGGAAGGAAAAACAATTGCTTGGTTGCCCCTGTCAAAGGCCCAAGGGGAAAGAAGGTATCTAGTAGAGCTGAAGAAACTATTTATTGGTTGTCTGAGCTTTGAGACTACAGGTGATTGCCTAAATAAACACCTTGATGACAGGGATACTCTCACCAATTGGTCAGGGATCTCATCATCACATAAAATGTTCCAAGTGCTTTGAATTTCCTGATTTACTACCTATAGGATAGGTAGTCGCTTTAACATTGGTTGGCCACATGAAATTAATGGGTAATAGTAATGCTATGACACAAAGTCAACAAAGGCATCTTTGACCATTGTTTCCAAGTCTTCATCTTGGATTTGACTGTGACAGAAGTCTCAGAGGTCCCTGGCAGCCCAAAGCCCAATGTGAACAGTCATCCTCTTTACAATGTCAGCAACAACAGTAACAGCAAGTGCTTGTTATATGCCAGGAATTATGCTAAGCCCTAAAGATACAAATACAAACAATGAAACAATCCCTGCTTAAGACCTAACATTCTAAAGAGGAGGATGACAAGTGCATAAGTAATACAGAATGAATATAAGGAAAAGAAATATAAAATCATGAAATACAGCAACTCCAAGAATCCATTCATAACTGATCCATGAAGACCTCTAATGGTAAGCAACTTCAAAAGGTCAATATTTTTCCACTTCTTTCAACCACTACTTCTATTATATGATCTTGTTTATTTTTTGTATGGTATGACTTTCACCATCCTGGAAATATTCTGAGTATTCTCTAGGCTGCCAATTAGAGTATAAATCAAAACCACTCATTTTAATATTATGTATAAATTCAATTATTTTATTTTTTAATTATATAAGAAAAGAAAACAAATTGCTTGTTTGAAGTAGAAGAGGGAGACAAAACATAAAAGGAGACTGAAAAGGGGGAGGGAGATCTGGGAACATACCTAACATGGTGTGTATGTGTGTGTGTCAATCAGAGATATCCCATCACAATGCAGCCAGGTGAGACATGAGGAGATATTTGAGCAAGGGTCTCTTCTTAAATGGAGGTTTGGAGTTTATGGCTCCACTGTCCAATCAGAATCAGAGGATAGTGATGAGATGGAATACTAAGGCTTGAGGAGATCCTCCAGGATTATGAGAGTATGCCAATAATAAGCTTCCTAAGGCATGGTGGAGATAAAATGAGTATAGCTAAGCCTTATTCTCATTAAATCTGCAAGAGAATAAATCTTAAAAATGTTGCCTAACAGAATTCTCCTTTCATCTTTTTTTCATATTTCTTGGTCTTTGTGTGTGTGTGATCCTTTGTGATTCTCTTCTAGTCAGAGCCTAATTTTTTTTTTATTTTATTCCCTAATTTGCACACCACTATATGGAAAAGAATTAGACTGAAAGGAGAAATAGTTTCCTGAAAAAATAGTATTAAAGGTAGCATTCATGCCACCCTTATGGTAATTCAAGGAGCTATGATTTATTTCATCAATATAAGTAGTCCCACCAGTGATATAGATTGAAAATTCTTCAGCCTTAATAACTTGTCTTTATGAATAAAAATATTTCTCTTCAGATAGCCAGTCCCCTGGTAATGAACCTCTTCAAGCTTAGGAGATTGGTCCTCGGATCACAGATAGTTCATTATTGGGTCAACTTGTACTTTGTTGGCATAATCTTGGAGAAGTCAATGTCACCTCCAAGTTACGGTGAATCAATGGAATAGAAAATAAGTGGAATATATTCATCCCTTGTATCCTTCCAACATTTTTTGATTATTATTATATTTTTGATTATATGTCACAGTTTCTTGTTTGTTAATTGTTTTTTGTGAGATAGTCTGATCTCCAAAGATTATTCCAGGGCAGAGATTTTGTAGTAAACTTCCCCATGATACTTTCTTTGGTGCTGGGATGTTGAAGGAGATTAGTTCCAGCCAAAAAGAGAGATCAGGAAGCAAGGGGGAATGTTGGGTTTGATCATCTGAAAATTCATGACTGAAAAACTATAATAAGATTTTAGTAGAATGAAGTTAATTCCAGTGTCAATCATCTAAGTCACACTGGTCCACGTAGCAGAAAGATTATAAGATATGTACCTCAAGGTAACTATTTAAAAAAAACAGATTGGTAAGAGACTGTTGTAAGCATTTGTTATCCAGTTGAAATGATTTTTATAACAATGAATCATGATTGCTATTGTTAGTATTTTAGATCTAATCAAAAAGTAGGAGATAATAATTTGGTTTAGACAATTTAAGAAGAGAACTCATAGCTTTTGAGAGGTTCATTCACTCCCACAGGAGATACAGAATATAATTCCCTGAAGGGGAGCTAAAACAATACAATGAATTACCTGCACTCTGTGGGTACCAGTTTGTCTTTAGAAAGTCCCAAAACAACAGTGGCTGAAGCTGAAGGAAACTCATTCTTGAAAAGCATCTCTGGTAAACCACATTGACCTATATGTATATGAAGCCATATACAGTCTTTTCTTATGTCAAAGTCTCCAATACTTGAGGCAAGTGTCTTTGCATTTTCAGGGTTCTGAAAAGTACAAGAGGCAAAGTTAACATTGAGTATGTAGGTGTTTAATACATTTTCCATGACTTGTCATAGTCAGGGTAAGGACCAATGGATGTAATCCCTCAGAATGGCACATTCCTGCCACCTCTTATACACACATTATGGCTGACTAGATGATGGGTTAATTGAAGATTCCTACATTGCATACCCAGACTTTTGGTGTTATGGGCAATCCAATGCGATTTTTAAAGGATTTTTAAAAGCTAATAATAATAATATCAATTCACATTTATTTGTTATCTTCCTTCCAACCACTCTGTGTGACAGGTAGTATAAGTACTATTATCCCCATTATACAAATAAGAAAACTGAGGCACCAAGGAGTTCACTCTAAACTTGCTTTGAGTCACAAAAGCTACTTTAAGTGTTTAGACAAATTTCAAACAAAAATTTACTTCCTCTAAGTCCAGTATTTCATAAATTACAAGATATTGTCTCTGTTCAAAAAATATAGCTTAAGTGGAAAATATTGGAGAATCACAGCTCTAGCTGGGGTAGACAAGAGCGCAACAATAGCAGAGAGAGCAGTGTAAGGAGGGAGTGGGAGGTGAGGGGTGACTTTTTAAGCAAGAACAATACTGGTTAAGCTTTGAGACAAAGAAGCAGTGTAGCAAACCGTGCCAGACTCAACAAAAATTGCCTGCAGACTCACACTTTGGGTTAATTTCTATCAGTATAGAGAATAATGATCAAGCACTAGAAGTGATTTCTAGCATGGTTTCAAGAAAAACAGCTTCATCCTATTATAGTCACACCTCATCCTGTGTGCTGCATAGGAACTGGTCACATGGTTTTCTTTTCAGTTATACCTGCACAATGAATATCAATAGTATTATCCTGGTACTTGAATCTACCTTGTTGATATATGTAGATCTATGAATTGTGATATTAACACCATGCCTAAAGAGTGCAGTTGCTTCTAGAGCTCGCCACAACTTCCCAAAAGAAATAGAAGTGCCCATCTATCCTTATAAAGCAAGCGTGGTGTTCAGCAGGCATCAGAGATGAGCACCTGAGGAAAAGAGATAGAACAGAAAGCTGGCTTGCAGAGAGCAAGAGGAATGGGTCAGAGGGTCAATCCTATAGTGACTTCAAGGAAAATCAGAGGACTGAGAGTGCGCTTTTAAAATCCTAATCAGGTCTGTTTCCTGGAAGTCTTATTTCAGGTACAAGTCAGTCATGACCACAGATGAAACATGATTATGTTGTTTTTACAATAACGAGGTTCGTCTTCAAAGCTCTCTTATCACCCTCTAAATCTCCTGCCTGGGCATCCTGGGGTATTTAGCCAATATTTCTGAGAACAAGAACTAAGGGAAACTTAGTGGTTTAGGGATTTGGGTTTTTATTTTTCATAAGTATGGATTTAGTTAAAACCTACTAGGAAATTGTATCTATTGGGTAAAAGATGTAGAAGATTCAGCAAATGCACAAACAGGGAATAATTTTGAATTCTAATAATAAAGAGCAAAGTTCTCCTCTCCCTACCTGCCTCTCTATCTCCCTTGAATTGCTAACAATTGAAATCCTCAGCTCAACTACAGTATCTAGTAGAAGGTATATTATTTCTACATATAGTTACTCCCCCCTGTAGCCGGTCTACTTTGACTGGAGACAGATTATTGTGTCAAATTTCAGGTTTTAGTAGACTGAGTTGTCCTGTTCACTGCTTCCTTTATTTCTGAAATGATCTTGAGAGAACTATTTTTGTTTTTAAATGCCTCTGTTTCCACTAAGATCCAAAAAGGGAGTACTGCTTCAAGCTACACAAAAACTGCCTCTTAATGCCTACACCCAACAGACTTAGAGACCAAGGAGAGCTGCTATCAGATTTTGCCCTGGTCACTTAAGATAACATGTTGGTTACCTAAAATTTTACAAGGGGAGTCTTCAGAGGAGAGCTAAGATGTGTTAAAAAATGAAATTCTGAAGATGTTAACAGAAACCTTTCCACAGAAAAAGGATAAAAAGAGAGCTAACCAAAAAACTAACATAAATGCAAAGAAATTTATTTGGCCAATAGAATTTTAAAAGACATATGCTGAAGATAATCAATATAATTCAAAATGATTTGCCAGTTAATATTGTGATAATGAGATTAAATCTACCTTGCCCATTCTCAAATCTAATCACCAAAAGTATAAACAACTCCACTTAACTCACAAGTTGGGAGGTCTGTGACCCACATGTGCTAGAAGTGAGTGACAAATCAGAATTTACTGACTGCCTCCTAAGGCAGTCCTAAGAAAAGCGTCTGTTGTGATTGAACACAAACTAAAAGGAAGGCACAAGAAGTGATCCAAAAGAAGCCCCTTTAAAAGAGAGCTCAGTGAGTTCAGCTCATCTCTTCTGGTTCGTGTCTTGGATCTGAAGGACCTCTTCTTGTTCATTGCTTGGACATGGAAGAGCTCTGGCTGGGACCCTCACACCTTGGTGAGACTGTTCTTAAATCTTTCCCTTAGAACTACACGTGGTGAGTGAAGAAGGCTGACTGACTACCTTAACTTCCCTGGAGATACTAGCCTCCGGGAGGCTCCCTTGATTGGGAGAAGCCCTTGTGGCTAAACCCCTTGCAAATTGACTTTTAGGATCTCCAGCTGGGCCTCTGGAGCTCTGCTGGAGTAAAGCCCAGACTTGAATACAAATCTAGTTGTTAGTTCTCTTACTCTACCCTCTTCTCATCTCTCTGCTTCCACTCTCTCCTATATTTTGTAAATAAATTACTAAAATTATCTTAGGAATTGGTATTTATTCAGTTCCTTGGTGACCATACCTTTTAATATTAATATCAAACTCAAAATCCCCTTTCCCCACAATAATAACAAATAAATTCCAGTTAAACAATTAAATGCCACTTAAGCATTTATTTTTCTTTCCCTCCTACTTATACCTACAACTGAAAAAAGAAAAAGAAAACCCTTGTAACAAATATGGTTAACCAAAAACAAAATAAATTTCCATATTGGCCACATTCAGTTTTGAGTGTCACATTCTTTTTATTTAGTTCTATCACCAGTCTTCTAGAAGTTAAAAGATATTTATTAAGTGTCTACTATATGCCACACAGTGGTCTTGATGATGGGGATATGATGACAAAAATGAAAACATTTCTTGCCTTCCAGGAATTGACATTCTACAGGTTTCACAATAACCCAACATGTACATAGATAAATCAACACAAAATACATACAAAGTACAAATTGTAGGAAGTGTTAAGCTCAAATAATTAGGGAAATTAGGGGAGGTCTCCCAAAATATTTTCCAATAAAGTTCTAATCCAATAAATCATAATGGTATGGAGATGACTTTGAATTTTTAAAACATATAAGAATAGAACAGAAATTCTAGCATGTCCTACCAAGGTGGAAAGGCTTCTAATATGGTTCTGACAGACTAAATGTTTGACACCCAAAGATCAGTCCAGACTTTTCAAAAACCCTTATTTTCTGTCTTAGAATCAATACTAAAGCAGAAGAGTGGTAGGAGCTGAGGCAATTGGCGTTAAGTGACTTGCCCAGAGTAGCACAGCTAGGAAGTATCTGAGGTCACATTTGAACCCAAGACCTCCCATCTCCAGGCCTGACTGTATCCACTTAGCCATCTAGTTGTCCCCAGATATGTAATTTCAAAGAGGTTCATCTCTGAAAGTTAGGCCATAGGGTGATGATTTTTTTTTTAACTTCTCAAAGATCATCTGCTCAGGCATGGAAAGTTTATCATCTGCTTTGGTAGGAGAAAGAATACCCACAACAATGAAGTCATAGATACTTAAAATAGTGAAGCAGTGAACTATTTGTTTGGTATATGTTTTGCCAAAGGTATTCACAGTCATCATGCAATGAGATCGCATGCAGAGTCCAACTCAAAGAGGGATTTCTTAAAATGGTACATTTTTCTGTTTACTTCTGTTTACAGATGACATTTGTGGAATGTGCTCTGGAGTGACTCTCCCAAACCTCAGCTTCCTGAGAAGGTTGGTTTAAACTTTAGAGTACGGTTGGCTGGCTACATCTCCTCTCGGGTTCTATGGCAGTCAGGGGGGATAGCTGTCCCCATTGGCACATTTACCCCAGTGGTTATCAGTTTATATAAATTATCCAGGCTTCATTAGTTTTTAGAAATGAGTACTTATTATGGAAATATAGGCTTTACAGTAGAACCTTTCAAAAGTCTGATATATTTTCTTGTAAGTATATGTATAATTTGGGGGAAAGTGGGCTCAAGCATAGAGAGCACAAATGGCAATGGGTTAACTCACAACACTTAGAAATCCTTTTGTTAAAGTCTTTAAGAACCCTCCCCCCCCCCCTAGGTATTATGTGAGTTCTTGCTTAGACTCTTTCTAGAGCCTAGAATCTGACTTTGATCATCTCGTGCAGTCTATCATCAAAACCGGATATAGAAACTATTTCCAGACACTGCTACCTCAGAGATAGTTTTAGGACCCTGATAAGCAGTTCAAATCTTCTGATCCTCTGTCATTCACAAGATACACCTGCAGCCAAATTGGGGAGGGAAGGAAGGACCTGAAACAGAGGCCGGTATTCTTCTGGTGATGCTGTATGACTGCAAATAATATAACATTACAATCTCCAAAAATATTAATCATATATCATCCAAATAGCAATAAAGAGGTACGTGGGGGACATAAGCACTCATATAACATTAAAAATAAGGAATTTTGTCATAGATGTAGAGGATGACTTCAAAAAATGTTGGATGATAGACCAAATAGATAGCATCTTGTCATATTTATACGTAATATGAAATTGAAGGGGATAGTTCAATTTTAATGTAGAAAAATGTAATAAGGATAAATTTAAAGTCCTTCCCCTGGATTTGAACAATCACATTAAAAGGTGCAAGATGGCGAAAGAATGTCTAGATAACTGTTCAGATAGAGAAGTTGGATCTTTTAGTGTATTAGAAGCTCAATACATGTAAAAATGAATTATGACAGAAAACAAAAATAAAACCCTTTCTTTACAGGCTACATTAAACAAGGCATGAGGCCAGTGAAAAGAGAGTTGATTCTTTTGATGTACTCTGATCCAAGTTGGATCAAATATAAAGTATTGTGTTTAATTCTGAGTGCCATATTTAGGAAGTATAAGACACAAATTCCTATGTGAATATGAATAGAAGGGCAACTAGGAGGTAAAAGGAATATTCAGATTATGCCAAAAGAAGTAACTTGGAATGTTTATCTTTAAAAACTTTTTTTTTTAAGAACTAGATTTATTGCAGTCTTTGAATAGTGTTTGTGTAGGGAAAAAAATGATTTATTTTGGCTCCAGAGGACAGAACTAGGAGCAGTGAATGGAAATTGCCAAAAGGTAGATTTAGGCTTGCTATAAGGAAAAACTTTCTAATAATTAGAATTATCCAAAAATAAAATAGACCACTTGAGGGAGTAAAAGTTTCCAATTAAAATGAGATCTTCAAGCAAAGGCAGCAAGGCTATTTGTTTGGTCTTTTGGGAGGAGATGTCTATTCTAGTTTGACTAGATGGCCACTGAGGTCCATAACAACTTTGAGATTCTGTGATTTTGCATATGCTGTAGGAAAATGTCTGCGCAAATTTGGCCTCAACTACAAATCTTTAAAGACTTGGGTTTTTTTTTTACCTTCTCCCAAAGGTATAGATTTGAACAGGATGGGATAGTCAGAAACCCTAGTTTGGTACCTGACACAAAGATACTTATTGATTATTTGATTGATCATCCTTTTGATTTGCCTAGAATTACCCTAGCCTTTGGGGAGTCATTTGGATTAAAATTGACACATGGCTAAGAATCCAAGATTTCAGGGATCCAAGTCTATTCCACTGATAGGATCTTAAAGTTAAAGTTGGAAGGGACCTTACAGACCATGAAATCCAACTCTTTCATTATACAGATAAGGAAACAGGCCCAGAGACTTATCCTTTGTCACACATACTTCTTTTGAACCAATCTGCTATATACTAAACAATATTTGTTTTGGGCTAGAACTAGATCCTTTTATGTAAATAATTAGGATGTTATTTGCCAAGACATTTGTCCCATGTCATTAGCCATTTTGTAAGCCACTACAATTGAGTAAAATATTTTTCTATTTACTTCTCTTCTTCCACTTCCGTTATATTTCCTGTTCCAAGCTTAACTTTTATTATATTATTAAAAATAGTACTTCTGAAGTGCCATACCCATCTCCAACAACTACTTTATAAAGAAACCTAAATTAAAAATATTTACAAGGCTCATGACTACAGGTTTTATAATTAAGAATTGAATAATACAACTCAGAGTAGGAGCAATGAATTTCTGGCTGCCAGTTACAAGTTGAAGGAACAAGGTATTTCATTAGTCCTAATTGATAGCTGTTTCAATTTAAAAAACTGTGGCTGTAAGATTCTATTTATAAAATGTAGCAGTACTAGCAGAGTTTATTGGTCTTCTGATGTCATATTTGCATTGAAGCTATCTTCTAGACAAGGAAGTGTTGTTCTAATTCTGCTTTTAAAAATTATAATAGGATAGAATACTTTGCAATAAAATCTATTTTTTTGGTGCATTACTCTTTTTGTGAATGACAAAATGTATGTACCATTTATGTGGACCCATATTTTGGGGTACCACAATGGGGCTTATCATTCATCTAGAGGAGGTATATTTTCTTTTTCTTAAAAAAAAAGTTTTTTAAAGCCTTTACCTTCTCTCTTAGAATTAATCCTGTTTATTGGTTTCAAGGCAAAAAACAGTAAGAACTAGGCAAAAGGAGTTAAGTAACTTGCCACACCTAGGAAGTATCTGAGGTCAGATTTGAACCCAGCTCTTCCTGCCTCTAGGAAGAGGTAGATTTTCTATGAAATGTGTGATGAATATTTTTTCCTCTTTTTCTTTTTCTTGATGTTTTAGCCAGAAGAGAACAGGCCACAGGTATTTCCTTTAAAAAGTTGTTGAAAATCTTTCTTGTTCAATTAAATTCAATAAATATTCTGCTAAATTAGATTTTCTTCACCTGGAGTCCATAGGCCTATATATAGATTTCTAGGGGTCTCTGGCCTTGGATAGGAAAATAAACCACATTTTTATTTCAACATATTTGGCTTTCTTTATAATCTTATGGGATTTTTTCCTCATGTTAATAAAAACATTCTGAAAAGACGTCCATAACACAAAAATGGGTTAAGAATTCTTGTGCTAAACTTTCAAACCCAAGACACACCTTTAAACAATTTCCAATACTGTACTTCAAAATACTTAAGCTCCCTTGTCAGCAGATCTAACTGCGTGGTTTCTTAAAGAACAAAACAAAACAAACAAAAACCAACTGGTTATATCAGTGATGGGCAAACTTTTTAAAGAGGGGGCCAAAAGAAAGGAAATGCTTATCTGTCAGTCTGTTTCTAAGGCAACTGTTTTGAAGTTTCATTATATTGTATCCTACTCATTGTATTCGTCAGATTAGGAATAATATCTCACAGCCAAATAGAACATTTTAGGGGGCTGCATCTGGCCTGCGGGCCATAGTTTGCCCATCACTGGGTTATAGCATTACTTCTTGTTCCTCTGTTTTATAGATATAAGAAAGCATGTACTATTTTACTACAGTAATCATTTTTCAAATGACCTATACCAACTGAACTGTTCCTCAGCACTTTAATTTGTATTATAGACCTTTGTGCAAAAGGGATCCTTTTTAAAAAGGAAGAAGGAAGGAAGGAAGAGAGAGAGAAGGGGAGGGGAAGGGAAAGAAAGGACAAGAAGGAAAAGGGAAGGAAGGAAGAATTGTCTCATTCATTGAAATGACAACTTTAGCTTAATAGATGTGCATTAGATAAACATCACCAATATATCAGGAAAAGTCGGTTTGGTCTTTTTAAGTGTCCTCTTTAATTTGATTTCAAAGAGAACTTTTTAAAAGGAGCTGAGATGGTTTATTCAGGAATCATCCTTCTGTGATCATTTGCTGCTATCTTACCAAGGATTGATGAGGGGAAAAAAAGTTGCAGTAACACTTCAAGCATTCATAAAAAAGATAGAAAGAACCAGGAACAAATCATTTGGATCTAGACCTGGAAGAAACTTTAAAGATTCCCCGATCTTAGAAATTCATAGAGTGTACAGAGATCTCAGAGGCCATCTAATTTAACCAATGACCCTATCTACAATATTCTCTAACATAGTCATACTGTGTCTGCTTGAGGATCTATTATATCCTGAAGTAGCCCATTTCATTTTTAAATAACTCATTAGTAAGAAGTTTGTTCTCACTTCAAGACTAAACCTGTCTCTACAGGTTAGCAACTTGCTAGTTTTTCACAGCTTCCTCATTTTCCAATTGGGGAAACAAAAGCCCAGAGATATGAAATGATAGATCAAATAATACATTATATGTAGCAGAGGTGAAATTTGAACTCAGGTCCTCTGACTTCAAATTCAGCCTTCTTCCCACCATATTTTTTGATTTGAGGTGCAAGACAACCAAAGAAAACACAAAGGAAAGAGTAGAACTTTAAGATGTCCAGAATAAGAAAGAGTTTTAAATAAAGAAACTGGTGGCTAAGCTACAGGGCAGCCTTGGAACCGAATCCATCTGGCAGGTAGCAGCCTGGACCTTAACTGAGTGAAACATTAACAAGGGGAACATTCAGAAAGAGAAAGATAAATAAGAAAGAAGCTGGTTGGTTCAGCCAGAATTCCCATAAGCATTAGTCAGGAAATGTAGACCAAAGTCATTCAGTGGTCAGCAGTAGGAGTTTTCCCACCTGCTTTACACATTTGTATTATTATTATTTGTGTCACTACCATATATTTTTCAGAGTGAATGATCCTTCCTTCTTCCTTTCTTTAGCAAAAAAACAAAAACAAAAACAAAAAAAAACAACACAACACACCAAAACAAAACAGAATTATATCTTACAGAAATGCTTTCTTCCATGTTTTCCAAGAGTATGCCATTAAAGATGGACAAAATATATGGTGGTAGGGGGGAGGGAGATAATGCTGATAAGGAAGACAAAAAAGTGAAAGAGAGAGTAGTGGTTATAGTTAAAGGCCTAAGATAGTTAAAAGGACATAAATGGAATAAATCAGGATTCTTTTTTTTTTTGTGCCTTCAACTTCCTTGTCAGTTCCATGAAGCCTATCGACCCCTTCTCAGAATAATGTTTTTAAATACGTAAAATAAAATACATAGGATTACAAAGGAAACCAATTATATTGAAATAAAGATATAAAGTGTTTTCAATCCAAGT
The DNA here is from genome assembly GCF_016433145.1 of Gracilinanus agilis. Classification (NCBI taxonomy): domain Eukaryota; kingdom Metazoa; phylum Chordata; class Mammalia; order Didelphimorphia; family Didelphidae; genus Gracilinanus; species Gracilinanus agilis. Next base: position 510,420,712 of record NC_058131.1, read on the forward strand.
CAATGAATGATAGGTTAGGGACATCTTATATAAATTATGACCTGATAATATTAACTTAAGCTACTTCTTGATATGAAAACCCATCTATTTATAACACCAATATTCTACCAGTCATATTATATGGCCATGAATTTATAACACCAATATTCTACCAGTCACATTATATGGCCATGAATCATAGAATACCACCATCTCTCAAGAATCTAAATTGCAGATGACCCAAAGGGTAATAGAGAGTTTCATGATGAGCATTTGTCAGTAGTAACATAATATGATCTCTGACTTCCTTGTAAAAAGAATGGCAAAAGAGATTTAATCTGGGAACCATACAACCAGAAAAGGAGGTGTGCTAATTATCTAATAAGATTAAGGGATAACCAATGGATATTCAGGTTGTTGTTCTGGTATAGTCAAAATGTTTAAATACCTAGAGAAAGGCCTCAATTATTTTGGGTAGATGCTTTCTAGAAGATTTATGGAACAAATAATTGCAAAGAATAAGAAGACTTGGGTGAGTTGTAATTTGTGCCACTGGAAAAAATAACCATATTAATGAGATCACAGTCCATTGAAGCATTAAGTAATATGCAAAAAACATTTATAACCACCAGTATGCAACCACTTAGACAAGAATTGAACTCATAGGCCTGCCAACAAAACTTTAGAGCAGGGACAATTTAAAATGTAATGGTTGGGACTGGCCAATGAGGGCCTGACCTTTATTTATTTTAATTAAAAATTTTTTTATTTAGAATATTTTTCCATATTTACATGATTCATGATCCCCCTCTCCACTTTCTTCTCCACTCTCCCAAAGCTGACAGACAGTTCCATTAGGTTATACATGTGTCATTGTTCAAAACCTATTTCAATGTTATTCATATTTGCAGTAGAGCAATTCTTTAACATCAAAATCCTAATCACATCCCTATTGCACTACATGGTCAATCATATATTTTTCTAATGCATTTGTTTCCACAGTTCTTTCTCTGGATGTGGATAGCATTCTTTCTCACAAGTTCTTCTGGATTGTCCTGGGTCATTGCACTACTGCTAGTAGAGAGGTCCATTACATTCGATTGTGCCACAGTGTATCCGTCTCTGTGTACAAATTCTCCTGGTTCTGCTCCTTTCACTCTGTATCAATTCTTGGAGATTGTTCCAGTTCACATGGAATTGCTCCATTTCTTTATTCCTTTCAGCGCAATAATATTCCATCACTAACATATACCACAGTTTATTCAGCCATTCCCCAATCTATGGACACCCCCCCCCCATTTTCCAATATTTTGGCATCACAAAGAGAGTGGCTGTGAATATTTTTGTACAAGTCTTTTTCCTTATTATCTTTTTGAGGCACAAACCCATCAGTGGTATGGCTGAATCAAAGGGCAGGCATTCATTTAAAGTCCTTTGTGCATAGTTCCAAGTTGCTCTAGAACAGTTAGACCAATTCACAACTCCTTCAGCAATGTATTAGTGTCCCAATTTTGCCACATCCCTTCCGACATTTATCGCTTTCCTTTGCTGTCATATTGAGGACCTGATCTTTGGAGCATATTCTGATTTGTCTTTCCTACTGGGTTATACAGAGCATGCACAGATATTTTCTACCAGGTTCAAATTCAACATCACGAGGCTTGGTGGACTTATTTTCAACTATGATAATGCAAGGTTAGTTCTATGTGAAAATTAAAAGCCTTCTAACTGATTTTAAATTCAGAGGGACTGACAGTTCAGGAGACACTGAGCCAGAAATGAGTGAGCACACAAAAGGTTTCATCAGTCCATCTTTTATTCTATTCTTTCTCGGTTTTTGAATGAAGATAGCTTTGAACTACCTGATAAAGGCTGCTCTTCCTAACCTAGCCTTTGGTTCTTTTGTATTTATTCTTTCCTTTTTCATAGATAAATTTGAAATGGAACAACCAGGTGATTGAGTCATCCCTTAGTGTCATCAGAAAGGTGAGTCAATGAGAATTGCACTTACCTGCTAAAGGTGTAGTAACCAATGACAGAGGAAGAACTTGTAGATGCAAGAAAGTCCCCCAGAGTTATTGATAGCTTAAGGGATTTTGACCCCTTGTGATAAAGAGAAAATGATGGCTATAAACTCTAGAATTTCATCAATCCACCAAACCAAGAGAAAAGCTACATTTAAGAGGAATTTCATATGGGACTCCATAAAGGGAGGAAAGAACTTCTGGGGCCAGGTATCAGGAAATATACCTTAACCACATATATTCTTTACATCCCTCAGCCAGTCAATAAACATTGAAGTGCTTACTGTGTTCCAGAATTTGAACTAAACACCCATGATGTCAAAAGAGTAAAAAAATAATCCTTGTCCTTGTGTTCAAGGACATGTCCTTGGGTTTTGAGGTGGTAGGGTTAGGTTCTATGGCCATTATTCTACTATGCTTTTTTAGTAACTATTACTCATTCAGTCAATCAATAACCCTTATTAAATGCCTTCTGTGAGCCTAGCTATGGAAAGAAAGACAAAAAAAAAATAAAATTATCCTAACCTCAGAGAGTTTGCATTTTTCTGGACACATGGACATATGTGTATATATGTATATGAACAGGGCACATACATATAATATAATGTAATTTCTCCATCAGCAATTCTGCTTGATTTTCAATCCTTGAACAATATACCATACCCCCCACACCTGTACTAGGACAAGCTGATCACCTAAAATCTCATCATTGCCATGAAGAATGACTCAGGTCTAGATGTTCTACAACTTCTCAATATCTGTTTGAAGGACTAGAGGTCAGAGCACTCTTCCCGATAGTCTTCCTTTTATGGAGGGCTCACAACCTTTCCAATAACTCTATTCCAGCAGCAGCTCTACTTCAACTTCTACTCCAAGGTACCCTCTGGTGTCTTCCCCCAACTCCCACTTTTCAACTTCCTTTTGTGTGCTAACTTCTCTCATTAGATTGTAAGCTTCTTGAGGGCAAAGACTGTCACTTTTCCTTATTTGTATCCCAGCTGCTTAGTACAAAACCTATACAGTATACAGTAGGCACTTCATAAATATGTTTGCTGAATTGAATTGAGAAGGAGGCACTAGTGTCTGAGGTAATTAGGGAAAGTTTCATGTATGTGGTGGCACCAGAGCCAGCCTTTGAAGGAATCTAGGAATTCTAAGAGGTGGAGATGAGGAAAGAGTTCATCACAGGTATTGGAAACAGCTTGTGAAAAGACACAGAAGCAGGCAAGAGATGGAATGTCCTATGAGAAATATCAAGAAAGCAAGTAGAAAATATATGAAGTGATAAAGAGGTCTGACTCAATATGCTCACACAATTACATTTTACATTATATATAAATTTATGGGGAAAGTTTTCTCTGGACCATCCACACTCTTTGAACTATTATGTATTCATATCATGTTTAGTCTCAATCTAGATATTTGAGTTTGTACTGCATTAATAATACATCTAAGAATCTATCATTAAAGTACAACTGAATGCTTCCTTATTGATTTTCGTTAGGATTAACCTGAAGCTGCATTTTGGGGAAAAAATTAACTGGTTCATTATTCATCCTGATTTTGGGAAAACTGCTGGAAGACAATTATCATCTACTGAGTTTTCTGTATAATTGGCTAGCAGAGATTAGGTCATAGGTAGATTAAATAATGCTTTATTGGGTCATTATTATATACACCTTTGACACTTGCTCATATCTTTAAAAATTGTGAAGTGAACTTTTTTACCCTAGAGATCACCTCTATCCCTATTGATGGAGCTTCTTTAGTTTGTTATTTATTATTTATTAGAAATGCTATGAATCTGGAATTTGATATACCTAATTCTGAATACTAGGTAGCTTGGGACTTGACCTTTCTTCATTGACATTGCATAAGATTTAGAAAACTTCATTTCACTCAGTTCTGTATTATACTTTGTTAGAGTCTGGAAACTAGGTGATGAATTTTTTAAGCAACAGTAACTCTACTAAGATGTAGCAGGTTCCTGATTTGCATTAGTAGAGAGACTCCCCATACCACTAAAATTGCAGTGTCTTGAAATATCAAAATAAGTATTAAAGATACCATTTTAACACCAAAATATGCTCAATGATACCTCAGTTTTCATTGATAGTCCCGTCTGAAAACAATTGGAGAAATCCAAAACCAACAAAAACCGAGACAATTATTTCCACATGAATCAATGTAAATCCAATTAATTCATTCTTGACACTCCAAAATATATCTAAAACACATTTTATAGAGAATATAGTGTTTAATACTAAAAACAATGATAAATTAATATAAAATGAATATAAAAGACTAATGTAACAATTAACAGGGCATTTACCTTACTGAAGATTCTTCTTGGAGTATGGAAGACAGTGAGGAGGTGGAAGAAAAATTATTGTTTGGAAGGGGAATCCTCCTCCATAAGAACCTTAGGGATCAAGGCACTCTATAGAGGAGTTGTTACCTTGATTATATCCCTCTTCTCAGCTGAGATACTTTGGGAGAATTTCTACTTGACTGAGATGAGATATCTCACTCCCAGTGAGAGAGCTCATTCATTTTGTATATTGTGAGGTATATATTCTCCTCTGTATGCTTTATCTGATTTTCCTTCGCTATATTTATCGATAAATATATTTGCTTTTCAATGCATGGATTACTTACACTGAGCAGTAGAACTTGTGGGCTACCCTTTGTTTTCACAAAATTAGCATCAAGGTCAAGTGGGCACATGGAGGAAATCTGAGGCAACAGACAAAATCAGGACAATTTTTCTTGGAAAAAATTAACAAAAACTGAAAGCAACAATAACTGATGTCAACAAAACCCGAGATATTAATGTATTATACACTTAGATTTTTATGTACTTGTTAGTATTTACCACAGTCTAATAGAAATCTGTGGAATTTGATTTTTTAATTTTAATTTTAATTTAATTTTAAATTTAATTTTAATATTCTCAATGATGAAGAATATCTGTTGTCCAAACAGTGATTAGACTGCCTATCAAACTAATCCTTCATTTTTGAAGAGGACTGATGATATCATAGGGTGATGTCTTGATGTATACTTGAGTTGAATTTCAAGTGAGACAGAATTGCACAAAGTCACCAGGGTCACTCTCTCTTCCAGTCACCAAAGTGCAGTGGTAAGACCAAATCCAAAATGCTGACTATGGTCTGGGATACAATGCATGATCTTGGAATCTTCAATATCTGACTAAGCTCTGAGCTATCCATAAAATCTACTTCAGCTGCCTTCATGGCCATTGAAATAAAATGGCAAACCACTCCAATATTTTTGTCAAGAAAACCTCAAAGGGGGCCAGGAAGAGTCATATGTGTCTGAAATGACTGAATGACAACAGCAACAATTGCAATGGATATATATAGTAAAGACTTAATGAATATTTTCTGAATGAAAGAACAGATGAATAATTCCTATCCCTTGTCTCTCTCCATTTAAGAAAATTATTACAGTCAGACCTAGACAAAATTGTGTAATAAAGCTTTGTTTTCAGCATATTTTCCTCTTTCACATACAGACTTACATAAATCCATGTATTAGAAGAAATTTTATTGCCTCCATCACTGTCTAGAATTCTCTTCCAACCTTCTGTTCTCACTTTGTTGGTTTCCTTCCTTAGATTCATGGGTAAAAGCCAAAATGGCTACAGTGAATGAGAGGAAAAAGAAGAAAGTGAATTGAAGGAATTCTTGAAATTTTGGCTGCAATTGTCATAAGTATTTCTTCTAGTAGTTTTTCTTTCTGAGTTCCTTTCCCCCCCACATCTCCTTTTCTTTTCACCTTTGCCTCTTGGATGTCTACCTGTTTTCAAGACATAACCCAGTTACCAATTACTATATGAGGCCTTTCCTGATCCTGCTATGTTGTTATCTTCTCCCCTATTTGTTAACACTCTCTTCTCCTTGAAATTAATGTGTATTCTTTTGTATTTACTTAATCTCTGTATATGTTGTGGAGCAGCTAGATAGCATAGAAGCTAAACTGCCAGAACCAGTCAGGAAGACTCATCTTGCTGAGTTTAAATCTAGCCTGAAACACTAATTTACTGCTTGACCCTGGCCAAGACACTTAAGTCTGTTTCCCTCAGTTTACTCATCTGTAAAATGAGCTGGAGAAGGAAAAAGCAAACCAATCCAGTATCTTTGGCAAGAAAACACCAAAAGGAGTCATGAAGAATCCAGCACAAATGAAAAACAAATATATATGTTGTAGTTCCCTCTACTCCCAGCGATATAAACCTCAGAGGATAGTGAGTAGTTATCTTTTACTTTGTGAACTCCCAGTGTTTAGCACAATCACATCCATGTAATATGTGTCTAATTATTTAACTGATTTTTTTATTGAATTGACCTTTTGGGTAGGGGCAAGACTCTTAAACACAAGAAGTAGGAGAGGGCTCTTTTCCATGTCCAGTTTTGATCTACAACTGAGCTGTGAACAGTTACTCTGTTTTCATCCAGCTGCCTTCTATTAAATTATTCTAAATAGAAATAAGTAAGATGGTTTTCTTTATACATATATATTTTTGTCAAATGATACCTTCTCTAATGGGGGGAGGGGAAGCCGGAGTTAACTGGGTATTCTAATGTAACTAACAAACAAATAAATAAATATATTTAAAAAAAGAGACTCATAAACATAACCTGGACAACAGAAGAGTTGGATTAGAATAGAATAAAAGGAAAAAAATAGACTGAAAGACATAGAAGTAGAGGGAATTTTATAGGCTTTTCTCTTTCACTGTACTCATTTTAGAGAGAAAGAAACTGATGCCTACAAGAGTTGAGTAAATTGTCTAAGGTCACACAGTAAGTGGTAGATTTAAGATTTGAATCCAGCTCTTCTGACTCCAAATCTAGCACTCTGTCCATTGTTTCATGCTGTCTGACTGGATCAGTTGATTGTCCCAACTATTTTTTGGGGGGGTTTAACTCCTGGGACCAAGGATGATGATTGATCCTTGGATTAAAACAAAGGCTAAGAATGAAAAGGGTGGTGACTGTAATTAAACTTATTTCTCTAGACTGAACTTATTTTTCATATGTCTTAACTGGGTCCAGTGTTGATGGATCCAGATATGCGAGTTTGTACTTTTTTTCTCGTAGAGATTTTCAGTGTAACTTTAGAGAAAAGGAAATTGACAAAGTCCCTGATGTGGGAGCTATTATCTATTTTAGTTTTTTAAAGGGGCAAAGGAGATCCTTGGTTAATACAAACTCCTGCCCATAAAACATGTATGCATATTTTATTGTAAAGACTAGCAGTGGTAGCTGACAAAATGATGCACAGTGCCCAAACTTCAATTTGAGCAAGGAAGAATGGGGACCATTATTCACCCAGGCAGAAATAGTGGAGCATACTAAATTGGGGAGATCAACAGGACACTTGGCAAGCTTATATCAGAAGACTATATTTCATAGAATGGTGCATAACAGTTTAATACAATGTAAATATATTGACATTTAAAGTTCTTGATGAACTTTACCTTTTTAGCTTTACCTTTCCAAACTTTTATTCTTTTCAATTCTATGGTCTCCCTATGATGGCTTACTTGCTCTTTCTTACAATTTTATCTTATTTCCATTCCTTTGTGTTGTCTGACCTGCATGCTGTACTTCTGGAGGCTTTCCTCATCTCCCTGGCTACTAGTGTTTTTCCTTCTAAAGCACCCTTTTATGTATTTTGTATACATCTTGTATGTTATTTACCCATCTATGTACATGTTGACTTCTCACTATTATGTAATATTAAGGAAAATAAGTTTCTTTTTCTTTGTATCCCCAGCTTAACATAGTACCTGGAATTGAATAAGTGCCTTATTAATGCTTTTTGATTGATCAATTGACTTTTTACCCTCTAAATTACTGAGATGGTCTTTGCTTCCAGCATGAGAGAGCTGCATTCCCTCTAAAAAGATCCTGGTCCCTTTAAAATACATCAACCCTAGGAAGAAATGTATTTACAAATGGGCAAGAATTGAAACTGTGTAAGACGTTCTGGTTTTATGAATCTATTTGAAGACTTCTAGAAGATGACTAGAGGGTATTTGCTCATTGGCAATTTACCTTGAGTACACATAGGTCTTAAGGTAATCCTGCCTCAGGGATCAACTCAACTTGCTTTTGGATGAGGTTTTTTTCCCCCTAAAATACCACATGAAAAAGATATATATAAAAAATAAAACCAATTACATATAATATAAATAAATAAAAATAAAACTGACATACAAGTAAATAGCTGTAAAGCAGACCCAACGATGATATAAAATAACTAAGGTGCTCTGCAAACTTGAAAGTGCCATATAAATGTTAAATATTCTTATTGTTGTTGTTGTCTTTGAATATAGAAAACTAGACCTGTGATTTCATGGCTATAGGGAATACTCATATACGGAGTCTACCTCTACTGGAGTAAATCAGTACCTTATAACTTGGTGGGGGGAAGCATTTATTAAGTGCCATTGTGCTAAGTGCTTTACAAATATTATATCCTTTGATTTTCTCAACAATTCTAGGAGGTAGATACTATTATCTTCCCCATTTTATAGTGAGGAAATTGAGGCAGATGGATTTAGTGACTTGGCCAAAGTTGTATAGATAGTGTCTAAGGCTGGATTTGAACTCAAGATTTCTCAACTCCCAGTTCAGTGCTCTGTTCACTGAGTCATAATATAGCCACTAAATACTTTTAAAGAGAGTTGACTAGGGCATGGAAAAGATGTGACTTTCCCAGGATCATATAGCCAATAAGTCTTGGAGGCAAGCCTTTGAACTCATGTCTTCCTGATTCCTAAAACAGTTCTCTTTGCCCAATGCTTTAATATTTCTTATGCCTGAATAATAACATTGTTATTATACTCCCCTAAAATGAGCAGGGAAAGTACAGAAAGGATTCTAGATAGTAATGTAGGGTTTGTAACACCTAGATTATGTGAATGTGTAAAATGATGATGATGATAACCTATTTCTCGGAAACCTGCCCCTAAAATGAAAGTCTAGAGAAAAAGGGGACCCTGCAAGAAGCAAAGTTGCTGCCAAAAAGGCCTCAATCTCAAGGCTTGTTACAGAGGAGGAAGAAGCTCAGAGGCTAGCTGCCAAAGTTTTTGCCCAATGCCTAAATAAAGACAAGATCTAGTTAATTATATATTGTAATATATGAAGTTGCCAGATGCTGGTGAAGATACAAGTTTTTATGAGCTTTTCTTCCCTCTAGTGAAAGGAGGAGATTTCAATCCACAGTACAAACATACATAAATGTGATTAGCTTTTCAATAAGAGCTTTCAACTTCCTTCCTTTACATCTCAACAATCTCTATATCTACACTTACTGTTTTTCTATTCCCTCCTCTCTCTGGGGAAGAAGTAGCCCTTCTCTTTCCCAAAGCTGAGCCAGAATCAGAGAACTTTAAAGCTTTTCCCCACCTTATAGCTTCTATACTCAAAACTCCAACATGACTGCTTCATGAGTTATCTCCTCCTTTGCAGTTTCCATCTCTTTCTGTTTCTGACTTTGTCTGTCTGTCTGTCTGTCAGTCTGTCTCTGTCTCTCTCTCTCTCTCTGTTTTTGTCTTCTCCGTCTTTTTCTCTGTCTTTCTCCCCACAGGCTCCTTGCTCCTCTTTTTACAAAAATATGCTGATGTACGCTATTAAAAAAATCATCACTTGACCCCCTCCCTCTTTAAGTGACAGTCATGTTTCCTTTTTTCCTTCTGGCTTCTTATTACGTTAGTTTACACTCATTACTTTCATTGTTTAGTTAGTTGTCTCTTCATATACCTTTTAACCCCAAGCTGGTTTCTTCCTCCCAACCACTCTTTTTAGAAAATCAGCAATGACCTTTTGGTAGGAAAATTAGACCTTTTCTCTTTAGCTTTAATCCTCTTTAACTCCTGCATTTCTTGACATTAAAGGGCAAAAGAAAGCATATATGAAGTGCTTTGAAACTAGAAAATGTTATGTGAATGACTCATTATTGACTAGTTCATCCTTCTTGAACTTCTCTTTGGCCCCTTCGACAAATTTATTATATTATTGCTCATCCAGATTCTCTGTACACTCCTCTTTTGTTTTCACTGGCCTCTCTTCTTCCTCCCCTTGCCTCCAAGGTGGATGTTTCCCATTTTTCTGAATTTGTCTCTGTTCTCATAGCTTTGTAGTTATTGATGTTTAGTCATTTTTCAATCCTGTCCAACTTTTGATGACCCTATTTGAGATTTCCCTGGTAAAGATTCCAGAGTAGTTTGCCATTTCCTTCCCCAGATCATTTTGCAAGTGAGGAAACTGAGGCAAACAAGGTTAAGTGATTTGTACCACAGCTGGGATGTGTCTAAGAACAAATTTGAATCCAGGTCTTCCTGACTCCAGACCTGTTGCTCATATTTATTGTGCCACTTATCTGCCCTCTCAAATCTTTAGACTTTCTCCGAGAGCTCATTTACTCTAATGACTTTATTATCTCAGTGTAGGTGATTCTAAAATTTATGTTCCCAGACTCAGTCTTTCCCATGTTTTCACCTGCTTAAAGGATAGTTTTATCTGTTTGACTCAGCAGCACCTCATACTTAATATGTCTATAATGGAATTCATCATCTTCCTCCAAAAACTTGACCTTTTGCAAAACTTTTCTATTTCTGACAATGACACCACAATTCTCCTATTCACGTAAGCAGGAAAACTTCTCTTTGGCTCCCTCCTCTTTCTTGATTTCCTTATCCAGTCATCTGCTAATTCTGGTTGATTATATAAGTAAATAGTAACACATAAGATAGAAGACTGCACCGACATTAGACTTTATGCAACAGAATTTTTTTGAGTGCTATTCAAAGACATCAAAGGTGAAGGAATGGTTGTATAATGTACATATAGGAGATTTGTACAAGCAAAGATGGAAGATACATTGTGTTATAGTGATGATAGCTAAAAAGCTGCTCCTTTCAAATCCACAAACATATATAGAGTAGTTAGTACTACTCTACTACTGATAAATATGGAATAATCAGAAAAAAGAAAATGGCAGAGGGAGGGAGGAAATAACCAGTTTATATGGTATCTTCTATGTACCAGACACTAGGCTAAACACTTCTTAAAAATATCATCTTATTTGACCTTCAAAACAACTCTGCAAGGTAGGCATTATCGTGATCCTCATTTTACAACAAGGGTTAAGTGACTTAGGGGGCCACACAGATATTGTTTGAGGCTGAATTTGAACTCCAGACTTTCTGACTTCAGACCCAGTACTCTACTACTTCACCACCAGCTGCATTTTTTTTAAACCCTTACCTTCCATCTTGGAATCAATACTGTGTATTGGTTCTAAGGCAGAAGAATGGTAAGGGGTAGGCAATGGGGGTTAAGTGACTTGCCCAGGGTCACATAGCTAGGAAGTATCTGAGGCCAAATTTGAACCCAGGACCTGCTGTCTTTGGGCCTTGCTCTCAATCCACTGAGCCACCTAGCTGCCTCCACTAGCTGCATTTTTTGAAGGAGAGAAAGGATATTTTTATGAAAAAGCAGTAGGATTTTATATAGTCTCCAGTGTCCAAGGTATTGATGGTAAAGATGATTTTTTTTAAAAATTGAAAATATAGTGGACAAAGAGGAGGAAAAAATAACAATTATACTCAAAACATCAAGAGCTGAGAAAAAGCCAACTATAAAAGCAGGGAAGGTAGAATTAGGGGTTTTTAAAATTATTATTATTATATATATTCATAAAGTGGTAAACTACTAATAAAAAAGTCAAAGTATATTTTGTGGGGATTACAAGAAACAGAATGGGAAGAAAGAGGATGAAATAGGGAGGAAAAATAAAGCTTTTGGGGAAACTGTCCTGTAACATAATCTGTCTTGTACCATTTGAAGTTCTCATCTTTTTATACATGAGTTGGGTGTGGCTATTGCCAACTCAAACATATTTTTTTGTTGTTGTTGTTGCTACATGGACTGTAATATAGTATGATTGAAAAGCAGCTGTTATATACCACTGAAGAAAGGCCTAGGATGAGAAATCTAATTCTTGTTTGAAATGAAGATTTTATGATACAGTTTTGACAAAGGAGTTCTGGTTGTGGGAAATAAGAAAGAAGAAGCAAAAAGAGAAGAGCAGAGAAAATTTTTTAATTTGAATTTCTAATCAAAATAATGATCTAAAACCATTCCAAAGGATCCATGATGAAAAATGCTATCTACCTCCAGAGAAGGAACTGATAAATTCTGAGTACAAATTGAAGGGTAATTTTTTCGCTTATTTCCCTTTTCTTGCCTTTTAATTTTCTTTTTTTGCATCACAGCTAACATGGAAATAGGTTTTACATGACTTTACATGTATAATGGATATCATATTGCTTGCCTCTGTGATGGGTGAGAGAAAAGTTAATGGGAGGGAGAGAATTTGGAACTCAAATTAAAAAAATATAAATGTAAAAAATAAATGATAATTAAAAATAACAACCAGTAGTTTCCATTCAACTGGAATTTTTATTAAGTGTGTAATTTACGATCATTTATTATGTAGATGACCTAGGGAAAATTACTTAATCTGTCTGAGCCTTAGTTTTCTCTCTAAATTAGTGAGTTGGAATAGTTTGTGTCCAAGATCCCTTCAAGGTAGAGATCTCTCCTCTTCTCCTTCAAACAAAATAATTTAGTTCCTTGACAGAAGGTGAAAATAAAAGACCAGAGAGATAAGGGACCTGAACATTATGGTGGTTCGTTGGAAGTTCCAGAGTAAAAGAGAATTACTACTATAAGTATAAGAGGTAAGGGATAAGAGTATAATCATCATCTTCTTCTTCTTCTGCTTCTTCTTCTTCTTCTTCTTCTTCTTCTTCTTCTTCTTCTTCTTCTTCTTCTTATTCTTATTCTTATTCTTATTCTTCTTATTATTATTATTCTATAATGTCACTCCTAGGAGTGACAGTGGAAGCTGCCTATATTTGGTTTGTTTGCTTGAAATGCTCATTTCCTATCTTAGAATCAATACTGAGTATCAGTTCCAAGGCAGAAGAGTAGTAAGGGCTAAGCAATTGGGGAACTTGCCCAGTGTCACATAACTAGGAAGTATCTGAGGTCACATTTGAAACCAGGACCTCTTATCTCAAGGCCTGACTCTTAATCCACTGAGGCACATAACTGCCCATCTATCTTTTTATTTATTTTTATTTTTATTATTTTAAACTCTTACCTTCCATCTTGGAGTCAATACTGTGTATTGGCTCCAAAGCAAAAGAGTGGTAAGGGCAGGCAATGGGGATTAAGTGACTTGCCCAGGGTCACACAGCTGGGAAGCATCTGAGGTCAGATTTGAACCTAGGATCTCCCGTCTCTAGGCCTGGCTCTCAATACACTGAGCTACCCAGCTGCCCCCTCCATCTATCTTTTTAAAATTATGTAGCCCAACCCATTTCATCTGTCCTTAGCAAATCAGCTGTGGTGCATTTGGTCCACTTGTCTATATCTCCAATTCTGGAAAGATATTTCAGCTTCTGTGAAGGGTCAAGAATAGCCATTCAAATGTTTTCCTTAGTGTCTCAATCTAAAAATTCCCAACAAACAAATTGTGGTATATGCTGGTGATGGAATACTATTGTGCTAAAAGGAATAATAAACTGGAGGAACTCCATGTGAACTGGAAAGACCTCCAGGAATTGATGCAGAGCGAAAGAAGCAGAGCCAGAAGAACACTGTACACAGAGACTGATATACTATGGTAAAATAGAAAGTAATGGACTTCTGTACTAGCAACAATGCAATGACCCAGGACAGTTCTGAGGGATTTATGGTAAAGAATGTTACCCACATTCAGAGGAAGAACTGCAGGAGAGGAAACACAGAAGAAAATCAACTGCTTGAATACATGGGTTGATGAGGACATGATTAGGGATAGAAAGTACCACACCAATGCAACTATCAACAATTTGGAAATAGGTCTTGATTAATGACACATATTAAAACCAGTGGAAATGTGCATCGGCCATGGAAGGGGAGAGGGCGGGGGGTGAAGGGGGAAGTAAGAGTGTAAATCATGTAACCATGTTAACTTTTCTAAAATATAAATATTAATAAATGTTTAAATAAAAAAAATTCCCAACAAAGTCCACCTGGCATTGTTCCCAATTTTCTCTCAAATGCCACACACACACACAAAAAAATCAAAGGCAGCTCATTCAGTACAATTCTTGGAAAATCCTAGAATTCCAGTCTTCAGAGAGGGCCCATGTCTACCATAGCTATTAAACCTGGAGTTCCCTATGAGACCCAAATGCAAAAAATGACTGCATTATATAGCACTTGTCATCTTCAGGGAATGTTTCTTAAAGATATAGAGCATATTCACATTTATCTTTAATTGCTCAATACCCACAGACAATTCACTTTCAAATTCCCCTAGGTCGGTGAGGACCACCTTGTGCTAATTTTTACCTTCAGATTTACAAATGCCAAAAGTATGGAAGCCACCAAGGACCTATCTTCTTCTGAATCCACTTCACCCTTCCTCTACCTTAATAACAATTCCATTTTGATCCAGTACTACTGCTTATCACAAAATGTTGTAGGCCAAGTCTGACTCAGGCTAGGCTGGTAGTTCAGGTTTGGGAATAGAACAAAATTAGATACTTATAGACTGTCTAACACCTAACAGGAGATTTACTTAACCATGGACTGGAGAAGTTAAGCCACCAAGATAAACATTGGTTCACCTGAGTTGAGCTTCCCTTCTTCCTTTCTGCTGTGTTGGTCAAGCTTGAAGGAGTTGCTCCTGTCTCCTTATCCACTGTTTGTTTTTTGTTTGTATGTTTGTTTTTTTGTTTTGTACATAGACCACTAGGAAGCTACTTTATCAGTGGTTCAAGTCTTAGTCTCTTGAGTCAATTAAATAGATGTGATGGTTTCAGTACTTTTAAAGGAAATACTATTCTAGGATATATGGGGTAGGGTCCTAGGAAAGTCTGGCTCAGCCTCTTATGTAGGGGACCCAAGAGATATTCCTCTGATCAAAGAGGTCAAGGAGAAGAAAATTCCAGAAGGAAGGGTGGTCAATAGTGTCAAATGATGCAGAGAAGTTAAGGAGGATAAAACATTTGAGTATACCAGTCTTTAATCTAAGAGCATGGCACTGTCTTTCACCATTTCTCCTGAATTATCAAAATGTATTGCTTAAATTTTCCTTTGACAATGTTCTCTATCAAGGATGGAGAAAACGTTTGTAGTGGTAGGGGGTAATACCTATACAGCATTTCAAATGCCTCATAAGAAAACTTTTTATTAAATGCTCATATTTGATATGAGTATGCTCAAAGGATATATTTCTAGTTCAATCCTTTTCTTTTTTTCCCTCAACATTGGGTTCATTTCACCATCTTTAACCTGGCAATTTCAGCAAGCTGCTGAGACAAAATGCTTTTTCTTTCATAGAAAATATTTTCTGTCAATACCTATAGAAGGGATTTTAAAAATATATATAGAATATTGTCCAAAACCTATCTGGGAGTTTTTTGTTTAAAAGTATATCTGGCTGGAAATGAGCAATGTGACATCTAGAGGGATTCATATTCTCGAATGTTTCATGCTCAAAGCCCAGTTTGGTTTTGAGATTTTATAGTTTTTAAGTAGCTTGTTAATTTTTTTTTGTTTTGTATCTTCATATAACATGAGAAAGAATGAAACACCTTTCTTGAGATAATTAAATCCTCCAATATCTTAGTCAGTGTAAATTTACTTAAGTTTTTTTATTTTGTTTTTTAAAACCTTTGGTATATTTCATGATAAAATGTACCAGAGGGAAAAATTTTTCCTCTACTGAGCCTTACCTACAAACTATTAGACCATAAATTCCTTGGGGACAGGGACTGCCTTTATACCTCTTTTTGTATCCTCAGGATTAGGCACAGTGACTGGCACATAGTAGGCACTTAATAAATATTTATTGATTGTTGAATAATTGCTAGATTGATGGTAATATGTTGATAAGGATACTTCCTGAAGATGCTAGAAAGAAGCATTGTGGTAGAATAGAAAGGGTCTTGGATTTGGAATTAGATAATGTGGGTTCCCACTTTTGATATTTACCTGTTTTATTTTGAGGAAGCTATCACTTTTGACCTCCCTTTGCTCATGTTAAAGAAAAAAAAAAGGTTCTTTAAGTGTTTACTCTTTGCTAAGGACTGGGAATACAAATGGATAAGCCAGACAGCCTCTGCTCTCAAGAATCTCACATTCTAATCAGGGAAGTCACAAAAGAGGAGGTTTCAGAGGATTAACTCAGCTAGAAAGTCATACTGCCCTTAGGTTGCAAAGGCAAAGTAATTGGTAATGTATCTTCTCTCATATCATTTCTACTGATAAAGCCTAACTCTTTCCTAAGGCGAAACCTTTGCTAGTGACAAAGATTTTGGTGGTAAAATTTTTCTTTTGGGGGTCTTTCAGAAGCTGTGGTTGTTGATGCAGGAAGGGCTGCAACTCTTGCAGAAGCAGTTACCAAGTTGCATCTCTGAGGGGCCGCTCTCCTGAACATGATGGGATTACGGACTGTACTAGAATGACGAGATTAGACTAAGTGTCCTTTGGGGTTCTTTCTAGTTCAAATTCTACAACTCAAAAACACATACAGGGAGCAGCTGGGTAGCTCAGTGGATTGAGAGGCAGACCTAGAGACAGGAGATCCTAGGTTTAAATTTGGCCTCAGATACTTTCTAGCTGTGTGACCCTGGGCAAGTCACTTAACCCCCTTTGCCTAGTCCTTACTGCTCTTCTGTCTTGGAACCAATACATAATATTGATTCTAAGGTAGAAGGTAAAAGTTTAAAAAGAACAACCCACATATAATGACCTCAAAATCTCATTCAATTGAAAGTAAATGTGTAAATTCCTACTTTAGGACCAAATCCTATTTTATGTACTATAGTAGAAAGAATGATGGATAAGTAATCAGTACTACTTGATACTTAATAGCTGTGTAGGCAAGTTACTTGACTTTTCAGACTTTGGGGATCCTGGATTTTGGCAGTGATGACTATTATGGGATTTTATTCTCAGTGTGAAAATACCCTCTACAGATATAGACTGGCAACACTTCTGTCAGCTATGGTTTAAGGCAGTTGTCTGGAGCCTGTGAAAATTTAAATCACTTGTCCATGTTCATGTTAACTAGTTAAGTATTGGAGAAAGCACTAAGACCTAGGTTTTTCTGACTCCAAGGCCAACCCTTTAGTCCTGTCATGCTGTTTTTCAATATGAACTCAATATTGAAGTTTGGAAAAAAAAGGTTTTAGCCTTTGGGTCCCAAAATTAAATTTAAATTTTTGCACTTCTGAAATGAAACTATTTATTAGCTTTATTATTTAGAGCACTAACATTTTTGATGTCTTTTTCTACATTTCAGTCACATATAAAAAGTTATTCTGAATTTCATGCAGATGGAGAATCCTCTTTTTAGGGAAATGACAAAGGGCATCAAGAGGAAACAAAAAAACAGAAGAAAAACTCAATGACTCTGGGAGATCTGCCTTTTTTCGGTAAACTGTATTATTATGTTAAAGGCTGAAAGAAATCAGGTTAACTAACCTATCAGTTGATAATATAAAGAGTTTAGGAAGGTATCTTCAATAACTAATGAAAAGCAAGATTATACAATGCCTTTCAGACAGAAAGATTACTTTAGAAACACTTCCTGAGAATCGTGCTAATACCAACTTGTTTTGCTCCAAGGAAATACAGCCTTTGGGAGGTAGCTTCCTATGGTGGAAGGTAGAGGATAGAGTGATGGACTTGGAGTTAGGAAGATCTGGGTTTGAACCCCTCATTCTTCACTTAGTCAATGTATGTCCCTGGGCAAATTACCTAACCCTTAATTTTATTGGTAAAATGGGGATAATAGCACTCACCTCACTGTTGTGAAGATTAAGTAAATCTTAAGTATTTCACAAACTTTAAAACACTACAGAAATGTTAGCTATTTAGATTATTATAGCCTTTGGTTAGGTACTCTGGGATTGATTTTAAACAGGGATCTAAGCAGAGTTCATCATGATTTGTATCCATCAAATTATATGTATATACATATAGTTTTTTTAATTAAGGAGTTTCTATGGTCAAATGTGTCTAAGGTTTGATACTTAGTAGTCATGATCTGTTTGATGTGATGTAAGCAGAGAGACTTCTGGATCTGGAATAAGAGGACTTACTTTCAATCCTGAATCTGCCATAGTATGACCACCCGAATAGAATAACTTTCTGCAAGTCACTTTACTTTAGCCTTGGTTTCTTCATTTAGAAAATGAGTGGGGTGAGCTAGAGGAGGGAAGGGAGAGGACAAACCTTTATTAAGCATCTATCTATTAGGTACCAGGCACTGTGCTAAGAGCTTTACAAATATCTCATTGATCCTTTTGACAGCTGTGGGAGTTAAGTGCTATTATCACCCCCATTTTACAGTAGAGGAAACCAAGGTAGATAGAAGGCAAGTGACTTATAGAGGTTTGCATAACTAGTAAGTGTTTGAGGCTAGGTTCAACTTAGGTCTTCCAGATTCCAGGATCAGATTTCTATCCAGTTGGCTCACCTAGTTGCCTCAGGTGACCTGAAAGTTGATCAATATTATGAGTTGATCAATAAGGGTCTTTCCATCTCTTCTTACTGAGTCAGACTCTTAAGGGTAAGATAGAGGATGAGAAGATGATAAAGAAATTGTAAGGGGACAGCATAGAGTTAAAGAACTATTTCATGAGTTCTTTTCCTTCAGAAAAAGCAATGCATATAAGTTCCTACTGATAAATTCTTCAGCTGTTTTTACTTTTAAAAAAACATGCACAAAATCAATGCAACCAAAATTAGAAGGGAAGCAACAAATTGGGAAAAATCTTTATAACAAAAACCTCTGACAAAGGTCTAATTTCTCATATTTATAAGGAGCTAAATCAATTGTACAAAAAATCAAGCCATTCCCCAATTGATAAATGGGCAAGGGACATGAATAGGCAGTTTTCAGATAATGAAATCAAAACTATCAATAAGCACAGTAAAAAGTGTTCTAAATCTCTTATAATTGGAGAAATTCAAATCAAAATAACTCTACAGTGCCACGTCACACCTAGCAGATTGGCCAATATGACAGCAAAGTAAAGTAACAAATTTTGGAGGGGATGGGGGCAAAATTGGGACACTAATGCATTGCTGGTGGAGTTGTGAAGTGATCCAACCATTCTGGAAGGCAATTTGGAACTGTGCCTAAAGAGCTTTAAAAGACTGCCTGTACTTTGACCCAGCCATACCACTGCTGGGTTTGTTCCCCAGAGAGATAATAGGGAAGAATACTTGTACAAAAATATTTATAGCCACACCCTTTCTGGTGGCAAAAATTTGGAAAATGAGGGGGAAAATGAGATGAGAATTTCAAATGGTACAAGACAGATTATGTTATAGGACAGTTTCCCAAAATGCTTTATTTTTCTTCCCTATTTCATCCTCTTTCTTCCCATTCTGTTTCTTGTAATCCCCACAAAATATACTTTGACTTTTTTATTAGTAGTTTACCACTTTATGAATATATATAATAATAATAATTTTAAAAACACTCTAATTCTACCTTCCCTGCTTTTATAGTTGGCTTTTTCTCAGCTCTTGATGTTTTAAGTATAATTGCTATTTTTTCCTCCTCTTTGTCCACTATATTTTCAATTAGGCTTCTCTACTAGCAGCAATGCAATGATCCAGGACAGTTCTGAGGGACTTATGAAAAAGAATGCTATCCACATCCAGAGAAAGAATTGTGGAAGTAGAAACACAGAAGAAAAACAACTACTTGATTACTTGGGTGAATGGGGATATGATTGGGGATGCTGACTTTAAAAGATTACTCTATTGCAAATATGAATGATATGGAAATAGGTTTTGAACAATGATACATGTAAAACCCAGTGGAGTTTCTAGTCAGATTGGGGAATGGGGAGGGAAGAGGGGAGGGAAAGAACATGAATCATGTAACCATGGAAAAATATTCTAAATTAATTAAATAAAGAATTTAAAAACCATGTCATTTTAATTTTACACAATTAACAAAATTTTATTTCTATCTCCTCTAACTCTTCTTCCAGTGCCATTTGCAGTTGATTTTAAATTAGCACACTGAATGACCCTAGAATAATAACCCTTTCCATTCCCTAAAGGAGCAGCCCAGTGATTAACAAGACAGAGTCTGGCATCCAGCAGGTGCTGACTCTTTGATGGGCATGCTCAGTCTATCACCAAATGAACTATAGAATCAGTAATAGTAAATTAGCATCTAAGCCATCTCTGAGTCATGCTTAAAATTTGCCTGGACACCAAGGAACAGAGCTGATTGAATGCAGTGTTAGTATTTATCCTTCTAATACCAAGAAGTCCTCACATAAAAATGAAATTTATGATCTGGGTTAAGAAGCTTATAAAGAAACTTAGCTAAAGTTTATTTTTACCTAATGTAGCCATGCTAGGATATCACCTTTAATTAATGACTATTTGTAAAGAACTTAAATGTATACAGTTTTTATTTAATAAAAGAATGAAAACTTTATTTTCCTATACAAGAAAACATGTTCATAAAACTAAATTCATATTCTCTTATTTAAGCTATTTCATCCTTCTTGATCTCTACAACATTAGACATTGTTGATCACACTATCCTCCTGAATATTCTCTTTTTATGGGGTTCTTGTGAGCCTGATTTCTCTTGTTTTTCCTCCTACCTGTCTGAGCCTTCCAAGTCCCCTTTGCTGGATCTTTATCTGTATTGTTCCCCTTAACTGCAAATGCACCCCAACAATCTATTCTGAGGACTATTCTCTCTATTCTTTTTTATTTGGTGACCACATTAGCTGCCAATTTTATCACTATGTAATATCTCTCAGAGATTATCTATCACCTATCTATCTACATACACATATATAAATATGTATATACATATTTTTATTTTGTAAGGGTTAAAATTAATGGTTTAACTAAAATATGAGAGAATGTGGTCACCAAAATTATAACTCAAGTCAAAAATGACTTTTTATTTAGCAGCTTTATTTACAAAATAGAGGGGAAGAGTAAAGTAGAGAAATGTGAAAGAGAGTAGAATAAGAAATCTAGCTAATCACTCTAAATGTTTCTCTAGTACCTGACTCAATTCAGGCTGGGCTAATTAGCCCTCCACTGTAGGGCTTTCAGCTGGAGGTTCGCTTAGCTGGAAGATCCAATGGTGAATAACCATGCAGCCCTCTCTGGAAACTAATCTCTCCAGAAACCAGGAAAAGGAGTCAGCTTTTCACTTACCCACATCGTAGTTCAAAAGCAAAAATGCTAGAGTTCCAGGTCCATGCTGAAGAAGATGATCCTCCACCAGCCTCCACAACTTCGAAATAACTCGAAAAACTGACTCACAGGAAGTTGCAACCACTTTTAAAGACCCTTCTTTTCATCACTTCCTGTGCCTTCCCCTACTTTATGGGCACCAATTGCAGTCTATAACTTTGCTTAGGACTGCCCAGGGGGCAGTCAGTTGTTTCTGAATTGTCACCCACTTTAGCATGTGGGTTGTGGAACTCCCCCACTTACATGTTAAGTAGGGGTGTCTTCACTTTCGGAGGTGTAAACTCCTGTAGTAAGTAGTTTGTGGACTTCCCTTACTTTAGTATGGGTATAATTGCTTTTGTTGATTAATTCAAAAGTAGACAAAGGGAAAGTTAATCCTATCTTCACAATTTTTTATTTGTGTATATTTTATTACATATTTATATACATGTGTTCATCTTGTATATATATATATACATTTTAGATGTGTTTATGTAACACATACAAATATATACATTGATGTGTATGTACATATTATCTCCCCCTTTAGAAAGTAAGATTCTTGACAGTGAATTTGTGTGTGTGTGTGTGTATGTGTGTTTTATATCCTCAGCACTTAGCATAATACTTGATATACAGTAGGCACTTAATAAATATATAGTCATTGGTTGTTTTAAGATTTTGGCAGATAGCGATGGACTTTTGCTAAAAGTTCTGGAAAAGAAAGACTATAGGATGATGAATAACAGAGCAACTTGCCCAACTCACTGGAAGTTCTTCTAACTCTGTTTTTCTGTGTATAATTCATGCTATTCCCTTTGATATTTCATGATTTTCACTGGTCTGGCTGCTTCCTTCACCAGTGTAGCTGGCAAATCATCCACGCTTTTTTGCCCTGTGTCATTCTTATCCATATCCTGTGAGAAACCACCTAACATTCCAGAGGCCTTCTTCTAATCTTTTTACTCATAATCTAACTATCAGAGCAGCATCAATCAGTAAATCTGTTGTTTCTTATTCTCCCAACTTCCTTTTCTAATTATGTTTGCCTTTAATGACTTTTTGTTTTATACTACTTCTTGAGTATAAATCATCATGAATAATATACTGCTTCCTACCTACATACAAGATTTGTCTTTTCATTGTCCTTTGGGTCACTAGCCATTTAAATTCTTTTTAGGTTCTTATGTTCCATGATTCACAGGAATATATCATCACTAGGAGGATACATGTAGATATATCTATATCAATTTATCTATCTGTGTAAATATATACACATATTTGTGAATACAAGTATGTGTACATACATATGTGTAAATAATGTGGCATACATACATATATAGTGATAATATATACTGTTGTTCAGTTTTTCAGTTGAGTCTGACTTTACATGACCCCATTATGAGTTTTCTTGACAAAAGATATTAAACTGGTTTGCCATTGACTCATCCAATTCATTTTACAGATAACGAAACTGAAGCCAGCAGCATTAAATGACTTGTGCAGGGTCACACAGCTAGTAAGGGGCTAAAGTCATATTTGAACTCAGGAAGATCAGTCTTCTTGACTCCAAGACCACTACTCTAGATACCTTAATGTGAAAATATATAAATATGAGTTATTATATATGTATATGTACATATTTTATGTATTATCCCTCAAGTCTTAGTTCAGTTTTTTCTAGTTTGTCATTTTTTTCCTTTTTAATTTGTTTGTTGGTTATGCTGAATTTCCCTCACTCTTTTGCTTTCCCACACTAGAGAAGATATCACCTGATTTAAAAAAATATATATGTACACATATATGTGTAGTAATGATATTACTTATAATTTTTCATATGCATCTTCTTTCATCCATATCTATTATTTTGTAAATGATCTTATGTTGTCCTTCACATCCATGCCTCTTAGATTGGCAAGGACATAGACTATTTAATGACTGTGTGATTTCTGGGCTCTCTTGTTTTCTTCTATTATTAGTTAAATTTTTTGAGAAGTAATAATAGGGTCATCATGCTTACTTTTCTTAATTTCTCATTTTTTAAAAAGTTGGTTGCTTGTTTAAATGGCTCAGATTAGAACCTCTTTAATCATATGTAATGTCACCTTCTGATTATTTTCCTTCCAAATTGGTATTAATTTTGATCTTAGTTTCAAGTAGTCAGTGTTCTGAATTGAAATAGCCATTTGACGCCAAAATGCCAGTAAGATTACAAAAAAAAAAATCATTTTTTTTGTGTAGCAAGATACAGTCAGTTGGGGATAATTTAATGTTTGACATATCTAAAATGTTATAATATATTTCTTGAAGAAAATATTAATGCTCAAAACCTATGTTTTTTTAGGTAGTTTATAAGCCTTTATCCAGTTTTATTTCTTGATTTGGAAATGCTTTCCAACTTGGTTTCTTTAAAAAAAGAAAAACTCTTATCCTTTATCTTAGCATCAAAATACTGTATATTAGTTCCTTGGCAGAAGAGTGGTAGGACCTAGGAATGGAGGTTAAGTGGCTTGCCCAGGATACACAGTTAGGATATGTCCGAGGTCTAATTTGGACCCAGGACCTCCCATCTGTACGTCTGACTCTTAATCTGCTGAACCACCTAACTGCCCCCCTCCAACTTAGATTATTTTTCCTTGCACCCACTTCTGAGTTGAAGTAATATAACTTTAAGACAGACATAGTCGTAATACTGTTCTTAGTATTTGTCAAATTCTTCATATAACTTCTCTATTTCTTCACCTTCTGCAAGAGATATTGGCATATTAGCTACAATTCTATGTTTTCTCATACTTAATTGGAACACTGAAAGACAAGATAACCAAATACCCCATGAAATTAAGTCTTTGGTGCCTCTGAGTACATAATGAATCTGCCATCTCTTCCCTATGGAGAAACTGTGAGCCAACCCTCAGATTTAATTCTTACTTCATTAAGGTTTCTAAAGATATATCAGTTGTGATAATATCTACATATATAGCTTTGCAAACTTCAAAGCATGCATCAGCTTCTATGAATATATTGTTTATAGATAACAACTGTCTTTATAGTTCACTTTAAGGTTTGTACAGCACTCTGCATACATTATCTTAGTTGAGCCTCCCAATAACCCTCTAAAGGCATTGTCACCTCCAATGAATAAATGAGAAAATAGGCTCAGATTGGCTAAGTGATTTGCTCTTGGTTTTGTAGTTAGTAGGTGCCAGAGATGGGAAATGAACACCAGTCTTCTTGCCTATAACACTATAAATGTGATTTAGTTCCTCCAATAGCATTTCAACCCTTTGGTCACTGGATATAGATAGTATATCAAAAGTTAATGTTTATATAAAGGGATGGAGCAATGAATTATTTTTTTAAGTGCTCTCTATCCCCCTTTCCCCTACCCATTACTGTCACTGCAGACATGGAAAGGGACAACACAGAAATGAAAGCTATTTGACCCTGTTATAGATGTAACTGGGGTTTGGATACGTGCTTAGACTCCATCAGCTTGTCCGGCTGATATAACCTCTTTGTGTAAAAGATCCGGGGGGGGGGGGGTTTGTTCCTGGAAAAATCTTGATATATTCTGGAAAATTACCTTAGAGAGACTATGGAGCATGTGTGGAAATTCTACAACTGCATCCAGTTGAGAAACCATGTGGTCAGCCTTCTACAATTCTAGTCTAAATTTTCCTCATCTTCAAAAGGCCTTTCAGCTTCAAATTTTCTTTTTTGTTCATTTATGTCTGGGGAACTCAGTAATTCTTTTGCTCACTCCAGTAAGAAGCCAAGCACTATAGGAAAAGGCCATAAGGACTTCTCTCTTCTGAGACCATATGGCTCTGAGAAACTCGCATTGACTCTTTTTTGTTTGTTCTTGTCCATCCTAGGTGAAGAGTGCAGTCTTCAAACACAGGAGTTTCAAAAGTTGAGAGAGCAAGTTCTCACGGATCTAGAAATTGGAATACAGACTGGGATTTGCAGACAATGAAACACAATGCCCTAAGGAATAAGGAGTAATCTTTGGTAGTGATCTTCAAGATTACAGTCCAGGAGAAGAGCTCTCTTGGGAGTCACGTAGGTTCCAGACATGAACGTGATTTGGTGGGACTAATGGTATATAGGAACTGAACAAAGTTATGAGCTTACCACTACACTCCCCATAATCCTTATATTCTTTTTCCACAGATTAGTGACTTAGAGGACATTGTGCTCCCAAATATTAAAAGTGTACATTTGTTCTTGCTAAAACTTTGAAATAAATATCTCTTTGTGAAAAAGGTTATTGATATTAGGTGATTAAATAGAAATAGAAGCATTAGTCAGATATCCCTAAATCCTTCAGGATACCATGTAAGGAGGAAATACAGTCTGCCAGGCTCTTTGAGAGAGTTTATATATGTGTGTACACACACACACACACACACACACACACACACACACACACACACTAATATGTATTAGTAAAAAAGTTAGTCACCTAGAAGTCAATCTTTTGATGATGATCCTGTATATTTAGCTAGGCTAATTCTCAGATAGTAGAACTAGTTTGTTGTCATATCTACTCTTGAGGATTTTCCATCTTGGTAAAGCCAGAGCTTATGTTCTACTGAGAGCATTTGAGAACCCAGCATTAGCTCTCCTCCATGATGAAGCTTAGAAGTAATATTTTCCACCATCTATTTTTTCTTTATTGTCCATCAAATATTTTTTTCTCATACATACGTGATATATTCATTACTATTCAACAAATATTTATGGAGCAACCATTGCTTGGCTAAATCTGTATAAACAATTATTTCATATATTTCTAAAAATATAAATTTCTCAAGGGAAAGAATTGTATTTTCTCTTTTATAATCATGTAATTATGCAGTTAGCAGTAGACTGAGAGTTCATTTAATCTCACCTTTCCTTGAGAGATAAAGAAGCTGAGGCACGGAGACCATTTGTACTGATGGAAATGGCTCAAAGGCAGTTTTCTAGATGACAAAATACTAGGCAGCTTCCCATAGGAGCTTGATAAGTGTTTTTGTGAAATTTGTAAACTTTTGCTCCAAAACTAGAAAGGAAGAACTTTTGTTGTGGGGAGGAGGTATAGTTAGGAAATATAGTAGGAAATAGAGGTACAAGATTTCACAGGGACATAAATGTTTAAAGTGAATAACAATTGGAGTAAAATTGATTAGTGGTCAAGGCACTCCATTATCTGATTCCATTTTTACCTATCTAACCATATCTCTCAATAATCCTCAACACAAATACTCAGGCCAGGGCCAGACTTTAGCAGGAAGTTGCTAACGAAGCTATTTTTAGAACCAGCAGACCAATTATATTTTCATGCTTCTAATGCTCTTTGAATAAAATGTAGACATTTGTCTTTGATTCTGTTTCTTTTCTCTGGTCTGATATAAGAGGTTCCATAAATTAGTGACCACAATAAAATTATTAAGCACTCATGTAAGCCCAGGGCATTGCCATTCGTGAAAAGTTAGTGGAACTGTTAACACAAAAATCATAGGACCAGCTTTATAAAGTATTTCAAGAGACATCTAATAACTTTTCCCCTGATCGAATCTGATTCTCTTGGGATGCCTGGTTTTCATAACAATCTAACGCAATAGAAAAATTATTTGTTAATAGCCTGTTGTGTGCAAATCATTGTAATAGAGGTTGGAAACTTGAACACAAAATGAGAAATAATCTCTTTTCTAAAAGACTTTATGTTCTACTGAGAATAAATAACATGTAAGCCAGTAAGGAAAAAAAAATATATATATACACACACACATGTATATGTATATATATATAAATAATTTGAGGAAGAGAAAGAAATGAATAATAGGCATCTACAACATTTAAATAGCATAAATCCTCTTAATGGAGATTTCCATTTGTCGAAGGATAAAACATCCACATAGATAATTATATGAAAACTTCATTAGGAAGATGCAAAACAAATCTTTTTATGATGTAAAGGAAGGAAATTTAGACCTAGGGCTTCTGAATAAAGGCAAAGTTATAAGGTAGAAGAGAAATGTCTTCATTAGGCTCATCTCTCTATATGTGTGAAATGGAGATTGGAGATGATTCATTGTATCCTAGAACTATAGCTAGAAGGGAACTCAGAAGTCACTTATTCCAACATTTTCATTTTATAGATGAGGAAACTGCGCTCCAAGGGCATAAGCGATTTGCCCAAGGTTACACAGATAATAAGAATTGAGATAGAATTTGAACCCAGGTTCTTTGAATAGAGAGGCAGTACTCTTTCCTCTGTATTTATTCATGAAGGCTAAGTAACTATTTTTAGGTAAAAGAATCAGAGAAAATGACACAAATGATACACTGGGAATATACTCTTTTTCTTCTTTTTTTTAAAAATTAAGTTTATTTATTTATTTAATTTAGAATATTTTTCCATGGTTACATGATTCATGTTCTTTCCCTCCCCACTCCTACCCCCGTCCCATAGCCAACAAGCAATTCCACTGGGTTTTACATGTGCCATTGATCCAGAGCTATTTCCATATTATTAATATTTGCACTAGGGTGATCCTTTAGAATCTACATCCCCAATCATATCCCCATTGAATCATGTGATCGAGCTGTTGTTTTTCTTCTGTGTTTCTACTCCCACAGTTCTTTCTCTGGATGTGGATAGTGTTCTTTCTTCATATAGTCTTTTTCTGTTTTCTTTTATTACTTTGGGATATAGACCTACTGTTATAGGGAAAAGAGTGCAATCAGGTAAGAGAGATTTTGCACAGAAATCAGGGTGCTGGATCTGGACGCATGCCCTGGAACCAGTGTTCTAAGAATAAGGGGATGTTGTAAGAGAGGACACAGAGAGCTGCCAAGGAGCTTTTTGGACTTCCTGTTAAGGGTAAAGCCTAAAACTGACAACTTCCTCTCGCTTGGGATCTCTGCAAGCTGAGGAGGGGGTTTGATCCTTTCCCCTGTAAAACCAAAGCTTCAGATCCTGTGATCCTGCTGAGATTCAGTCTGCATACCTGTGATCTACCTGTATTCCTGTGTCCAGAGAGAGTGCTCCCAACTGCTGTGAAGATCTCTACCAGCCAGCCAGTATCTCTCTGTGGGATAGGCCTGAAGCCATCTGGGGTCTAGCCTGAAGAGATTTTGTTCCCTGAAATAAAGGGATCATCCTGACTTCCCTGAGATACTATCAATCTAATCAAATCATTATCTGGGAGGATGATTAACTCAGGTAGTTAGTTAGTGGGGATTTTATAGACAGACAGTATAGTGACAGGGGGCCTGAAGACCAGAAGGCACTACTTTGCAGGAGTCATAGAAAAAGGGGCTTGGTTTAGCTAGAAACTTTAGATTATGGCATCCAATCTCTAATCCTCTCTTTCAAGTGACTTTGGTTTTAAAATAAACCCTTGAACTTTTTTAAAACCTGCCTGAGAGTTTGAATAGCGCACGCAGCCTGTGGTGGTCTATCCTCATTGTGGGATACCCTTAATCGTGGTATCATATCTACAACAACAACCAGACAAATCATCCACATATTTCACTACCAGTAGTTTTGCTGGGTCAGAGTGTATGCAGCTTTATAGCAATTTGGATAGATCTCCAGATTGTTTTCAAGAATGTTTGAACAAGTTCACAATTCCCCCAAAAATGCATTAGTGCCCCAGTTTTTCCACATCACTTCTAACATATATCATTTTCTTTTTGTTATAATTTTTCTTTTTCTGTCATATTAATCAATCTGATAGGTATGACCAAGTGTGTATTGGTCATCCCAACAATAATTGATATAAATGAACCAAATAAAAAAAATTTATCGAATCATCTTCTTTTTAGCACTTTCCTTAGGCTTTGTGTTCAAGAGGGATATCAGCTAAGAGTATTGGGAAAATTTGGCTTTATTTTAATAATGCTAGATTAATTTTTAAGGCTGATGACTTTTTCCCTTTTGTTCTTGACTAGTGTATACATTCTAAGCCTTCTTCCACATATCATTATAGTCCATTATAGTT
Organism: Gracilinanus agilis; assembly: GCF_016433145.1. NCBI lineage: Eukaryota > Metazoa > Chordata > Mammalia > Didelphimorphia > Didelphidae > Gracilinanus > Gracilinanus agilis. The sequence continues at coordinate 510,450,040 of NC_058131.1, forward strand.
TTCTAGAAATACTCAGCTTAGCACCTGAAGATAAAACTATATAAATCAAACCTCTTATTTCAATAAATGTTGAAGCAGATGCTTCCTGACTTAAGGAAACAAGTACAAATCATCCCTGGAAAGTAGAGGGGCTAAGCATATTGCCTAGAATTACAAAGAGATCATGTGGCATGGTGAATCAAATGGTAAATTTGTTATCTAAAAGACTTACCCCTAACACTTAAGATAACAGTAGGCTGGTAATTTAACCTCTTTGAGCTTCAGATTTTACTTCTTTAAAATGAGAATAATAATTGTAGTACTAATATCATGAGGTACCATTTAAATGAAGTAATATACATAAAGGTTTTTTGGTATATTTTAAGTGCTATATCTATATGTAAGTAACAGCTATTAGAGGCAACATGGTACTGTACATAGAGTGCTAAACTTGGAATCCAAAAATTCTGAGTTCAAACCTAGACTCAGATACTTCCTACTTATATGACCATCGGTAAATTATTTAATTATTTTGAGCCTCAATTTTGTTACCTGGAAAATGATTGGACTGGACTATATCAGATCTCTTTTAGCTAACCCTAAATCTTTGACTTCTCTTGGCCTCAGTTTCTTCATCTATAAAATAGGAATAATCAACAAAAAAACCTATCAATTGTTTATTAAGTGCCTACTATGTGCCAAACTCTATGTTAGATACCAGTGTCATAAAGTAAAAATATTAAATAGTTTTTGCCTTCAAGGAGCTTACATTCTATTGGGAAAGATAACATGTATATAAATAAGTATATAAAAATAAATATAAGGAAAATTTGGGGGAATTAAGGCCTACTACCTTAGTGGATTAGGAAACCTTCACATTGAAGACAGTGCTTGACTAGATTTTTCAGAAAATAAAGGCATTCCGAGAATGGGGAACAGGCCATGAAAAGAGGTGGAGACAGGAGCAAAAAGGTCAGGTTAGTTGACTATAAAGTTCAATATGGGAAATAATTTACAATAAACTTAGGAAGGCAAGGTAGAGCCAGACTGGGAAGAGTTTAAAAGGTTAAGAAAAAAAAGAACCCATATTGGAATCTATAGACAATAGAGAACTATTGAGATGTATTAAGTAGTGAAATGATGTAGTCAGACCCACACTTTAGGAAAATCACTTGGCACTTAAATGGAAAATCCTCTGGAAAGGAGACATGAGACAGTGATACCAATTCAGAAGTTATTTCAATAGTCTAAGTAAGAGGTGATGAGGCCTCAAAGCAAGGTGGTCACCATGTGTGCAATGAACTGGATATAAGAGATATTTGGAGGAAGAGATGATGAGATTTAGCAATTTAGTGAGAATGAATAGTCAAGTTACTGTGAAACTAGGTGACTGGAAGGATGGTGAAATATGGATTTTTGCAAGGGGAGAGGTAAGCTTTGGGGAAAATTAGTTCAGTTTTGAACATGTTGAGTTTGAGATGCCCATCCAGTTTGAAGTATCTAAGAGTTAGTAGGAGACAAGGGACTGGAGCTTCAGAGAAAGATTAAGTTTAGATATATAGATTTGGGAGTTATCTAAGAAAAGGTTATAATTAAACCTCTGGGAGTTGCTGAGGTCAACAAGTAATAAACTGTAGGAAAAAAAGAGAGGTTCAGAACAGAGCTATCAATGAGATAATGTTTATGAGGAACTTAACACACTTTAAGACTATGCAAACATTCATTAGTGGCATTATTTTGATTGTTATTAAAAAACCTAGCCCAAGGCAAAAGTTTGTTTTATGAATGACTAGTGGAAGAATTCTGTTTCTAAGGCGGAGTATATCTATTTTTGTTTCTTGCTGTCTCTGGAGAATTTAGCATATCACTTTTAAAATTATAGAATCCTTGACTGGAAGTGATCTTGAGAGGCTGAGAAAGGATAGTTTTGACATAGAGATTAGGCAAAAGTCAAACAAATTTTTCCAATTGGTGGTAAGAGGAGTGGGGAAGAGGATTTATGATCTGCCTTTTTTTCCCCTCCATCTGAAATGATAAATATTCTTCCCTGGGCATTTTCTGGGAGAGCATGAGACATGATTCTTTCTTCAGCTGGTAGGAATCTTAAAGATTACTAAAATTTTTCATACCCTCACCCTGAGGAATAATAAAAGGTCTAACTCTTTGCTGTTTAAAAATCACAGTTTGTAACCTTCTGAAATCCTAGGCACTGTATCTCATGTTATGGTCTATGCAGTTGCTCTTCCAAGCCTAAACTAAAATCTGTTGGGATCAGATAGTACTTATCACTAGCTTTTCTAATTGCGATAAAATTTTTAAAGGCCTTGGCAGAATTATCTTTTGGCTTTGTGGATCAAGGAATCCTGAGGTCTGAATTTTGGTTTTATGGGTTAGGACCTAGAATGCTTATATATTAACAGATATTATCATATTAGAGAAGGCTTCAAATATGAGGTGGGAGGTGAGTGAGAGGGGAATACATCATATATATCATAAGAAACTAAAAGAAAATTTCATATGGAGAGAAATCATTAAAAGCAATAGATATTTTCCTACAACAATAGGAAGCAAAGCAGTATAGTATTAAAGTACAAAGAATGAGAAGGATTTTTAGATAAGGAGAAACTAGGCTGTTGTAGTCCTCAGTCTGAATGAGGTACAGAAAACAACCACAGTGTAAAAACAAATGTTGGCATTTGTGCAATGTATATGTGAATTTTCCCTTAGTTTTTACCTTAGGCAAGAAAGAATAGTTGCTTACACTGAATTTTTACCTCCTTGTTTGCATCATTCTTCTTTTGGGAAAAACAATAATGATTTGCTATTATATCAGGGATTGGCAACTTTTAAAAAAGTAGTGTGCCAAAATTCTGACCTGTTTCCTTCTGGTATGTGCCTGATAACTCATGACCACTCATGAAGAAGAGGAAAAGGAGGAAGGCTTATTGGCTGTTGATGCCAGAGGACAGCAGCCAGCTGGTGGGGCTTTTGTAAATATCAGGAAGAGAAGTGAATTGATCATCAAGCTTTTAATTTTTATTTGTTAAGAAAAAAATCTTCGCATTCTGTCTTTCTAACAGACAGAAGGTCAAGGACTAGGCAAACAGGGTTAAGTGACTGGCCCATGGTCACATAGCTAGGAAGTATCTTAAGCTATATTTGAACCTATGTCCTGCTAACTCCAGACCTGGCACTCTATCCATTGTGCTACCTCCCTGTCCCATTAGGTCTTTTTTGAACTGCTGTTGTGTATCTTTACATTATAGTCACTTTCCTCTCTCCTTAGATTGAACTCTCTTTTGTGAAAAGAAAAACAATTAAACTTAAACATAAAAAATTGTGACCACATATGATCATGTATACAAAACTCTGTCCTAGTAGCACCCCTTTTCTCAGTTGGCAGGAGGAAGACATATTTCATTATTTGTTCTCTAGATCCTTCACTTTGCTGCTCAATTATTTAGAGTTTGGCCTGCTATAAATCTTCCTGTGTTTCTTTTAATTTTTTCATATACACCATTTCTTACTGCAAAATAATACTCTGTTTCTGTGTCTCTGTGTCTCTGTATCTCTGTCTCTCTCTCTCAGGTAGGAGTCTATAGGCTTCGCTAGAGAGCCAAAGATGTCCTAGGCACACACACACACAAAATGGTTAAAAACCCCTACAATATATTAACAGATGAAAATACAAGGTTATTGGTAACTAACAATCTGTATAGTCAGGTCTAATGGGAGATCCAGTTCTTTAAACTGAATTTTGGAAGGTATTGGAATGGACAGGAACCCATATAACCTAGGATGACACCAACTAGGACTTACCATACCATTTCACCTAAAAGTGCAGGAGTGGGTGGAAGTCTGGCTTCAGAATGAAGCTTTAATTCAAGAACTGGGACTGGAGAGATGAGTAAATCAAAGAAAAATATTATATGATATAAAACTATTGCAAATCTAACTTGTTTGTACAAAGGAAAACTTCAATTCCAAATCAGAAGATTAAATGTGAGAAGACAGATTATACAATTACAGAAATTCCAACCCAACTTATTTAAGCAAGCTGTTGACTATGAAGATAAGAAACAGATAAAAATAATGACAATTATTCTATCATTTCTTACGGAAGTTACACTGGTGTAACATAGTCACCACAGCGAGGAAATCAAAACACTCAGAAAGAAACTAAGCTTGCATTTTCTTCTCTATGGGTCTGATTTAGGTCAATCCCTTGGTATTTAAGGTGAGATTATAACAAAATGAGACACTTATGGGTCATTCAACAGTTAATCAAAGGAGTCATATTTATCCATAGTAGGGGAAGGATATTCAGTGACAATATGAACAGAGGGCACCGTTCATTGTTGATTCAGCTGAGCAAAATCTCTTGTTTCTGAGTTGTCTGTGGTGGTCTGCCAGCCAACTACATTATCAGAGAAAGGCTGGAGCTACTTGTGGTTGTTTGTACTAACAAACCCAGGAAGTGTTGTCTATAACTCAAATCTTTATTATCCTGAGCCAATTAAATCTCAAAGATGGTTTTACTATATATTTAAGGAAAAAATAATCTTGCATGGGGGTTGATATATAGAATATTGCTTTCACCTCATCCTGTTAAATGGAAAGACACTGTAGCCACTGACAATCCTGGAGAATGGTAGAAGCTCACTTATAAAACATTAAAAACATATAAGACAAAGGTTCATAAATAGCATTCTGATACTAAAAAAAAAAGAGAGAGAGAGAAAATCATTGTGCGGGAGAGGAAAGGGAGAAGTCGATTTCTTATGAGACCAAGGAACATATTTATAGGTGGTACCTGAAGAGCAGAAAATAGATTCAAAAATTTGTGTACATTTCTAGTCTTCATCTGTTCATCATCTATGATAGTGGAACTACCATATTTGCAAAGGAGTTTTTGAACCATAACTCATAACTGTTTCCAGTGATGGGAAAACTATGTCCTGGATCTGGTCCATGCGGAATAGTTTGCCGATCATTGGTAGAGTACTAGAGTCTGAGTAGCAGCAGGACATTGAGAATGTAAAAAGATACAATTAAGTATTCAAGGGCTTTTCTGGTTAGCCCCAAAGGTCTGGTTGCCTGGGTTCTATATCCAAAAGAGTTGAAATATTCCCTTCAGCTATAAGCTAAAACAATAGTCAAAGTCTAGAGAATGGTTTCAGAGAACAATTCAGCAGAAATCTGTGTAAAGTGCATGGCAAGATAAAAACAAGCAAAGAGCCCTAACATAGAAGAGAGAGCAACTTTTGACCTGTCCTGGACAAGTGTGCATTCTTTAGCCATGTGTATTGTTTGGATCCCATCTTCTACTGTTCATATGGTAATAAGTGGGAGATTGTACTCCAATGATTTGGGGGAGAGTGATTCCTTCTTGTAATTATTTTTCTATGCTATTTACTTTTTTGATTAGACTAATGCATCTTCTTGTTGAGTAGTGGAAGCTCATGAGCTATTGTAGGATACTGACCTATAAGATGTTCTAAAGCTGGGATTGCTTTCAAAGTTCTTATGTGAGAAAGTAGGTTATATGATTCATGAGAAAGAAATAGTATAAAAGTTCTTATTAAGTGCATATCACAAAAGAAGTTTGGTTAGTCACATAGCAAAAGTGAGAGATAACTAGTGGACAGTCTAGCAATTTACTAGTAGCTATGAAATGTAGACTATATCCCCCATGAAGGAAAGATATGAACATCAATTGCAATCGAATAAAACATGAATGGGTTTCAGTCTGCAATGATGGAGGAATGATTGCCATTGAGACCACAGATCTATTAAAATCTCTATATTAATTACTCTTGCATAACAGTATCACTTTATTTTTAAATTTTTTTATTTAGAATATTTTTTCATGGTTACATGATTCATATCCCCCCATCCCTCTTCTCTCTCCTCCCCACTCCCAAAGTCGACAGGCAGTTCCACTGGGTTATACATGTATCATTATTCAAAATCTATTTCCATGTTATTCATATCCGCAGTAGAGTGATCCTTTAACATCAAAACACTAATCATATTCCTATCAAACTATGTGTTTGATCATATATTTTTCTAATACATTTCTTCTTCTACAGTTCTTTTTCTGGATGTGGATAGCATTCTTTCTCCTAAGTTCTTCTGGATTGTCCTGGGTCATTGCATTGCTGCTAGTAGAGATGTCCATTACATTCGATTTTACCACAGTGTATCAGTCTCTGTGTACAATGTTCTCCTGGTTCTGCTCCTTTCACTCTGCATCAATTCCTGGAGACCATTCCAGTTCACATGGAATTCCTCCAGTCATTATTCCTTTGAGGACAATAATATTCCATCACCAACATGTACCACAATTTATTGAGCTATTCCCCAATCAATGGAATGGTGTTACTTTAGATGCAACTTGGTAACTTCTCAAAGTTCAGCAAATATGTTCTTTCTTTGATGGTTTAGAAATTCTCTGCATTAGGAATCAGTAATTTATTTGATCTTTTCTATATGACAAAAGACCCTATATGACTTGAGACAAAACATGTTTGGGTCTTGGATTTCTTAATTTCTAAAATGAGGTGGTAAAAGTGATGATCGGGGCGGGGGGGCAGCTGGGTAGCTCAGTGGAGTGAGAGTCAGGCCTAGAGACAGGAGGTCCTAGGTTCAAACCCGGCCTCAGCCACTTCCCAGCTGTGTGACCCTGGGCAAGTCACTTGACCCCCATTGCCCACCCTTACCAATCTTCCACCTATGAGACAATACACCGAAGTACAAGGGTTTAAAAAAAAAAAGTGGTGATCGGATCAGATGTTCATAAAACTTTTTTGCATTATAAAATGCTCTTTAAATATGAGATGATGATAATTAACAATTATGTATGTTGAAATTCTTTCAATCTGTGTGTCAGTAATAGAAGGTTTCCCCTCATACCTATTAGTCTGGTAAAAATAAGAATATAGGCACAAGACAATTATGGAGTTAGCTCTGGGAAAAGTTATGCTGATGTACAGTTGATGCAGCTTTAAATTGGTTTAGCTATTCTAGAATTGAAATATTTGCCAAAAGTCACTAAAATTTGTATATTCTGTTACCTAGACTGGGCATATGCACTGAAGAAATTAAAGAAAGAGGACAATATATCATCTGCAGCTTTTTTATTATATCAAAAAAATAGAAACTAAAGGGTACCTATTAACTAGGGGAGTGGCTTAATAAATCATAATTTAATATATGAATTTTGTATATGAATGTAATGGAAAATTATTTCAATCTAAGAAGCAATGAAAGAGATGATTTCAGAAAAACCTGGAAAGAATTATATGAACTGATGCATGAGAAAGTAAGTAGAACCAAAAGAAGAATTCGTACAATAACAGCAATACTGTGAAGAAAAACTTTAGAACTCTTACCAATGCAGTGACCAATCATCATTCCAGAGATCCAGTGTTGAAACATGCTACTCACCTCCTGACAGAGAGGTAATGGAGTCAAGTTGTAGAATGAGACAGACCTTTTTAGATATAGTCAATTTGGGAATTTGTTTTATTTGACTATGTATATTTGTTACCAAAAATTATTTTTCTTTTTTTTTCAACTTAAAGTGAGGGAAAGAGATAGAGAAGGAAATTAGGAATAAAATGGCCCTTTCCACATACAACCCCCCCCAAAAAAAAAACAAAGAGAAAGAAGAGATAAAAGTTCACAGATGAGAAAATATGGGAAGCATAAAGGAATCATAGACAAGAAGAACTTTGGAATAAACTTGTTATGCATTAATAAATGCTGATTGTCTTAAAAGCAAGCTGTACATGGTAGAAAATCATGGTTTCATCTACAGTTTTATTTTCCTGTTCTTTATATATGGAAATAAACATTTTATTTAGTGTTTCCTAAGTTCATAATGGTGGCAGCTAGGTGGAACAGTGAATAGAATTCAGAGGTTGGAGTCAGGAAGAGCTAAGTTCAAAATTGGTCTCAGATACTTGCTAGCTATGTGACCTTGGGCAAGTCACTAACTCTGTTTGCCTCACTTCCCTCATCTGTAAACTATTATAAACAAAGGGGTCCTAGGGAGATATAGAGATATAATGATGTGAATGTATCTATCTGTATTCTCCTCAGCTGCAGATGATGGAGGAACACCAACTCTGATCACCCTTGACAGTTGTTATAATTTTCCCTTTCTCTCTAACAGTTGCCCAGAGAGGACCCTTGAGAGGTTAGATATATGGAAAACCTTTCCAGGTCCAACCTGGGGTTGGATAGATTAATATAAGGCTTTTGATTTGCCTTGGATTATGTTTGGTATCTGACATGGGTTTGACTCCCTCCCCAAGAGTCGTGATATAAGGACCACTTAGGAAGGTACTTGTTGAACTCTCTTTATCTAAAATCAGGGAAAGGATAAACAGGACGAGAATTGGGGATTGGAGACCCTATCAACCTATTTTCTATAACTAGTTGACAATCAGGACTGGAGGCTATTGATCTAGTAGAAGCTGGAACTTTATTCTCCACTACACCTCTGGCCCAGCCTGGCCACAGCCAAGCCAGAGAATAAAATCTTATTCTCTCAGCTTTCTCACTACCAGTGTTTGGTGATGCACTAGCTCTCACAGTCTTCAGGAAATATTCAGATTCTTCCTACCCCTCTACTAGTTGACAATCAGGACTGGAAGCTATTGCTCAAGTGAAAGCTGGAGATTTACTCTCTCCACTACCTCTGGCCCAGCCTGGCCACAGCCTGGCCACAGCCAAGCTACAGAATAGGGAATGCTATTGATGCAGTTGTGTTGGTGATACACTAGCTCTCACAGTCTTTCAGGAAATATTCAGATTCTTCCTACCTTCTTCTTCATAGACCCCCTGCCTCCCTTCACCACCCCCTCAGAGATTTTCCAGTCCAGAGACTCCTGTCCAGAGATCTCCAGCGCCCAGAAAGACCTAGAGAGACCTCTTCCAAGTGGCTGTCGGGGGTATTTATACTGTGGGGCCAACTGACGTTTGCCCCTGACTCACGGCACCTGGGAACATTCCTAGTCTTCCAATTGCCTTCCCTGTCATTCAAGGTGGCATCCATCACTTCCCAGATTATGAATATAACAAAACTGAGCTGGAGAAGGAAATGACAAATCACTTCCCAGTATATTTGCCATGAAAACTCAAAATAGGGTTGAAAACAGGTAGATCCAACTGAAACAAGTGAACGACAATAAAAAGATTCAGATTTTTTTTAAAAAAATAGCAAATACAATTTTCCAGTTTAAAAAAAAATCCATAGCTTGGTCTGATGATTTGGGGTAACTTATTTTCTTAGTCCTAAGTAAATATTTTAAGTATGACCCTGTTTGAGATTCATTGACCCATATTTCTGACTCTGTTTCTTTGACTGTCTTTCTATCTCTTACTTTCTCTCCCTCCTCTTTTACTATTGACTATTCATATTTGAGTCTAATTTCATTTCTTGAGAAATGAGTCTTTGTCAACTATTACATATCTACTTCCTACCAAGACAAGGTAGATGGCACAAGTGACAAGAACAATGAAGAAAATTTTTAGGGAGGGAGAAAAGTATGGTCTATGTTGTGATTCTGGTGGATAAGTATGGTGCTGTGACAATTCAAGCCAGCATTCATGAGTTAACAAATAATACATAGATCTAGGATGAGTCAGAAAATATTTTGGCCCTAGTCCAAAGCTAAAGGTGAAAGGCGAGGGCATATGGGGGTGGGGGGTTGGGGAGGGAACACCCTGAAAGGAAGAGGCCCAGGTTTTGTTATTATTATGCAATTTCTAGGTGCAAGATAGGAGTGGTGTGCTAGCCACAGCCTTTTTGTGGCTTTAGCTGTAAGCCTAGACACTCATATTTTATGCAATAATTTTCTGAGTTTTATTTCTTTGTTTTGTATTTGAGGCTAGTTCTATCCTTGTTTTGCCTCTGGGTGGACTTCACAGGTCTAATCCCAATATTATATGCTGTGAAACTTAAACCTGTTCCTTTTTTTTTTTCTGAATTGGAATGGTTCACCTTCCTTAGGTAGCCTGAAGGCCTTCTTGTTTCTGAGGTCTCACAATATTGGGGTCAAACTTAGTGAGGATACCTTATCAGCTTTAGCCTTTTAGTAGTTCAGAACTCTGAAACATAAATAATCCAACAACTTCACACCTTTATGCAGCAATGACTATAGATTTTACCATACCTGACTGAGCTTTTCTTAAAAAACTTTTCTCATTAATATCATTTGATGATTTTGTCTACCTTTCCCAACATACCTCTTCTCCCTTCTTCTCCCATAAAGCCATTCCCTATAACAAACAAATAAATATAAAGAAAATAAAAAGAGCAAATGACACTAACTAATATGTAGGAAAAGTCTTATTAATTTAGTGTTCTTTGCCTATAGCCCCTCATCTCTGCAAAAAAGGTAAAGAAATATCTTCTCATATCTCTTCTTTGGGGCCAAGATTAATTATTATAATTTCACAGCAATCATGTCAAAACAGTCATCCTAAAAGGTTTACTTTGAAAATACTTTTTTAATACTCTGGAAATGTTATACCTTGAAGTTTCATTGAAAAGACACAACATGAGGCTCAAAGCCCATTTACATAAGACTCTTCTATTTGGATTTTCTTAAATGAGCAATGCAAAAGAGTAGGAAAAACCAATAGAATGTGAAAGACAACAGTTCTCTTCAAGGAATTTAGAGATCTCTGCCAGGCCTAGAAATGGGACGTTCTAGGTCCAAATCTGGCCTCAGCTGCATCCTAGCTGTGTGACCCTGGGCAAATCACTTAACCCCTTATTGCCTAGCCCTTAACACTCTTCTGCCTTGTAACCCATACACAGTATTGATTTTAAGATGGAAGTTAAGTTTAAAAAAAAAAAAGAAATCTTTTCTAGGGAACTTTTCATGTTAAAATGGGCATGATAAAAGACAAAAATTGGTAGGGATTTAGAAGTAAAGGAGATCAAGATGAGGTGGCAAGAATACACAGAACTACACAAGAAAGATCTTAATACCAGTGATAACCAGGATGGTGCCTTCACTGATCCAGATATCCTGGAGAATGTAGTCAAGTGGACTTTAGGAAGGATTGCTAATAAGGTTAGTGGAGGTGACAGAATTCTAGCCACATTATTTAAAATCTTAAAAGATGAAGCTGTTAAAATGCTGCACTCAATAGGCAACAAATTTAGAATTCAACAGAGGCCAGTGTGTTAGAAAAGATAGGTTTATGTCCCCAATCCTAAAGAAGGGCAGTGGCAAAGAATATTCAAATTCCTGAATAATTGTACTCCTTTCACACACCATCACGTGAGGTTATGCTTAAGATTCTGCAAGCTGGGCTTCAACAATATCTGAACCAAAAATTACCAGAAGAGGTAAAAGAATAAAAGATCAATTTGCCAATGTTCACTGTATTATGGAGAAAGCAAAGAATTCCAGAAAAAGTCTACTTTTGCCTCATTGACTACACTAAAGCCTTTGATTCGGTGGATCATAACAAAATGTGGCAAGTCCTTAAAGAAATGGGAGTACCAGATTATCTTCCTTGTTTCCTTAGGAACCTGTATGTGGGCCAAAAAACAATGATTAAGACAGAATATGGAACAATAGATTGTTTTAAGATTGGAAAAGGAGTATGACAAGGTTGTATACTGCCACCTTTTTTATTTAACTTATAAGCAGAGTACCTCGAAATGTCAGGCTGGGTGAATCAAAAGCTAGAATTAAAGTTGCTCAGAGGAATATCAATAATCTCAGATATGCAGACCATACAACTCTGATGGCAGAAAATGAAGAATTAAGAAACCTCTTGATGATATCGAAAAAGGAGGGAGTAAAAGCCCATTTGAGGTGGACACATACACTTCTCCAGAGAAAGAACTGATAAATAGAAATAAGGAAGACATACTTTTATATATACATGTATCTTTTCGTCAAACAATGCCTTTTCTAATGGGGGAAGAAGAAGGAGGGAGGGAGTTATCTGGGTATTTTAATGTGACACAACAATAAATTTTACTTTTAAAAAATTGTCTTGAAGTTTAATATATATCAAAAAAAAAAACCCACTAAGATCTTAGCCACGGGTCCCAAAACTTCCAGGCAAATAGAAAGAAGAAATGAAAGCAATGCCTTATTTTATATTCTTAGGTTTAAATATCATTGCAGACAGTGATTGCAGACATGAAAATAAAAGGCACTTGCTCCTTTAAAGGAAAACTATGGCAACTTTAGACAGTATTCTAAAAAGTAGAGACACATCATCTTGCCGTCTTGCAAACAAAGGCCCATATAATCAAAGTTTTTTTGAGTAGGAATGCTAAGCATCATAGAATTGATATTTCTGAATTATAGTGCTAGAGAAGACTTTTGGAAAGAATCCCTTGGACAGCAAGGAGATCAAATCAGTCAATACTTAAAGAAATTAATTCAGACTATTCATTTGAAGGTCAAATTCTGAAGCTTCAGCTTAAATATTTTTGTGACATAGTGAATGAGAAGACAGGAAAAAAACTTGATGTTGGGAAAGATTAAAAGCAAAAGAAGTAGTGTAAAGCAGAGGATGAGATGGATCAATATTGTCATGGAAGCAGTAAACATATGTTGGACATATTTTGGGAAATAATGGTCCATGGGATCATGAAGAGGAGGACATAACTGAATGATTGAACAATAACAAAACTCCAATTGATGAAGACTAATTACATTTCATCCAAGAACTGCACAAAAAGTCAACCAGAAGCCTAGAAACAATAGGAAAGGGAGCCCCCCAAGCAAAGCCAATGCTAGTATGACTAAGCTGTGACACAAATAGTCTTCAAGTCTTTATATATAGAGGAAGCAAGATCAAACTTCCTTTCCCTCTAAAAGTTCCAGGCTGGAGATCTTGGCAGCCCCAGATGTGGACAATGAACAATGTGGTATTTGTTTAGTGCTTACATCTGGGCTAAGGGTTTTGAGGTCCCTAACATTTTTTGTATTGAGACACCAGAGAGGCCCCTAAACATCCATCACTCTAAATTTCAAAGATTCAGAACAACCTAACCATGGGAAATGAAGGTCAGCACAGGTGTCCAAGTAAACTAGAGTGAGACAAAACAGGACTGATTACTCTACCAAAAATCCTCACTCTTATCTGAAACAAAAAAAGATTGAATGCCTACAAAAACAAACAATTTGATGCAGAAATACATCAATATCCAAAAATTCAAAAGTTTGATTCAATTCAAAAGCCAAGATTCAATAGGGGAAACAGTATTGTGGTAGTTGAGGAAAGATAATACTGGGGAGGGAATAATCACAATCAAAACCACCTTCCTGATGCTGAAAAGAGGATTAAAAAGTATAGAGTGTGGGTGACAAAAATAACAACAAAGAAGTAGCCCTAGATTGCTTTTGATGATGGGGGAATGGTTGAAGAAATTATTTTATGTGAATTTAATGCGATATTACTGTGCCTACAAGAAATGACAAATGAGACATGTCAAAGAATCTTGGGTGGTGTGAACAGACACAGAATGAAGTAAGCAGAGTGAGCAGGAGAACAATTTACAAAAGGACAATAGTACTGTAGAGAAATAGAACTTTGAAAGACCTAAGATCTCTGATTAAAAAAGAAATGTATCAGCAATGTCACTAGAGGACCTATGATGAATCATATTAACCACCCACTGATGAAGAGGTGATGAACACAAAGTAGAGTCATGCATTTTGGATATAGTTACTGCATGTATTCATTTTGCTTGAATCTATTTATTTATTACAAGGTTTTCAATTTGGTGAAGTTGAGAGAGAAGTTAAAAACAATAATGCAAAAAAAGAGGGGCCATTCAGATATTTTTTAAAAATATAAAGAAGAAAAGGAAGTCTGGAAGGGAACACAGACAAACAGGAATGTTTTGAAAGTAATATATAAGGGGAACTAGGTAACACAGTGGCTAGAGCACCAGGCCTGGAATTAAGAAGACCTGGATTCCAAGACAATTCTGAGGGACTTATGAAGAAGAACGCTATCCATATCCAGAGAAAGAACTGTGGGAGTAGAAACACAGAAGAAAAACAACTGTTTGATCACATGGTTCTTAGAGTTGATACTAACTAAGACAGAAGGTAAAGATAGAACAATTTTTTTAATCTAAAAAGTAACTTGTAGAATTTATTATATATGTATATATTTAAATTGATTGCTTAGTTACATTAAAATATCCAGTAAAATATATTATATATATATATATATATATATATATTTAAAAGCAAGTGATATCAAATGGAGAATCATCTTTACAAAGAGTCTTTTTGAGATCTCATGTTTCTGGTTTTTAAGTTCAAACTTTTGAAAAGCTATAACTGAATTTTAAAAAGTAGTATTATTTAGGCTGAATCATCCCAGTACTTAGAATTTAGGGGCAGGACTCCAGGACTCCTGCTTTTTTTCTTGACACTTGTAACTTAGACAAAAGGAATATTCTTTGATATTCAAAACTAAAGAAATTGCTGAAATTTTGAATCTTCCCTGGAGTTTTTATAGCATATTTTCTCTAAAAATTATTAGGTTTTTCCTTCACAGCCAAGTCTTTGTAACATCTGGACAGAAATAGAGTCAAGGGAGCCAACGATCCTGATATTTTTCTGATATTATGGCAGTCTTTCGCTTTTGAAAATACCACTTACTCTTAAATCAAAGCTACATAGTCCTAACTGAGAAATAACCAGGAATAGGAGGTTCAATAAGTGCCACAAATATTACCTAAGTACATAAATATGTAGAGTCGTATTCTGAGACAGATACACAGGTAGATAAGACATTGCTACTGCCTTTATGTAGCTTACAATCTAGAAGAGTAATAAAACATATACACAGATAATTATAATATACAATAATATGTGAGGTCTGTATCAGAGATGCGCCAAAGTGAGATCCATTAGAGAAATGTGTTTCTAACGAGGGCACTGAGTAAAGCTTCGTGGAGGAGGCAGAGCATGTTGAATGAGCTTCACCATATGGCCAGAAATTTAACAAGCAAGGAGAGAGAGGGAGAATATTCTAGATATAGGAACCAGTCCTAGAAAAGTCTCTGAGCCAGGAAAGCACAGGCTATGTGCAGAGAACAGAGAGGTGTCCAGTTTAACTAGAGTATAAAGGGTACAGAAGAAGAATGAAATGAAATGGAGAAGTAGCATGGTGCCAGAGTACGGAGAGACTTGAATACTAGTCAAAGGGGTCAGAATTTTATTTATTCTGAGGCAAAAAGGAACTGCTGAAAATGGATGAAAAGAAGAGCAGCATGTGACCGTGGGCAAGTCACTTAACCCCCATTGCCTAGATATTACTGTTCCACCTTTGAACCAATACACAGTATTGATTATTGATTCTAAGATGGAAAGTAAGTTTTTTTAAGCAAGAGCAGTATGACAAGAACTATTATATAAACATTTCATAATTAGTATGTGAAGGACATTAAATGGAACTGGGGTGAAATGACAGACAGTATGACATGGTGGATATAGTGACGTTCCTCAGTATCCAAAAGATCTGGGTTTAGATCTCATCTATATGCATACTTTTCTGAGACTCAACTTACTCATCTGTAAGACAGACATAATGCCCATAATCCCTATGTGTACAGAATTGTTGCAGGGTTTGAACAAAATAATGTTAATAAGCACTTTTCTGACGTGGAAATGCTATTAGTTAATACTAAATAAAATGTAAAGAAGGGAAATTGTAATCCAGACAGGGATCAATATTTCAGCCTATTTTTAATTATAGGAACTTCCTACTCATAGATCAAAACATGTTATTTGCCTGTCAAAACTCCCAATTGTCTATTGAATAAAGTACCTTAGCTCCATATAATTTGGTACTACCTAAACTTCCTAACCAAGAGGGTAGAAGTGGATAGAGTATGTTGCATTTAGAGTCAGGGACCACATGGGCTTGAATCCCACCTGAACTACTTACCTATTTTGTAGTTCAGGAGGAATAATTTAGGTTCTCTGAAACCTTGGTGTCTTTATCTATAAACTGGAAATAATAAAAATTGCTTTTTCGCAGGGTTGTTTTGAGCATCAAATGAGAAGAAATGAATGTAAAGTATGTAAACTTTGGTTTTATTATTTTTTACAGTTTTACACACAGGCAAATAATCATCATTTTTAAAAAATATGTGGGGGGGGCAGCTGGGTAGCTCAGTGGAGTGAAAGTCAGGCCTAGAGACAGGAGGTCCTAGGTTCAAATCCGGCCTCAGCCACTTCCGAGCTGTGTGACCCTGGGCAAGTCACTTGACCCCCATTGCCCACCCTTACCACTCTTCCACCTATGAGACAATACACCCAAGTACAAGGGTTTAAAAAAAATGATATGTGTTATAGTATTATTATAGGCTTTGGAGAGAAGAGCCCATAACTCAGTGTTGGTAATACAAAGACAAAAAGTGTAACAAGCATCATCTCAAGGAGTTTAGATTCTAATACATGAGACAACATGATCATATTAAGAAGAGACATACATAAAGCACATTAAAAATAGATATAAGGTAATGTTTTGGGGATAGTTACTGGCAGTAATAAGAAAAGACTTATATAGGATGTAGCAACTGAGTTGTCTTCAAGGAGATTTCTTGAAGGAAAAGCAAGAGCATTCCAGGGAATAGCTGGTACAAAGGCAGAGTGAAAGATGGAGAATTGTGAGTGAGAAAGAGCATAACTGGTATGGCTAGACTGTAGGTTCAGGATAATGGACATGAATGCTAGAAAGTTTGGAAGGGCCAGGTTAGGAAGAAATTTAAATGACAAGCAGAAGAGTTTGAATTTGATCCTAGAGGTAATAGGGAGCCACTGGAGTTCATTGAATGGGGTCAGTTCTAAGGTTTTGTTTTTTTTTTTTTTCCCTCTCCAATACAAAAAATGGAAGAAGAATGGCACTGGAATAAAGCTAAAACACAGAGTAAAGTCACTATCTTCACTTTGCCTAATCACTTTCCTGCCTTTATTTTTATACAGATATGTGATCAACAAAACCTACTAAACATTTGATTCCACTTGCAAACATTATAAAGTAAGAATATTGATTTGTATTTTCCTCTTGTAGATTCACTATCATAACTATGTAGTCAGATTTTGAAGACCACTAAAATGAAAAGTAGGCGGAGCAAGGAGTATTGTTCTAGAGCCTTGGGACAGAAACAGAACTCAAATGGGGAGAGGTGAGGATGATTGGGTATGAAGGCATTAGAGCTTCAGTTCTAGGGAATTGGAAAGATGTCCAGTACCATAAGAGACGATGACATTCTGGAAGTTGGAAATGGAACTTTTGTGAGGTCCAAGATTTGGCTTGCTGAGTCTACAGATAGTTCTTGTTTTCATTGTAGAATTCTCCTTTGTAGGATCAGGGGAAAAATGTATTCTTCTTTTATTTTTCTTGTTAAAGAAATTCTGAAGTCCAGAAAAAGAAAACATTTCACTGTGTTTCTAAACTTGCTATTCTTCACTAAAATAGCTATAGGGCACACAAGTGTGATAAGGAAAAATTAATGAAAATTCCAAATTCCATTCAAAACCACAAGTAGCAATATTCAAACTGCAAAAAAAAAATAAAATGTCAAAGATTTCTAAGGGAGAAAAAGGATAATATATATTGTTTGCTGACCTCTCTTAAAAAAAAAAAGATAATGCTACATTCCTATAGTACTTCAGTTAGTTTACAAACAATTTTCCTCAACCCTATGTGGCACTATGAAAATATTTTTATTTCTATTTTGGAGATAGGAAAATCGAGGTTCAAAGATGTTGAATTACTTATTTAGGATTGCACAGAAGTGACTAGGATTCAAACATATGCCTCTGACTATAAAGACCCTCTCTCTGAATGATTACTGTCTAGATTCATTAACTTTTTTAGGTTTCTGTGATTGAAAGTAGAGTTCCTGTTGACCTGGGCATCTCACTGCTAGGCATAGACAAGAAAGTTTAAAAAAACTAAAAGAGAAGAAAAGAAAAGTATCACATGCACCAAATTGGTCAGATCAACAATTTTGATTTTTAAGGATTTGAAACAGTAGATTTCCACTGACCATGGAATGGCTAAAAAAAATCATGATGAAAATCATATATAATAAATGGCTTAGTGGCCCAGTGGATAGATCATTGGAGCATGAGTCAGGAAGACATGAGTTCAAATCAGGCCTCAGACACTTAATAGGTGTATGACCATGGACAAATCATACAAACCTGTTGATCTCAGTTTCCTTACCTGTAAAATGAGGTGGAGAAGGAAATTGCAAACCTCTTCAGTATCTTTGCTGAGAAAACCCCAAATGGGATCATAAAGATTCCAACAGGACTGAAAAAGGGCTCAGTAACAATAATGGAATATTACTGTCCCATGAGAAATTTTGAATATGAGGAATTCAGAGAGGCAAAGACATATCTGTTGAAGCAGGATAAAGTTATAAGAACCAGGAAAAAATATAATCATAACTAAACCTTATAAAAATAAATTAATAATAAGAATAATAAAGATGCTGAAAACATGTATGACTAAAATAACCAGTTTGGGCCTTAGGCAAGAGTTGATAAAATGGACCCCACTCTTTTCTTTGCAAAGGGATTAAAGGTATAGATTATTGACTTTACTAAATGACTCAGTTGATATTAGTTGGTTTTGAAGAACTTCCTGGGAAATGGGGAATGAGATTCAGAAATAAAGGCATGGGCATGGGCTTGTGCATGGGATGTGCCCAGGTATACTCTAATATTTAAAAAATAATTGATTTCTTATGTTTCACATTTAAATTAGAATTTTTAGGTAAATTTTTATTTAATTAAAAAGGGCAAAACGACAAATATTGGAGGGGAAGTGGAAAAGTGGGGACAACTAATATACTGTAAGTGAAACTATGAAGTAATCCAATTATTTTAGAGAGCAATTTGGAATTATGCCCAAAGAATTATAAAACTGTCCCTTTGACTCAGCAATACCACTACTATGTTTGTTTCCTAAGGTGATCAGGGAAAATGCTCTAAAATATTTATAGCGACTCTCTTTGTAGTGGCAAAGAATGAGGAATTGAGAGGATGCCCATCATTTGGGGAATGGCTAAACAAGTTGTAATATATGATTTTGATGGAATACCATTATACCATAAGAAATGATTAGCAAGTATAGTTAAGTATTAAATTTCTTTAGTTTGGTGAATAAAAATAATGTCATTTGTGAATCAATATTCAATACACTTTTGCCTTAAAAAGTTCTCTGCATCTATCTCCTAATGTACAGAATATGTTTGTGATTTGACATTAAAAATAAAATATTTAAATAATATTTTGTTTCCAAAGTAAGTAAAGAGGGAATTTGCCCTTAATCTCTAAAGGCTTTATCAAAGAATATCAGTGTTTCTAAAGATTACAATATTTTAGATTGTCAGAACTTTAAAAGCAAATAAATAACCATCTTGTGGCTGTTTTTGTACTTCTTCATCAAAAAGATACACACAAAGGGATGTGTTAGAGAGATAGTTCAAAACAACTAAAGAGCAAGTTCTCAAATTTTCAGTGTATTAACACTATGGAAATCATCAAAGACTACAAATCAGAATTTGATGTATTGTCTTGCTGATTATCTAGACAGTGTGATGGAAAAGATATTAATAATGTAGGTTTAACAGAACTATGTTTTCAGTATACTTTTTTTGGAGAGCTGGTTGCTAAATACCAATACACTGCTGGTTAAACACTTAGTAGTACTGTACACTGACAATTACTAGGAGGAATTCCAGTAATTATAAATTGAATTTTTGAATGTTTCAAGGAAATTAACAATATGACACATATGCTTATTAAGACAATGTGGTAATGTGGAAAGAGCACTGTTCTAGAATCAGAAGATCTAGGTTTCTATCCTGTCTTGATTATTGTTATTTAGTCATTTTTCAGTTGTCTGACTCTTCATAACATGATTGGAGGTTTTCTAGGCAATAATACTGGAGGAGTTTACTATTTCCCTCTCCAGCTCATTTTACAGATGAGGAAACTGAGAAAAACAGAGTTAAGTGATTTTGAGTAGGGTTCCATAGCTAGTATGGCTGAGGCCAGATTTGAACTCAGGAAGAAGAATTTTCTTGACTTCAGATCCAGCACTCTGGTCATTGCCACCCAGTTGCCTTAGGATGTTTTGGACTTTGGTCAAGTCACTTATTCTCCATGGGCCACAGGTTCATTAACTTTAAAATGCAAGGGTTGGGATAGGACAGTGATTTCCAAAGTGGGCACCACTGCCCCCTGGTGGGTGCTGCAGCAATCCAGGGGTCCAGGGGAGCGGTGATGGCCACAGGTGCATTTATCTTTCCTATTAATTGCTATTAAAATTAAAAAAAATTAATTTCCAGGGTGCTAAGTAATATTTTTTCTGGAAAGGGGGAGGTAGGCCAAAAAAGTTTGGGAACCACTGGGATAAAGGATCTCTAAAGCCTCTTCCAGCTTTGATCCCTAGTTCTATAATTTATCTCATCCAAATTATTCCACACAATTTCTTGAAATTGAACATTAACTATAGTTGTGGATACTTTCCAGTGCTTAACCCAGTACTTGGCATGTAGTTGGTGCTTTAAAAAGGGCTTGTTGACAACTTACTTTTCATGGATCCCATAAATGATTAGTCCATGGCTTTGGTTTTAGATAATGTTTTATAAATCTTAGTAGGAAATGTGTTGATTAGACTAAGTTCTATAATGATATGTACTCAGTTGTTCTGGCTGTCATTCAAGGGCTTAATCACTAGAAACGTCATTAGATTAAATATGTAAGCAATCAAGTACTGGGTAAGAAGCTACCACCTTTGCATTTTTTTGTTTTACTTTAACTTACTTTTACCTTTTGTAGTTCACTCAGTAGTTCTAAGATTAATTTCTTTGTTTGATATTTAACTTTTAAATTTAATTTGAAAGTTATTTTTTTGAAGCACAATGTATATACTTTGTGTTTAATGACCGTCCTTTTTATCCCTGGCATCTAGCACAATCCCTGGCACATAGTAGGTATTTAATAAAGGCTTGTGGACTGATTGTTTATTTTGGAGAGTTTAATGTAAATATAAAACGAGAGTCACCACTAAGTCACTCAGAGACAGTTACACTATCTTCTATTAATATACCTCCAACACTGAAGAGAATGCATCCCAGAGACTCAGCTTGTTGTCAGAGCCTTTTGCCAGAGGTAGAGGGAGTATAGGAGACATGAGAATGAGAACAATGGACTATCAATCTGAAGGCCTGGCATCCATAGATCTGGCCCTGGAAGGCACTTCTAGTCCAACCCACTCAATTTACAGATGAGAGGGACAGCTGGGTAGCTCAGTGGATTGAGAGTCAGGCCTAGAGACGGGAGATCCTAGGTTCAAATCCGGCCTCAGACACTTCCCAGCTGTGTGACCCTGGGCAAGTCACTTGACCCCCATTGCCCACCCTTACTACTCTTTCACCTAGGAGCCAATACACAGAAGTTAAGGTTTTAAGAAAAATTTACAGATGAGGAAACTGAGGCCCAGATGAAGTGGCTTGTCCAAGTCACAAGGGAGTAAGCAACAGAGCATTTGAACTCAGAGACCATGAATTCAAGATCATTCCTCTATCGACGTTGTAGTACCTCATGCTTTTAACTAACTATATGCTCATGGGCAAGGTTATTTGCTTCTTGGGACTTCAGTTTTCTTTTGCAACACATACATAAAATGAAGGAGTAGGATCAGATGATCTCTACAGTGTTCTCCTAAATTTAATAATATTCTATAATTAAAAAAAGAGACCTGGACAAAGAAAGTGGTAGTGACCCTCACCCCTTCTAAACTCAGACTTAAGGCTACCTATGATCCTTTGGTGACTTATTCCTCTTCCAAAAAAATAGTTGTGAGCTCCTTGAGACAGACATTGACTTTTGCATTTTCTTATATCTTCAGCACTTAGCACAGTGCCTATCTTATAGTAGGCACTTAATAAGTATTTATTGACCAATTGACTGCATTTTTTTTAACCCTTGTACTTCGGTGTATTGTCTCATAGGTGGAAGATTGGTAAGGGTGGGCAATGGGGGTCAAGTGACTTGCCCAGGGTCACACAGCTGGGAAGTGGCTGAGGCCGGGTTTTGAACCTAGGACCTCCCATGTCTAGGCCTGACTCTCACTCCACTGAGCTACCCAGCTGCCCCCCATTGACTGCATTTTTTAAAACCTCAATATTTCAAAAGATCCATCATCTGATAGCTGTGTGTATACTCCATTCATCAATGGAGATCAAAATAAATTCAGACTTTCTCATCTTGTGTGATTTTAATTTCTATTCTTCTCTCATTTTCCACAAATGACTCCACGCTCCCCCCAATTTGCTGCTCTTTGTAGGTACCAATGGAACATTTTGGTTTTCTCTCTGTTACTCCTCCCTCCCCGACATTAGTGACGTATCTCCTTTTTTGTTCATACATTTCATATCACACATGAAAGCTAGCCACTAATGCCACATCTTGAGTGTATCATATTTAAAAAGATGCTATATTACATATCTATACAAATACATGTGAAATATAAACATACATTTAAATATCAAATATAAATATATCTTAAATATATACGCATATAAATACTAAAAAAATGCTATAATCGACTTGATTTCACCATTCCTATTTTAGTTGCATAAATGTATGGCTGGAAAACCCACAAGGAATAGCCTTGAGTTTTATACTCACTAGGTATAGCCTTGGTCCAGGCAATCTTCTAGCAATGGCTTGTTCAGAACATTGGATTATATAATGAAGAATATTATATGCATACATAATATTATTATTTTAAACACTGAACAATTAAGAGCAGAGCTCTGCCTTGGGAAACTTCTCATGGTATAGTGGGTCACCAGGCTGATTTACAACACACTTCCCCACCCACACAAAAACTGAAACGAGACAAGAACAGAAAGATAATTATATGATTTTAATTTTTTAAAAGCTAAATAGCATCTAAGGGATAGTATACAATATATAAGCTGATTCAAGCAGCTGTCATTTCTCCCCCAGATGTGTCTGTGGTTGCAGTTTTAGGAGAATAGTTTTAATGTAAGAAAATAGTTGGCTCAGCACAAGCTGACCCAATGTGCCATGATATTCTCTTAGTCTAGCAGATGCATGTTTGCTAATTTAAGAACATATTGAAGGACTACCATGTAATTTGGGCTGGTAGCTCCTGTTAATTCGGGCTGGTTGGTACAAGTTTTCCAGCCAGAAACACTTAACCTCAGTTAGGTTTTTCACTGTTGCTCAGTAATATTTTGACTCATTTCTTCCAGCCTCCTTATTCCATTTCTCATATCTTTCTCATCTTAAGTTTCCAATTTCCCTGTTCCCTTCTCTATCATTCTCAGAAAACATCCAAAATACCATTCCAGGTTTAGATCCTATCTTTTATCTACACGTCTCTCACATGCTAACCAATTTGGATTATTCTTTTCTACCAACTATCACCCAGATGGTAATGGAGAGGCCTAGGATGGATGTGAACAGTTTACTACACATTATGAACAAGGAACAAGAGTAAAGATGTCATTAAAGAATTGGATATTTAAAAAAGAAGATAAGCTAGGAATGTGGTCAACAGAAAGGGGGTGACCCAAGGAAGGCTTTGGTGTCTGATCTGAAATGTATAATAAAAAAGGAGTTGGGATGAGAATATCATGGGAGAGAGGAATAACAGATGGATGGCCAGAATGCTCCAGTGGTGCCTGTAAAAGTAGCAGATTTGGTTGGTCATTTGTAGGAAGTGAGGGAAGGAAAAAATCACACAAAATGAGAAGGCCTGATGGAAATAGCCCCCTTACAATGTCAAGAGAAAATAAGATACATAACATATTTGGGAGGACTTATTTTAGAACATGTATAAAAGTTGCCCAGGTTGGGCAGGGATGGTTAGGTAGTCATCTGTATAGGAGAGGATGTCCACATTGGAGAGATCAGAGATCTATTTTAGAATCTGAGCTATTTTCAGCATCTCATGTTTTCAAGCCTTCAGGCCATTGGTGATGAGATTTCTTTTGCTGACTGGATGGATCTTTCCCTATTTTGAATATTCATAGCAACTTTTTGCCTTTTAGGCACTTACCCCATCCTCTTTCTATTAAAGTTATTCTTATGCCTATCCTTAGAGCTATAAGGCAGGTGAGGAGACCTTGTACTCTCCTGTTGGCCATTGCACATACCACTCCTATACCTAACCCCAGAGTATTACCTTCAAGGTCTTGCTATGGCCTCGTCCCAAAATCTGCCCTTGCTCTTACTTTGCACAAGCCAGAAGATATATTCTCTTGCAGAGGTTCTACCTCTTCTCTCTGTGTAACTGAACCCATGATTAGTCTTCTCCTTGCTCTCTCCCTCAGGCCCTCCAATATATGGGTGGGTTGTTTGTTTGTTTGTTTGTTTGTTTGTTTGTTTGTTTGTTTGTTTTGCTTAGATGAAAGAATTCCTTATTACAACTAATTATTTTTCATACTGTACTCTCTCCTCAAACAGCACCTTGGACTTGCCCTTTGGGTTTCTCATATTCTGCCTCTTTGTGTGTGAGTCTAATGCCTTCTACGAAATTATATCCTCAAGGACAAGAGCTAGGTTCTGTGCTATCATTGTGTTCTTTGGTTTGGTAGCTACTTTTGGGTCTTCCCAAAATGTTTCTTAGCAAACTCCTGCAAATCTTTGAACTTTTCAGCACATATCTTCCTCATTTTAACTAAAACAAGGACAGATGTATTGCTTATGTAACACCCCTTTCTTTCCCCAAGAAGTTGAAATCCTGATGAGATGGATATCCTCAGTGTATTCTAATCCGAGGATTATAAAGGGGCTTTGGCTGTTTCTGAAAGGAACTGTTTTTGCCTTTTCCTGAAGGAGATGGGAGATTTGAAATCTGAGAAAAGGGAAGGAAGAAGTGAGAAAGTATTCCTAGGTTAAGGATGAGAGGCCCTCTGTAAGATAAGTAAGTAATAAAATGGAGATTAAGGGAGAGCAGTCCCACTGGGAGGCCACCAGATGTTGCTGCTGTCCCTGTTGAAACTTCTGCTCTGCTTGGGAGCAAGGCACTGGGAAATCAAACAGCAAGGAGCAAATTGGCTGTTGCTGTCCCTATTCACCAGAGAATGAAACTGGTGATAATCTTGCTTTCCTGTTCCTTATTTCACTTATGGCTTTTGACCTGAGCCTTTAACCCCAATCTTTATTTGGTAAAGAGTCTATTTGCTTTCTCTATTTGCCATATGTTTTCATGTGAACTGTTTCTCTAGGATATTGCTCCATGTGTTTTGTGAGTGTGTGATCAAATGCAAATGTAAGGGAAGCTGTGGTTGGCTACAGACACAGAAGGAGAGAGGAAAAAAATACACTTTCTGCCCAATTGCTGGGAATTGCATAGTTTGAGCTGAACAAAATAGCTTCTTTTTTATGCATATCATTCTATCACCCTTTATCCTCTCCCTCCAAGAGTTGGATACAGTGATATTATCCATATAATGGGGGCTGGAAAAGCCAAGGAGGAGAAGTTAGTTCTCTCCCCTCAGCCAGATATTTCTCACTCCAAATCCTGCTATACTTCCAACCATTTAGATCAGAAGCAACTCTCCTCACTTCTTCTGATTCATAGGTCCATAAGGAAAGTTGGGTACAGTCCTTACTTTCTACTATTTCTTTCCTCCATCATTATCTCAGGGATCCTTTTTCTTTCAGTTTCACACACTTCATCTTCTCCTCTTCCTTATAATTTTTTCTACTGAATTTCAAAGAGCTATCCCAGGATTTTAATGACTTTAATACCTATATCATGATATTCCTTCCTAATAACTCTCTTCCCTTAACACTATCAGGGTTTTTCAATGTTTATGTTAATGATTCCTCTATCCATGAACTTTAGTCATCTCTTCCATGTCAATAATATCCCTCTCCACCCCATCTAAGTCACATAATAATATGATCATACCTTAAACTTTATCTTCTCTATATTGCTTCTAGTATCCAGACTTTAAAACTCTAGTCTCCAGTCCCAAATTGCTATCACTCTTTGTTTCCTTTCATGACCTATGGTTTCTTGATCTTTCTTCCTGTTCCCAGTCAATCAAGCACTCTAAAAACATTTAAAATATACCTACAATATTCCAGGCACTGTGGAAAATATAATAAATGTTTGTTGTTGACTTGACTTATTGATCTCACTTTCTATAGTGATTTTTCTTCTCTACTTCTTGCTTTTTGTTTGCAAGAAGCTTTTGTACTCTAATGGACAGGCACATATCTCATCTATTGCCAAGGTGACTGGAGGTGACCATTGCCTCTTACCTCTGAGATTCCTACCTAATCAAAGTGCTGAGCTCCTTGTTAGCATGGAAATTTCAACAAAGCATACATTTTGTGTTATTGGTTTACTTTACTTATATAATACATCAAAGATATACTTCTACAATTACTGGGTTCTTGGGGGAAAGGTGACCACTTATTCACCTCAATCCTCATTAAATTTCTTTTAGGTCTCTCCAGGTACATATTTTCTGGGCTTATGTCATCATGGTGGAGAAATATGCAATAAGAACTTAGCTCTCATGCCTCTTATACTTTAGGAATCAGGTTTCTAGGGGAATCATTGTTTCTCAATCTCTACTTTTGATTGTTCAACATTTTATTGGGTAAAACGATGAAATGCCACCCTTGGTTCAAGATTTTTATCTTGAGGGTCTTGGTGATCGCCTTTAGATGATGTTGGGGAAGAAGAAGGCTGATCCTCATTACAAATAATCAATCCTTTCTCTTCTAAGCACTGAATAATTAACTATTACCATATGTACCCACCTTTGGGTTTGGAAATTATTGTTCTCTTGGGAGGTTCTAAAACGTCTCTCTCATCTCCCTACCTCCAATTCTAGTTTACTTGTACCTTTAAAAAATAGACTACCAGTGAATATTTCTGAGCTACATAATCATTGCAGGTAGTTCTTTGGCAATTAATGTATACTGCTTACTTATTGCCTTTGTTTGCCATACTTCTTTCTAATTCTCTATATCTTTTTCCCATATTCTCCTTAATCATGATTCAAGATTCTGTTTCAATATAGCAATATAGCAATATCAAAACTTATATAATGTCTCAAGCAAAGTTGAAAAGTAGCCAAATATGTGTCCTAATCCTAATCTTTAAAAATTTAATTACCAGTGTCCTATTTTGCTCACCTATATCCCTCATCTGCCCATCTAGATCCAATATATGGTTTGTCTTGATCTAATTGTTAATGATTACACCATACTTTTCTCTTCTAGAAGGCCAGAAACCTCTCTTACCCACTTTAACCTTGCTCCAACTTCCTGGTCCTGGCTGGTTGCCTTATGCTTATAGTCTGCTACTGTCTACAACTTAGAATATTTAATGCTTCAATTTACATTTAAATCCCTGCTGGATTCACGGTACCATAAAAATATTAAAATATGCTCCAAGACCCTGACCTCCATCCATACTTGGAATGATTTATGATTTTATTGATTTTCCCTCTAACAATGCTGATCATACCCTGTTCATATCTTAGCAGACAGTTTTCAGGAGCTGTCACAGACAAATTCCTTACCTTTTTGCCATGCTTTTGACAATAAGTCTACACTAAGCTATTGTTTCTGGAACAATAGATACATATGTTCTGTAGTCTGTCTCATGCATGAAACCTTACAGCTTGGTAGGACGTTAGCTTATATCCAGTTCTTAGAATCCTTTAATTCTTACCCATTGTCATTTCCATAGTAGGAGGAAATACTAGAGTAGGATTTAAGAATGAAAAGGTGAAAAAAATTCTGAAGAGAAGAATGAATTAAAGACATATTTTCTGCTACTAAGAAGATTATTATGAAATTTAAAGTTGAAAGGGATTTTAGAAGCATCTAGATTTTTTTTTTTTTGCTATTTAGAGTCTCATATGTGCATTTTACCAACTTTCAGGAATAAGAAGAGACTGTCTCCAAAATAAATGAATAACAATGTTAACAGCTACCTAAAACTTGAGGACTCTTGCTTTAGTGATTCCCTAATTAAGATCTATTGGATCTCACCTCCTCTAGCTTGTTCTCATCCACCTACTTAAAATAAAACAAAACACCTTAAATATTTCTATGTGAATGATACTTTTTACTCTTGCATTTTGTCAATCCCTCTAATTTGCCACTTTCTATTTTATCAGCTAGATTTACTTTAATGCCCTGGGCTAAGGTATTGCAGTATCTCTTAATTAACCAACTGCAGACGGTTAATTGCTTTATTGCACTTTCTTGCTACCTCATTGATATACAGAGTGTATTGACTTCAAATTATAAAATGCCTGCAAGATGTTACAAACTTCTGTCTGAAGAAGCATTCATAAATATCAATGACCTAAGGGTTCTTTTCCTGTGGGAATCCAGCTCTGAAGGGATAAAGATAGGCACAGGGAAGAGAGTAAACAAAATGGAAAGTGATGTTTTTTCATCCTAGGATAAAAATTTTCTCCCTCAAGAATAGTTCTTTGGGGAAAGTAATAAATGTTGGAGGAGATGTGTCAAAATTAGGACATTAATATATTGCAGGTGGAGTTGTGAACTGATCCAACCATTCGGGATGGCAATTTGTGACTATGCCCAAAGGGCCCTTTGATCCAGCCATTCCACTGCTGGGTTTATATGCCAAAGAGATCATAAGGAAAAAGACTTGTACAAAAATATTTATAGCCACACTCTTTGTGGTGGCAAAAAATTGGAAAGTGAGGGGATGCCCTTCGACTGGGGAATGGCTGAACAAATTGTGTTATCTGTTGGTGATGGAATACTTTTGTGCTGAAAGGAATAATGAACTGGAGGAATTCCATGTGAACTGGAACAACCTCCAGGAATTGATGCAGAGTGAAAGGAGCAGAATCAGGAGAACTATATACACAAAGACGGATATACTGTGGCAAAATCAAATGTAATGCATTTCTCTACTGGTCCAGGACAATTCTGAGGGACTTATGAGAAAGAACGCTATTCACATTCAGAGGAAGAACTGTGGGAATAGAAACACAGAAGAAAAACAACTTCTTGATCACATGGGTTGATGGGGATGTAGACTCTAAGCGACCACCCTAGTGCAAATATCAATAATATGGAAAAAGGTCTTGATCAATGACACATGTAAAACCCAATGGAATTTCTTGTTGGCTATAGGAGGGGGTTGAGGGAAGGGTAGGGAAAGAACATAGATTTTGTAACCATGGAAAAATATTCTAAATAAATTAATTAAATAAAAATGTCCATAAATTAACAACGCCAACAATAACAAAAGAATAGTTCTTTGGATAATCTGTAGAGGCTAGCATCCCCTTGCATATAAATTAGCCTTCTGATCATAAAAATGGCATGACACTCACCCTTGTCTCTCCTTTTTTGTCTCCCATGGCTCTTACAAGGGTTCTTATTTATGTGTAGGCTTCTTTGGCATCAGGTGAAACCTTTGGAGACTTTTTGGAAAGGATTGTTTTAAATGCACAAAATATGTAAGATTGCAAAGGAACCCAAGTATGCTGAAATACAGTCATCAAAATGTTTTTTAATTAAAGTAAAAAACAAAACAAAACAAAAAAAAGTTGAAGTATTGAGGGTATCTAGGTGTTTCAGTGAATTGAGACTCAGGCCTAGAGACAGGAGACCCTGAGATCAAATCTGGGCCCGTATACTTCCTAGCTGTGTGACCCTGGACAATTAACTTTACTTAACTGCCACTGCCTAGCCCTTACCACACTTTTGCGATAGAACTAGTATACAATGTTGATTCTAAGATGGAAGGAAGCAGTTTATTTTTTTTAAAGTTAATGGATCCAAAAAATATTTCTAGCAGTTCTTTTTGTGGTGGCTAAAAACTGGAAACTGAAAAAATCTACAATTGAGGAATAACTGAACAAGTTGTGGTATATGAATGTAAAGGAATTCTATTGTGTCATAAGAAATGACAAATAGAACAATTATCCCCCCCAAAAAAATCTGGAAAGAGTTACATGAAGTGATGCAAAGTGAAATGAGCAGAAGCAGGAGAACATTGAACATAGTAGCATCAATAATGTATGATGATCAACTGTGAATAACTTAACTATTACTAGCAATACAATGCTCTAAGACAACTCCAAGGGATTAATGACAAAAGGAGCTATCCACCAGCAGGGAAGGAACTAATGGAGTCTGAATGCAGACTGAAACATACTATAGTATAAAAATACTATAATATTCTAAACATAGATACTTTCTTTCCTTCATGGAGTTTTTTTTTCTTATATAATTGATATGAGCCTTCCTTCACATTGTGACCAACATGGAAATATGTATCTCTTGATGGTATATGTATAACCTATAACAATAAAGTTCTTAATGAACCCAGCTCAGTTTGGGTGTTGGAGGTGGGGAGATGAGGTTGCTGTTGTTTATGTTATAGAAAGCATGGAACACAGCCTCCAAACCAAAAGGGAGAGTCATAGGTAATAAAGACCATTAACACATAAATTGAGGGTCCCCCAGTTGTATCCTCAGAAGACTTTAAAAAGCTTTGGGGAAAAATGTTTTACTAAAAACGAGGGCAATTAAGTTGAATAGAAATACTAGTTTGAAAAAAAAAAAAAAGAAATACTAGTTTGTCTTTGGAACCTACATCTCCATCACTGGGAAAACTATCATGGATCTTGTTGCCATGTTTCAATACCTTGGCAGTTTAAATTCTATTTATCTGCCCAAATCAATGCAATGTCAGCAGAATAGGTGATAGCAAGTAAATTCTACCAGCTTTAGACATTTTTGTTTGTTTGTTTTGCTGTACTGACTTTGGTTTCCTAATCCTTCAAACTGTCAACCCATCTCTGCCAAGCTAGAGCTTTTCCCAGATTGAGGGCCATTCTTACTACATTTTCCCCTGTCCATTCCATATTTTCCCACTATATTTAATACTTATTCTAGTTGGAGATTTTTCCTTTTCCTTCAAGGAGCCTTTGCTTGTAAATGAATATTGGAAAAAAGCCTGATAAGATGCTATAGGCTTCCAGAAAGCAGACCCATTTTTAAAGTTCTTGTTTCCATTTGAACTAAATTTAAATAGTGTAATCTATTTTCTTGAATTTAAAAAAATATATACATTTTTATTTTTCCAGATTATATGCCAATATAATTTTTAAAAATCATTTTGTGATTCATAATCTCTCTAATCTACTCCACTTTGTTCCCTTTCTCCAGGATGGCAGATATTATGATATAGGTTATAAGTATGTTATAATATAATACACACCTACATGTTATATCATGAAAGAAGACATTGCTTACAGCAGAAAAAAAATCATGGAGAAATAAAATGAAGAACAGTATGCTTCAAACTGTATTCATCTTCCATTAGTTCTGTCTATGGCAGTGGATAGCCTTTTTCATCTTGAATCCCTTGGAATTGCCCTGGATCCTTGAATTGCTGATAATAGTAAAGTCATTCACAGCAGATCATCCTATGTTATTGCTCTTATTGTGTACAGTGTTCAGGTTCTGCTCACTTCACTTTGCTCACTTTACTCTGCTCACTTCACTTCATGTAAGTCTTGCCAGGTATTTTTGTCATCATCTTGTTCTCATTTCTCATGGTACAATAGTATTCCATTACAATCATATACCACAACTAATTCAGCCATTCCTCAGTTGATGGACATCTCTTTAATTTCCAGTTCTTTGCTACCTCAAAAAGAATCGCTATAAAATATCTTTGTACAAGTAGACCCCTTTTACCTTATTTTTTATTTTTTTGAGATACAGACTGAGTAGTGGTATTCCTTCATTAAGGCTGCATTGTTTTTTTTTTCATTCTTCCTTCAATTATTTTGCTCTTGATTGAAAAGGAATTATGTGAATGAGAGGAAAGAAAGAGAAAAGGAAAAGGATGCAAGAAAATTTGTGGCAATAATGCTTGTCAGATATCCAACTGAATGAACAAACCATAATTATTTTCCAACAATATGTGTACAAGTATCCCTTCTACATCTCAGGGATGAGGGGCAAAGCATGCCACGATCTGGAAAATTCACATAAAAATTTTTGGCTCTCCCTTTGTACTAGAGAAAAAGTCTATTTTTTTTCTTTTTTCTATTATGAGGTTTACAGTACCTTATTATAAAATTCTAGGTAAGTAGTTGGTCATAGGCTAGACGTAGGACAATGCTAACATTTCTACCCTTTGTATGTCTTCTGCTAGCTTCTGTGATCTTTTGGTAAATTTTAACTTTTTACTTATTTTAAGTTTAAAAAATAAATTGCATATGTTTGGTGGTATTAAAAGATAACATGTTGCTATTATGCAATACTATACATATATTTTATGCACTTCTGAATTTCTAAACTTTCTTTGATCTTCTGACCTTATCATGTAGTCTGTGACTTCTGCAAAGTCCCCCCCCCAAATTTCCGTTTAATTTCATATGATGACCTGTGATATATAAAAATCATGAAAAGGAAGATTTCAATGTAGAAGACATATTTGCATTTAGAATCTAAAAGTGGATGAGGATGCCCAGAATTGAATGGGAAAAAGATAACTTTGATGTTGTCACATAATTGTGACTCATAGAATCAATGAGAAAATCATAGTCAATGATCATACAACAGAGGTTAATGGTGGATCTTAGCTGTATGTCACATATAAACAATGATAGCATGTATACAAGAAGGTGCATAAAAGAGAGATAGCATGGACAAGAAAAGGGGATGGCCAGACATGCAGCAAGAATGCCATACAACTGGTGAGCAGATACTGTGTGGACTTGTATAGTGCCTGAAAAATTGATAAGAGACTACAAGGAAGACCTCCATATATGTTAAATGAATCCCCTGAGGAGGATTGACAGGAGGACATAAAGAAGGAATACATGGAATAAGAAAATATGAATAGGCTGTGCTCTGCATTAATGGAGAGATTATACATAGGAAGGAAATTTTAGATCCATTGAAATATTTATGTATCATTCTCAATTCATGAGTAAGTCCCTTAACCTCTCAGCATCATTTTCTCATCTGTAATAATAATAATAATAATAATAATAATAATAATAATAACTGAAATTTATATAGTGTTTACCAAGTGCCAGTTTTGCTAAACTCTTTACAATAGTTATCTTATCTGATCCCCACAATAACCCTGGAAAATGGGTACTGTTGTTTTCCACATTTAAAGATAAGAAAATTGAGACAACAAAGGTTAAGTGACTTGACTAGGGTCATATAGCTAGGAAGTGTCTGAATCCAGATTTAAACCCAAGATGTCCCAAGTCTAGGCTTAGTTCTCAATCCACTTAATTATGTAGTTGCTCCAACTCATTTCCCCTTTGTAAAGCATTTAGCATAGTGCCTGACACATAATAAATACTTGTCCTCTCTCCTCTTTGTTTTGTTTTGTTGTTTTTTTTTTCCTCTCTCCCTTTTGGATAAATTTTACCACATGACTTCTGTGTTTCTGTTCTTAAGTTGCTCAATATAGTTGGAGAAAGTTGCAAATTTCCATTCATTAAAGTCAACTAGGGGGCACAGCGGATAGAATGCTGGACCCAGAGTCAAGAATATTTGAATTCAAATTTAACTTCAGATACTTGCTAGTTCATTTACTTTACTTCTGTTGGATTTAGTTTTCTCATCCGTAAAATGGATATCGTAACTGCACATCCCTCCCAAGGTTGTTGAGAAATTCAAATGAGATACACTTAGCATAGTGCCTAGCAAATAGTATGTATTTAATAAATTGTTCCCTTTCTCTTGCCTTCTTCGTTCCCGATTTGAGCTTTATCTAAAATGACAATGTTGGATTAAATCAATCAGATAAATCTATGGAAAATGATCCACCTTAGAATTAATCCTTTATGGGATAAAATACTATTTTCAGCTAAGGGGTCACTAGAATAATTTTTTAAATTATGTGAACAGCCTGAGGGATTTTTATACTGACTTCTGGTACAGGCTTTATCACAACTTTCTATTAAATCCTCAGAATTGTAACTAGAGCACCAAAGCCACAGCTTGACTCCAGGGCAGATAATTTAGAGGGTGTTGATAACACCTTCCTGGGAAACTATCATCACCTATTAGTGGCAGAGGCTTTGACTCATGTCACATTCCCATACCCTTCTGCTCCTGCCACCTAGCCTTACATTATTCCCTTGCCCATCTGTCCCTAGCTCTTCTTTAGGGCATTGCCTTCATCTACTGAAATCCTTAATCCCCCTTTTAACTTGGTTTCTTCCTTCCTCCACTCCCCACCCATATAATACCAATAACAGCTCTATTCCTGCATTCATATTCATGCCACACTTTTAGCAGCAGGTAAAAAACAAGGGAATGTTCCAAAGTGAACCTTCTCCCTCACCAAGACCATACCTTGAATTAATTTTTTAAATTTTATTTAAATTTTTTTAATTTAAAACCCTTACCTTCCATCTTAGAATCAATATTGGGTATTAGTTTTAAGGCAGAAGAGTGGTAAGAAGGGGCAGCTGGGTAGCTCAGTGGATTGAGAGCCAGGCCTAGACATGGGAGGTCCTAGGTTCAAGTCTGGCCTCAGACACTTCCCAGCTGTGTGATCCTGGGCAAGTCACTTGACCCCCATTGCTTACCTTTACCACTCTTCTGCCTTGGAGCCAATACACAGTATTGACTCCAAGAAGGAAGGTAAGGGTTTAAAAAAAATTAAAAAAAAAAAAGAGTGGTAAGGGCTAGACAATGGTGGTTAAGTGATTTGTCCAGGATCACACAGCTAGGAAGTGTCTGAGGTCAGATTTGGACCCAGGACCTCCCATCTCTAGGCCTGGCTCTCAATCCACTGAGCCACCCAGCTGTACCCCACTCTAATTCTTTCCACCTTGCCTCAGTGAAAGTATTGTAGTATAGCTATCATTCAGTCATTTTCATATGTGACTGACTCTTTGTGACCTCATTTGGAGTTTTCTTTGTAAATATCCTGGAGTGGTCTGCCCATTTCCTTCTCCAGCTCACTTTACAGAGGAGGAAACTGAGGCAAATAGGATTAAGTGACTTGTCCAGTTTCCCACAAGCAATAAGAATTTGAGGACAGATTTAAACTCAGAAAGATGAGTCTTCCTGACTCCAGGCCCAACACTCAATCCATGTTGCCACCTATATGTACTGTGGTATAGAAAGTCATTACTTGCTTCATGTACACCAGTTTTATCTTGCCAGTTAGATGTAAGCTCTTACGTTTCTTTGTAACTTCTGCAATCCTTATTATATGCCTGGGCACAGAGTAAGAGATGAATAAATACTAAGGCAAATACAGCGGAAAGAAGGATTGGATTGGGAGTCAGAGGACATGGGTTCTAAGCCTGGTTCTGCAATGAACTAGCTGTATGACCTTGGCCAAATCTGTTAACCTCTATGAATCTGAATCTTCTTATTTGTTAAATTAAGAGGCTGAACTACATAATCTCTTAGGCCATTTCCAGCTCTAAAATGCCACATTTATTTGACTGAAATAGTGAGTAATAACACTCATCTTGCTAACCGGGGTGCTGGGGTAATGATTGAGTTCAAGATGTGCTCTATAAATATAACACTTTCTAAAGGAGCTAAATAGCAAGGTCTACATCACTCCCATTAAAGTCAGTGTGGGAATTGCTAGGTCATAGAGTCAAGGAAACATATAATTGCATAGGACCTCTGAGGTCACTTGGTGTTCTGTCTCTCAAAATTTTTCAGACTGCACACCACTTTGTTGGGGGCAAAAGGCCTATAGTCTGCCTAGTCCATCTGTTCATACACTTTCTGCCATAATAAAAAGTCTCAAAAGAATTAATGAGAAGACTCTGGCAATTTTAGGTAAGATAACAATGACATAACATCTAGGATTTGTTAAATACGATAAATGAGTGATTCATTTATGCCTAATAGAAAGCATGATAATGATGAAATATTCTTAAAAAATAGAGAGATTGGCTGACAAACCATAAAAACGATATGGAGGAACTGGTGGTAGTTCAAAAAATACATTTTGGGAAACTTCCTTCTAGCTCATGCCCCTGATTTCAGTCAGTTTAGCAATTTAACAATTCTTAACAGAAAATCTTTTAAGCTGTAAGTTCAGGGTTTGGGTTGGGAGGTAAATATTGTATATTCATTCATTCAACATGCATTTCAAGTAACCATGTATAAGTTACTGTGTTAAGCATGGGACTATGAAGAGAGAAAGGACACAAGTCCTGCTCTCAATCAATCAATCAATCAATCAACATTTACTAAAAGTCTCCAATGTACTAGTACTGTGTTAAGCATTGGAGATACACAAAGAAACAAAAGAAAGCCTCTGCCCTCAAGATGTTTATAATCTAGTGGGTGAGACAACATGCAAACAAATATATATGAAGCAAACTAGATACAAAGGATAGCTAGAAAATGATAACAGAAGCAAGGTACTAGAATTAAGAGGAATTGACAAAAGCTTCTTGTAAAATATGGGATTTAATTTGGGACTTAAAGGAAGTCAAGCTAATCAGCAGGTAGAAATGAGGAGTGAGAGCATTCTAGGCATAGGGGACAATTAGAGAAAATGCCTGGAATTGTGGGATGGTATGGGGTGTGTGTGTGTGTGTGTGTGTGTGTAGTGACTGGATCCAAAAGTATGTATGTAGTAAGTAGTAAGGTATGAGATGACTGGAATGGTAGGGCACTTGTTTAAGGGCTTTGAATGCTACATAGAATATTTTGAATTTGATCCTGGGAGCAATAGGGAGCTATTAGAATTTCTTGAGGATGGGAGTGGCATGGTTGGTGCTTTGGGAAAATCATTTTGGTGGTTGAAAGGAGTTGAGGGGGGAAATACTGGAAGCAAGCAGATGTACCAGTAGGTTCTTAGAATAATTCAGGTGTGAGGCAATGAGTATCTGCACAAAGGTGGTGGCAGCATCAGAGGAGAGAAATGGGAAAATATGAGAGATGTTACAGAGATGAAATCAAAAGACTTTGGCAACAGATTGGATATGGGAGATAAGAGATAGTGAGGAGGAAATGATAAATCCTAGGTTGTGGACCTGAAGGACTGGGAAGGTGCTGTCACCTTAGACAGTAATAAAGAAGGCAGGAGTGGAGGACGGTTTAGGAGAAATGATAATGAATTCTGTTTTGGACATATTCAACTTAAGATGTCTACTAGAGGTGTCTGAAAAGCAGCTGCAGATATGAGATTGGAGGTCAACAGAGAGGCTGAGGCAGGATAGTTAGTTTTGAGAATTATCAGCATAGTGATTATAATTAAATTCATAGGAATTGATGAGATCATTAAGTAAAGTAGTGGAGAGGGAGAAGAGAAGATGGTTTAGGAAAGGACCTTGAGAGTGGGGGACAGAAGCTCTGGGAAGTTTGAGGAAGGATGAAAATGTTTGGAAGAGCCTCCATTGAGAATAAGATAGTTAACCAGTAAGGGAGGTACAATTGTCTAGTGAGACCCCTATTTAGGTTGTCTAATATAAATTTGTAGTTAACCCAGGCAGAACAGTTGTGTGACTCTTTCCACCTTTGTTCAGCACCACACATTTAGGAGCAAAGATAAAAAAACATAGGAATGGTCCAAGACTGGGACTTGGTAAGGTATAATCAGCAATAAAGGGGATAGGGATTCATGAGAGGAGGACAGTGTTGAGTTAAATTGGTTCACCAAAGGGTCATGATGGGGAGAAGAAGAGAGAGTGGCCAGTACAGGGGAGATGACCTGAGAGAGAATTGAGGAGTTAAAGGATTGAAAGATACTGTGAAGATTAAGAGTGAGGTTTTTTAAGAGAAGGCAGAGGAAGAGATAAAGTCAATAGTTTATTTTCAGAAAAGGGGATTTGGAATTCTTAAACATGGAGGTGGTGTGTTTGTGGGTGATAGCAAGATTAAGGGTATGACCATTGTTGTGTGTGGCTGAGCTAGAGTAGTAACTCATGGGAAGAGAGTAGCTAGGGAATTTGAGGGAGAAACAGTATGTACGTTGAAGTTTCTTAGTATGACAACAAGAATTGGAGAGGAAAGAAAAAATTGTGAACCATGTAACAAACTCATTAATTCTTACAACATTAAGTATTAAAAAGGGAGAGTAAAGGGAGGACATAAGTAACTATGATACAAGAAAAATAAGATACAAGTATAAAGAAGAGATCTAAGGAAATACTCTCAGAATAGGAATTTTTAGCACATGCCGAAAACATTACTGGTGGTTGTTTTCTCCTTATGGGATGGAAAGACTAGGTGACTTCTTCCATGTGGAGATATGCTTTCAGAGACTTTCTGGGCATGTGCCTCATCCATCTGAGACACTTTACATATGGGTTTAATCTGTGCTATATTGAACGTGGTATCATTCATTAGGCCTTATATTATGAAGGTCTGGATTTTTTTTTTTGTAGGGACATAATAGTTCTGGGCTTAAAAATCCTCAAGGAAGTCAATCCTTCTTGGTAACATAACATAATTAACTATTTTTATTCTTAGTGACATACACATATACCTGTGTATGCAAACACACACACTAAAATGAAATAATTTCTTCCAATGTTTTCTTATTTTGTCCTTGATGGAAATGGATGAAGAAGATAGTTAACCCTTTCCATTCTCTCATATGACTCTTTGTATTTTCAAAGATTCTCCACAAAACTCCTCTGTCAGTGCCCATTGTGGCATAGGGAAGTTGTTGAGCTCTCAGATTAGAGGAACACAAATTTTGATAGGCTTTACTAAGCTAACAAGGTACAGAATAAGGTCATTAATAGACTGAATTTAATTTTTTGAACACAAACAAAAATAAGCAAAAAGATGCTCATCACCAATAACTGGGTCAGTAGGAAAGAGACATCTTTGCCTATGGCAACCCATGAAAAAAAAATTAAAAAATGACTTTGTCTTGTCTGGGTTCCTTTTATTTTCTCAAACACAATGTCATTACAGAGAAAATTGGGGCAGAGAGGATGCTCAAAATCATAATTTTAGAATATTAATATTACAATTATGAAACTTTTGTCTAAAGTCCAACAAATTGATATATTATTGGAAAAATGTGGGCTTGAGGGACAGTCAGTACATGGAAATGTTAGGCAGAAGTGCTGTATTAGAGAAAAAGAAGAGATTTCAAAGTAGCTGAATTTTAGAATGTATGGTCAGTATGTAGTCAGAAGCAAAACACTTTTGAGGATGAACAGGGTGAAAGGAAAGAGAATAGGGTAAACATGGGGAAAATAAGATCAAGGGGAAATACACATTTAATCATATTTATGAAAACAATTTTACAGCAAGTTTTTTTTACAAAGGTCTCAAATATATAGAGAATCGAATCAAATTATGACTACAACTCATTCCCCAAATGATAAATGGCCAAAGAATATGAATGGGCAGTTTTCAGATGAAGTAATCAAATCTAACTATTTATTGTGTAGCCATGTGAAAAAATTCTCTAAATCATTATTGATTAGAGAAATATGAATTAAAACAACTCTGAAGCATCACCTTAAACCTAGCAGATTGACCAAAATGACAGAAAATGAAAATGACAAGAGCTGGAGAAGATATGTGAAAACTGAAATACTAAGCACTATTCATGGAGTTGTAAACTGGTTCTGCCATTCTGAAGAGCAATTTGGAACTACACTCAAAGACTATAAAACTGTCTCTCTCTCTCTCTCTCTCTCTCTCTCTCTCTCTCTCTCTCTCTCTCTCTCTCCATATATATATATATGTATATATATATATATATATAATGTCTTTTGTGTTTCTACTTTTCAAACAATTCTATGGAGGTGATCATTCACAAGTTATTCTTCAAATATTAAATATGTAGCTGTGTATAATACTTTCTTGGTTCTACTTGTACTCTTCATTATCTCATGTAGTTCTTTCCAAGTTAAAAAAATTAATCTGCTCATCATTTCTTATGGTGCACTAGTATTCTATCACAACCATATACCACAATTTATTTACCTATTCCTCAATTAATAAACATTCTCTCAAATTCTTGTTCTTTGCTTCTTCAAAGGAGCTGCTATGAATAGTATGGAACATATGGCTCCTTTTCCTTTTGTCCTGATCTCTATATTTTAATATAAGGTTACCATATTCTTTTACTATTATTTGTTTTAATTTTGTTCTGTTCCACTGATTGACCTTTCTATTTCTTAACCAATACTAGATAGTTTTGATAATTACTTCTTTATAATACAGTTTAAAATCTGGTGTTAAATGGCTTCTTCTCTTGATTCTTTTACCTCTACTCTCTCTCTCTCTCTCTCTCTCTCTCTCTCTCACCCTCTGTCAAAGAGAAAGTCTTTTCTCTTCTAGCTGTCTTCCAAGTTTTTGGCATTAGGTATCTGGAAATTTGTATAAGAGCTAAAGTTTACATAATGATCTAGTTTATTCTACCTCCCCATCCACTTTAACAATCAGGCCACTGGCCTGCTATATGTGTTTCTATCATCTCAGCTACTTGGGATGCTAAGGCTGGCTGATTTCAAGAGCTCAGGAATTAAGAGCTGCCATTTGACTTTGCTGATCATGTATCGTTACTAAATTTACTAAGTTTGGCATTGATATGATGAGTCTCTGGGGTTACCTAATGAGGGGTGAACCAGCCTAGGTAAGAAATGGAGCAGGTCAAAGCTCCTGTGTTGATCAATTAGTGAGATTCAGCTCATGAGTAGCTTCTGAATCTCCAACTTGGATGAGACTAGGAGACCCAGGACTAAAACAAAATGTGAAAAACACAACAGGATTATGGATCATACTCTTTTCATAGAATTTTAATTTTTAAAAAGGCATATTGAAAACAAATATACCATTATCTATAAATAGAAATATAAAATTATTCCCGTACCCAGCTTGTTGTGGAGCTCTCAACATTCTAATGCTGTTTCAGGTACCTCAGAGACATGTCTATGAAGCCGTTAATGCCAAAGTAGGTTTGGACCCCAGCATCTCCTTTCCGTTGATATTTGGAAAACTAAGCCAAAGCTAGACTCTAACTCAAAAGTTGAAACATTTGTAGCTAGAAGTATAATGATAGTGTGATGCATCAAAAATCTCAAGTTTGAGCTAAAATTATTTTTTCCAAGAGCAGAAATTCATTCTTTTTTTCAGAAATTTATTCTTAATAGTATTTGTTGAATTAAATTTAACTCCAAAAAATCTTTCCTTCACAACTCTGGCCCTCCATTTCTCTCACCTGGAAAAACAAAAACAAACATAAACAAACAAAAAACCTATTGGACTATTTGAACAATATTCCAACTCTAAATCTATGATCCTGTGAACATCCAGCTGAACTGGGTCTCAGTTTAGAATAATATGCTTTGAATAGCAAATTTTTAATAGATACTCCAGACAATGTAGATATATAACATGTGTGTGTGTGTGTGTGTGTGTGTGTGTGTGTGTAATACAGATAGGTAGATATCTCCTAGATATGTATTTATATCCATATAAACATATATACCCACATATATAAAATGTATGTATATATGTATATAAAATACACACACTTAAATGTGTCTATATATGTATATATGTATAAATTTCACTGCGCCAGTGAATTGCTGCTAGAGCCAATTTTAATTCTCAACCCAATGCGTCTAAACCTTAGGGGACAATTAAATACCTGTGAAACCTGTAGACCATAGACAGAAGAAGTAGGAATAATAAATTCAGAGGGTGCCTTTAATTTGGTTTGGTTACAGCCTGATTTCACACCCCACTTCATTGCCAGTGGCCCTTCTTACAAATAGCTTTCAAAGTTTGAATTTTCAACTGTGTGGCTAGTCCCTAGCAATGGTGTGGATTCAGTGATTGCTATATAGGTATATGTATTGAGTGTGTGGCTTAAATTTTTATTCCCTAAATCTGAATATTTCAGAGGACTTTATAGACTAGATTTTCAAAGCATGGATCTCTTAACATTTTATTTCTAATGGAAAGAGTTAAGAATTTAATCTACGATCCTACAGAAATGATCTAAATAAGCAAATGTTGACTTGGCAGGTGTTTTGTTTTTGTTTTGGAAAGGTAACTGTTTCTATACCTTGGCAAAAATCAACTTAAAAGGTTTCCAATTGCTTTTGTTCTTAGTTGACCATTTTAAAACCTTAGTGATCATCAACAAACTTAGTTACCCTCTATTAATCTAAATTATCAGTACTTTCCCTCCCAAATCTGCAGAAAATCTGATTGCAGTCTATAATTATATAGTAAAACAAAAGCAACAAAAATGATGAAGACAAAGAAAGTAATGATGTTAAAAGGGAATAAAATAGATGAATGAAAAGACATGTAGACAAAAGAAAAAGGAAAGCAAATAAATCCAACATCCTAGGATCTTCCCGTGCCAAATTCTGTGTTCACATGCATCATATTGAATCTCAGGGGTTGGCCCTTAAAAGAATCATTTTTTAAAATCTTGGCTTATTCCTCTCTCCTTCTCTCCCCATCCATAATTTACTTTGGGAAAATGTTTGAAAACAACTCATTTGTATTATCACAAGTATGAGTAACAGCTCCCACGTAAATATACAAAATAAACATATGAAAACAGGGTAGGGGTAATGACTCTTATTTGACCATTCAGAAAATTATGTAAATGATGCCCAGGGCTCATAGGAGCTTAGGAACAGAGACAGAAAATACATTCAGAAAAGCCCAAGCTATTCTTGGAAAGGGATTGAAGTTCAAATTCTAATATAGTAATTTAATATAATTATTTTCAATTTATACATAGATATTTCCTTTCGAAGAGATCTTATTTCAGAAGTATGCCCTGTATTCATGGATTATACCTTGAGAAAGCTCATCAAGATATAAGAATAATTATATTTACTATAGCACTTTACATTTGTTTTCTCATTTTAGATTCACAACCCACCGAAAAATACTTATGTTATTATCCCCTTTTTATAGATGAGGAAATTAAGCCAGAGATTATGTAAGTTGTCCAAAGTCACACATCTGGAAAGGCAGGATTCAAAATAGTGTCTTCATGACTTGAAATCTATTTACTATGCCATAGTAGCTGTCTTGGATTGCCATTTATGGATCAAATCACCATTGACCAAAGAAGAAATAACAGAATTCCTGTGTGGACAAACCCAAATCAAGAAGCAGTAGAAGACTCATGGAGTTGAAAGGTCCAAAGATAGGAGTTTGTGTCTAAGGTAGAAGCAAAGTTAAAGCCAGAATCAATTTAACACAAGAGTTGGCTAGAGAGAGATGCAGTCTATGGTTCATTCTGCAAGAGTACAACCTTGGGCAAGAAATTAGATCCATAACAGAGGAGTTGATATACATTCAGCTGCTTTGGAGTAGTTGTAAGGTTTCTATATCTATATGTGTGTAACTGGCCCTACTCTGCAGTTTTTTGCTAAATTCCTCTTACCCATAGAGATTTTGATGCCATCTTTGTTATTCTCTATTGTAACAGTTAAGGTCACAAGACATTGGGAATCCTTGCTAGTCCTTACATAGGCTTTCTCAATTTTTTCTTAGCTTTCCCTACTGTAGCCTTGATAAATTTTATTTCTGCTCCTCTGTCCTATCAGCTGAATACAAGTTAGTTCACTGTGGTAGTACAAGGATGGAGCAGAGGAATCACTAATTTTTCAAGTATTCCAAAAACACAGTTTTGAAAATTGCTCTTAGGGCAGCTAGGTAGCAGAAGGGATAGAGTTTCAGGCCTGAAGATAGGAAGACCTGGGTTCAAATGTGACCTCATACACTTTCTCACTGTGTGACCCTGGACAAGTCCATTAACCCCAATTGTCTAGCACTAAACTGCTTTTTCTGCCTTGAAACTAACATACAATATTGATTGTAAGATGGGAGGTAAGGATTAAAAAAAAAAAAAAAAGGAAAATTGCTCTCTGTGTGCCACTTACTTGGCAGATATGGAAGATACCTCAAAATAATGAACAGTTGTGTGCCTGAGGTGGCAGGGACAGGAACCTCACCCTGATTTCCAGGGCCTGGACTGGAAGTAGTATTAAAGTTAATGTTTGTTTTGAAGGTGGGATGGCCTAGTGTTATGAAGGATCCAGCATGGATGGGAGAAGGGGACAAGTCTCTATGGGGCTTCACTAATTATAATATCCCTCCTTCTTCCTAAACCCATTTTTCTTGCTTCTCCTCCCTAAGAGGGTATTTGGCATTACTATACACAAAGAGTAAGGAAATTCACTAACATCAACAAGGACATGAATATCCTTCCTCTATTTTTTGTTATGTAATACAGAAGCCAACATACTTATAGTTATCTTGTGTTGATTGTTCTATCCAACTAACAGCCATTATCTCTATGTTCCCATTTCACTCATATCTGGCAATATCTCTAAATCATACTGCCTGCACCCTAGCTTTCATTCTCACCTCCTCTACATTTGAATTTTGGCCATTTTTCTTGGAATAATGGAGGTTCTAATAAGTATCACCTAACCTTGTCCAGACTCGGGTCTCCACCTCATTTTTCTTAAAACCTTTCATCTTAGAATCAATGCTGTGTATCAATTCTTTTTTTTTTTTTTTAAACCCTTACCTTCAGTCTTGGAGTCAATACTGTGTATTGGCTCCAAGGCAGAAGAGTGGTAAGGGTAAGCAATGGGGGTCAAGTGACTTGCCCAGGGTCACACAGCTGGGAAGTGTCTGAGGCCAGACTTGAACCTAGGACCTCC
The DNA here is from genome assembly GCF_016433145.1 of Gracilinanus agilis. NCBI lineage: Eukaryota > Metazoa > Chordata > Mammalia > Didelphimorphia > Didelphidae > Gracilinanus > Gracilinanus agilis. Next base: position 510,494,753 of record NC_058131.1, read on the forward strand.
CGTCTTTAGGCCTGGCTCTCAATCCACTGAGCTAGCCCAGCTGCCCACTCTATCAATTCTAAGGCAGAAGAGTAGTAAGGACTAGGCAAGGGAAGTTAAGTGACTTGCTCAGGGTCACATAACTAGGAAGTATCTATGACCACATTCGAAGCCAGGACCTCCTACCTCTGGGTCTAGATACATCCCCCACCCCCTTCATTTTCTAACCATTATCTCTAAGAGGCTGTTTCCAGATGTATAACTCCTCCTGGGTCTTATTCCAGCTCATTGTTAAGTGTTATCTTCTTTCAATAGTATGCCAGGTCTTTGAGGGGAGGAACTATTTTGCTAGTTTGTATTTGTATGCCCAGAACTTCCCATGGTTCCTGGAACATAATAAGTGATTAATAAACATTGTGTCATCAATCTTTATTTTTCCTCCTGTAGAAGTTATTTGGCATTTTTGGTGGGATTTGGCCAAGCTTTATTGCAGTTCCTATGGAACCTGTGGATACAGTAAATATTTAACTAGATTGGAGCAGAAAAAAAGTAAGGAAAAATATAAACAAGGTAAAATGTAAAAATAGACATACCTGACAATGTTCCTTGACTCTTGCCCAAGCTAACCACAGTCTAATATAGTATCTGGCATTTGAAGGTAAAAGCAATCTCAGGGAGAAAGATCATTGCTCCTCTGATCAGGCAATATCCTCTCTTTGCACTGACTTATATGAGAGTGGGATGGGAATGTGCTTTATTGTGAGGAATGGAGAAGTGAATCCATTGACTGCAATAGTCATTGGACCTGATCTTGCATCATGCATCTTTATCTTGTGTTTGATATGTGTATCCTAGCCAGCTAAGTAAATAGATATGTATATGTATACACGTATGTACATATGTATAAGAATACATAGACACATATATACAATTATTATATGTAGTATAAAACATAAAATTGTATATACACACAAATACATACATAATCCCTTGTTTGTGCCAGATCATCATTTGTTCCATCAAGGTACCTGGGCTTATAACAACTTGCTGAGCTTCCTAACTTAACATAAATAACATACATATAGCTAGGGGAAATTTACTCACAGCAACAAGGATATAAGCATCCTTCCCTTGCCAGAGTTGGCATTTCTAACCCCCCTACCCCCATAAGCCTGTATTTCTGTGCTGCCACTTCTACCTCATTCTTCCCTTGCCCTTCTCTTTAAGAGATTGCTTATATTAGGCTCATTCTTATTATTGCCTCTGCTAACATGATCCTTTCAGAATTGGGTCAGAAGGGGCAAACTTCTGGCTCTTGAACTTTTTTCTTGTTGCTTCTTTGCCAAGGGCAGAAGCTTAAACTTAAAAGTCCTCTGCACCAGAGATTTTTATCTTATCTTTGTAAACAAGTTTCTCCAAATTGCCTTGCTCATTTGAAAAGGCTGTTGATTGAACTTCTCTCTAGGTTTATTTTGACTCCTGGTACCATCTGTTATAGAAGTCTCAGGAGTAGCTTAAGCCAGGGCATACCGGAGCCTGCTCATATTAACTCTCAGTGTGAGCATTTATACCTCAGAAAGTGGAGAATGCTAAAAATTAGGGCTTAATGTACAGTTTTGTTAACTGTATAGATTTGAGTCAGTGATGGAGAAAATGTTAATAGGGCAGATTAAACTTAAACTTGCATCATTTATACTTTTTTTTTCATGGAGAACTGATTGTTAAATGAATTTCCTGCACACCAGTGGGTTTATCTGCCCCTATCCTCCCTCCCTTACCATCCCTTGCCCCCATCAATATAGTCTGAGAGAGATCCAGTAAAGGCAGAGTTATATACTGCTTGAGTCATTTCAGTCCAAACATTAACCTTATGGAGTCCATGTTGATTATTCCTCAAATCATCCACCAGAGTGAATTTGTGCTTCTTCATGTACTTGCCAGACAGTGAAGTGCTTACTTGTCACAAAACTTCCTTCAGATATGATCGCTTTGGGCAACTTCAGAGTCTTGAACATATTAGATGCTTAATCATCATTGATTATTATATTCAATGAATGTCTGGCATTTAGATTCCTGAACTTGTTCATCAAATGTATCAGTCACCTTTACGAAGTTCTCCAAAAGGATAAGAAGAAAGACAGTTGTGATTTTTAAGATTTTTATCTGGAACTCTCAAACATACCCTCAGGGCACTATAGGCCAGCCTCTCAGACAATTTATCAGAGATGCCTGCTAGACTATCTGAAATTTATAATCATAGTTTTAGCTCTAATTTAAAAACCACTCTTCCTCCCTTTCCTCTCCCTTTCAATTCCCTCACTCAACAATTGCATGACTTTTTTTCATTCTGTGTGCAGACCAAATGCTCTTCTTCCATAAATTCTTTGTAGATCAAACAAAGAAATAGTAAACAAATTGGATACTTCAAGAACTCGACCTGTTACCTCTGAACAATTTAAGCATATTCATACTAATTCCTTAATCAAACCACCCAAAGTAATTCAGGTCAAGTCAATAAATTCTTATTAAGGTTTACTATGTTTCAGGCATCTTACTATAAACTCTGGGAATACAAAGATGGGCAGAAAGATAGTCTCTTCCTTAAAAAACAAACAAACAAACAAAAAACAAACCTGACACTCTAATAGGGGAAGCCTACCATGAATAGGACATGACCAAAATGACTAAACAACAACAAAAATGTAAACAATTAGCTCAGTACAAAACATATACAGAGAATTTGATGGCTTGTCTACTTACCTCTTGATAATAATACCCTTTTCATTCACTTGCCATATATTTGCCTTTACATTGATCCTTGAGTGATAACCAATTCTTTAAAGATTCTAGTGTTCAGGACAAGTATAATATTGGTATTAAAAATTAATGCTCTTATCAGGGAGAAATTGCTAACAATAAGTTGTGATTGTGGGATTTACCTCTCAAAATCAATTTGGGGGATATATGCATTGCTCTGAATTCCCATTGAAACAAAAGTAATATAACCTGAACCAGTAGGCCAACTGAACTGAGTAACCACACCAAAAATATAGTCTTGGGTGGACCCACTGTTCCTGGGTGATTAAGGTTTCTGGCTAATTACTAGTGGTAGAACTCTCATTCTTTCTTACTATTTCCTAGTCTCCATTTATCTATCTCCACCCAGGACTATCAATATTTCCACAGCAGATCCTCCACAGCTTTGATACTGACCCATTGACATACTCTATATTCCCAGTCTTGAGATGTATGCCCTGGTCAGCTAGCCCCATAGCTACAAATGCAGTCATTTGTTCTTTATCTACCAGCTGTTTTCTGCTCATCCCAATATTTTGGTGCTCCCTAAGTATCATCAAGCAGGTCAAACATATGCATCAATCCAGCTAGGCTATCAAGAGCAGATCACCTTTTAGTAGAATAACTTTGAGCCTCTTAATTCAAAATGTATTTAAAATCTTTTTTTAACCCCTTACTTGCTGTCTTAGAATCAATATTGTGTATTGGTTCCAAGGCAGAAGAGCAGTAAGGGCTAGTCTAAAAATAAAAGGCAAACTGTAAAATAATATAGGCAATGGATTGATGGTTGGATATAGATTATAAATTGATTTCAGACACTCTGTTTGCTGTGCTTAAAAAGTGTCTTCAGTTTATATCAGTGAAGTGAAGCTCATTTGTGAATTTCTCTTAAGAGCCAGGTGCAAGGATGCTACAGATACTCTTGTTATTAAAAAATAAATATTTATTGAAAAGATATAAGGATAAAAGGGATTTCTAACTCTAAGGGATTCTAACTCTACCCAAATAAAACTCCCTGGTTCCACAAGGAACTGCTTCTCCTGTTTTCATAGGTTATACTAATCTTTCCTGATCTGACTAACTAACAATATTATCCTTATAATCCTTAACTTTGCCTCTAAGTTATAAAAATAACAAAGGCTAGCTGGTTGAGTCTCAACAAGAATCAAGTAAGGACTCTGAGCTTTAACAGACTCAGAGTACAAACCAAAGACCAGGGTTTTCTTTAGTTTCTCAGGGTTAAATCAATCTATATAAAAACAGGAATAGATAGTTAATAGTGTCTCCCAAGTTGGAAAAAGAAAACACTAAGCTCCTTCAGGTCTTTCCCTCAGACAGTGAGAGAGAGGCAAAGATGTTACCTCCTCCAGCCCCAAGAGAAAGAGTCTCTGTGTGTGACTGCCAACTGCCAGAGACCAACTGCCAGAGCCACAGCTAGAGAGAGTAACTGTCACAGAAAAACCATTACAACTGTCAACATTTGAAATTGACACATGGTCTCAGCTCTGTTTCAAATTCCAATTCTTTCTCAAGCCAGCTTCTTCACTTCTTATCTCTAAACGAATATAACAAGACCCAATTTCTAATATTATCCTTATACGAGGCAATGAGGGTTAAGTGACTTGCCCAGGGTCACATGACTAGGAAGTGTCTGAGGCCAGATTTGAACCTAGGACCTCCCATTTCTAGGTCTAGCTCTCAATCCACTGAGCCACCCAGGTGCTCCCTCAAAATCTACTTTTAAAAGGATAAAAATTTAAGAAAACTTTGAAGGACCAAACTTTGTTAATTGAAAGTATATTTTTTTAATTAATAAAGTAAAGGAAACAGAGAAAGAATGGAATTTTTATTTCAAGACAAAAATTATAATATTGGCATGTAATTATTTGTATTTAAAGTATATTTGTATGGATGGGTGAAATTATTAAAAAATTATGAAAAAATACATTAATTAATATACTTTAGTCCATCTAGTGTTAGAATCTCTAGTAGGATTTCTTCTTTTCAGCCCCAAATGGCTTGTAACTGCTGAAATTCACTTAAGTGTTTCAGTAATGGTCTTTTCCTCTGCCTAATAGTATAGACTTTGTAGCCTCTCATGTTCTCAGCAGGCACACCAACATTAAACAGAATACTCCCTCAAAACATTGATGGTCCTTTATCAAAGGGACCACTCAATCCAATCCAGTTCTTCCTGATTCCCTAATCATGAAGCATACTTATTCTTGATTGGATGGGTGGGGCTGTATCCTAAAGACAAGCTTGCCTTATCTCCCAAAGGCTAAAGCTTACACTATCTCCAGGAAATGAGCAAGGATATGATTACTAGTTCTTGCAAAGCAGCCAGCATGGGAAGGACTGTCATCATCTCATGTATTCAGCATTTATGCTGAGCCACAATTTTAGTGGCCAGAGACAATAGCTGATATAATTGGTGTTTTCTGCTCCCTCGGGCTCTGTATGCCACCTTAAACTGCAAGCCCTTGAGAGGAAAGACTTGTCTTTTACCTTTTTTTTGAATCTCTAGCACTTTAGCACTAATATCTTTCTTTTTACTATTGACTATATCCCTAACCTCCTAGTATAATTGTTACCTTACTAAAGTGATAAAGGACCAGAGTTGCCACTTTACACCTTCTAGTTTGCAGGAAGTTTCTCCTTGTAAGCATTCTGCATTCTCACCTAAAAGTTTGTATGCCCCTTACCAAACATTCTGTCACACTATACTTTCTACATTTAGTTTTGCCATTATCAAATAATAGTCCCTTCCTTCTGTTATGCTGCTTCTCCTACTTACACTTTGGTATCCCAGAATGCCCTCAAAGAAATGACAGTGGGATAAACAGACCCTCTCATCAGCCAATCATGCAGTGGTGAGAATTACAGAAAACAGAAGACAACCTCTGTGTTTCTCTTTGTCTCCCAGTTCCATAGTGTCTCAATCTTTTGACATCACAGGGAACTGACATCAATCTATTGATAACTTTGACTCCATCTATGATACATGTGAGGGTCTTGTTTCTAATGTGTGTTCTAATACAAGATCATTTCAGGTGGGAGGCCTTGATGCCCATAATTATGACTCTGAATCACCAATAGTTGATCAAATTACATTCAATATATCCAGTTCAAGATGGCAGGGAAGGGCATAACACCTTTTGTGAGATCATAGGGTTTGGAGTTGTAAGGGATCTTATATCTACTCCAAAGCCCTCATTTTATAGATTGGGGAAAAGTGAAATCCATAGAGATTAATTGACTTCCATTAAAAGCAAAGGTAATGTGGAGGCTGATTAAGGAAGTTCTGCAATAAAAGTGATAAGTTTGAAGGGGTTGAATCTTTGGGGTCTGCTGAGTTTACAGGGTTTTAGAGATTTCTTTGGTCAAACTTTATCTGGGGTCATCATGAGTTAAAGAAATATTGTTATTTTGGGGTCATCCCAAGATTGAATGTAGTCCATGGGAACATGGAACTTTGGGGCACTGGGCCACGGGGTATGTTAAAATAAATTTCTGGCAAGTAACATGTTATACTTAACTAAATGGAAAACTGCTATCAAGGACAATTTATTGGATGATGGTATCCTATTATATCTAAGGTTTAACTGTATCCTATCACTATTCTTTGGGGAATGGAGTAAAATTATTATATCTTCATTTGAAATTTAATTTTCATTCATTTGGACTAGGATCTCTAGAGGGGAGCATGTTAATGTACCAGCTTGTCCTGTCTATACCTGTTAGCAGTTCTGTATTTTTTTCCTCTGGATTACTCATGAATGAGGCAGGTAATTGGAAAGGAAATGATTAGAAAAAGCATCTCTCACATTAATTAGACATCTGTTCTTGGTCAATGACCATTAAGTAGGAAGCTGAATCTCAATTGTGGTCTTCCCTAATTGTTGTTAGATCTGATAAGGAATCACTGATAACTAGGGAGGAACAGGACTGAAGCTAGCCGACCATCTGTTGTAACTAAAATATAAACTATAACTAGATTATATTTTCTGATCACCAGTAGCAGTCATACGACTTCAGGGGAATCCTTTTATTCATGTTTGATCAACTTCATATTTCAGGCTGGACAGTGATTTTCCAAAACTTTGTTTTCTCATTCAACTTCTAATTCTGCCCCTAAAGCCTCTGTTTTAGCAGATGATAACATTTCATACTTTATAAACTCAATCTACCATTTCTCTTAAGCAAACTTCAAAGAATCTTTTAAAATTTAAATTCATTTCTTTGTTACATTAATATCCAGGTAACTCCCTCCTTCCCACTCTTCCTCCCTCATTAGAAAAGGCATTATCTGACAAAAAATCTATCTATCTATCTATCTATCTATCTATCTATCTATCTATCTATCTATCTAAAATACTATGTCTTATTTCTATTCATCAGTTCTTTCTCTGGAGGTGGACGTACACAAGTCATTCTTCAAACATTTCTGTTGCTGTATATAATGTTCTCTTGGTTTTGTTCATTTCATTCTTTACAATTTCATGTAGTTTCCATGTTTTTTCAAAATTAACTTGCTTGGCATTTCTTATGGCACAGTAGTATACCATTACAATTATATGCCACAACTTGTTTAGCCATTCCCCAATTGATGGGTATACCTTATGGTTTCAGTTCTATGCCACCACAAAGAAAATTGATATAAATATTTTAGAATAAATATTTTAGAACCTATGTTCTTTTCCTTTTTTCTTTCATAGAATCTTATGCTATGGGATCATAAGGGGGTTAAAAGATATCTATATATCTGCATCTTTCTATCTATCTTTCAATCTATCTATTTATCTATCTATCACTATATGTGTGTATTTAGTTGTTTCTCAGTTGTTTCTAACTCCATTTGTGATTTTCTTGGCAAAGATACAGGTTTGTCATTTCCTTCTTTACTCATTTTTACAGAGGAGGAACTGAGGAAAACAGTTTTAGGTGACTTGCCTAGGATCATGCAGCTAGTAAGTGTCTAAGCTGGATTTGAACTCATGAAAATGAGTCTTCCTGATTCCAAGCCCAGTGCTTTATTAATTGTGCCAACTAGATGATATATATGTGCATATATATATATATGCACACACATACACACACACATATATAATCTTATCATCCTACATGCTTTACTGCTGTGTTTATGAGCTCTGAAATTCTCTTATATGATCATAATCTGTTATTCCACTTCACCCTCTGCCTTGCAACTCCATACTCTGTTCTTCATCCTTACCATGATCTCTAATTCCTCAACCCTTTAATTCTTTCCCAGACCATCATCCCTATACTAGAGGTATTCTTTTGACTTTCTCATCTAGACCCCTTAGTGAACAACTCTACACTATTTTCTTCTCTTCAATCTTTATCCTTGTTATCCCATTCCTGATCTTGTTCAACTAAGCCTCAGCCTGAATTACTCCCTCATTTGTAGACTTCATTCCTACACATAGGACACTGAGGAGTGATCTGAGTCATCAGCAGGATGATCTGCTGTATGATGCTGGGGGAAAAAAATAACAAAACTATGTTAACTGGATTCATTACAAATTTATGTTGCATAACCTCAACTGGGCTCTTACTGCAGCAAGATAATCTTTTTATACCTCCCTAATCAGCACACTATCCCATTCATCACAGAGGCTCTTCCAAAACTTTTTTTTAAGGCTTATAGTATTTTATTTTATTTTTTAGAAAAAAAATTTTTCCATGGTTACACGATTCAAGTTCTTATTCTCCCCTCCACCCCTCCCCACCCTCCCCACCCCACCCCTGTAGCCAACATGCATTTCTACTGGTTTCTTCATGTGTCATGGATCAAGACCTATTTCCATATTATTGATAGTTGCACTGGGATGGTCATTTAGAGTCTACATCCCAAATCATTTCCTCATCAACCCATGTGTTCAAGCAGTTGTTTTCTTCTGTGTTTCCACTCCTATAGTTCTTCCTCTGAATGTTGATAGCATTCTTTTCCATAAATCCCTCAGAATTGTCCTGGATCATTGTATTGCTGCTAGTAGGCATATAAATAGCATGCCAAGAAGCCCAATTCATGGAATAAACTTGAAAAGCTGAGGCAGGCTGAGGACAAGCATCCAAGTATTTACCTGTATAGACTTCTGGAGTCAGCCTAAAATTTACTAGGATTTCAGGATAAGCAGGCACCTCAGGCACTGCAACACATTTGCAGGCAGTTTATAAAAGGGGCTACCATACCAATCCAAAATTACTTTCATCAAAACTGCCCTCAGTGGGAAACTTTATCCATTGAAGACATAAGACAACATGCTAGCTATATCCATGATTCCCAGGCAAAAGAACAAAGAGCAGCCAGGGAATCTGATACAGAAAAGGACACAGTTATAGTAGATTTAAAGAGGCAGCTCAAGGAAGCTAGGAAGGAGAAAGAAAGAGAAGAAATTAAAAACCATAGCATTGCAAGCAAGTAGGGTTCAGAGTCACCCAGACAATCCAGTGGTTACAATAGCAAGAGAAATAGCAATACAGTATGTACTTGCTACCTTTGTGGGCACCAGGGCCATATCGTAAAATTTTGTAGGTTCAAAAAGCAGATAAATTTTAACAAATCCTATAATAGTGACAATCGGGACAGCACTAGAAAGAGTTCTTGCAATTCCAAGTGGTCTAACAAGGCAAGCCAACATGAAGAAAATAAATCCCATGATAAGTACTGTGAGCATAAATGTAAAAAATAATGCCAAACACCTTCTCTGGATGACATGAAAAGTTACCTAAGATTAGAAGAGAAAACAAAAAATATATGAACCAAACGCCTGGGAACAACACAATATAATAAGGGTGGTGACTGTAATAAGACAAAGGATATAGAAAGCACACTGCTTAGGCTGGGCATTAGTAAGAATGAATTTACTGTATTGGATACAAGGGGAAGAAAAAAGACTGCTGCAGAAAAAGAAGAGTTGCAGGACATCTTGCAAATGAGAAAAGATGTCTATGGGACATTAAGCAATGAGCTTGAAGAAAGTCAGTTCACATATTCCTCACTGGGTAATTTAGATATGCAACAAAAGGACTTAATAGAAAGGATCAGTAATGGCTGGCAAAAAGATGAAGCATTACTATCTGGCTTGATGATTGAGAAACTGCCATTTCAAGACTTTATTCCAACAAAAAACAACCTTGAATAAAGGAAGAGAAAGGCATTTACATTATTTTAACACACTTGCAACACATGTAACCCAAGAGTTGAAGTTGTGTCCTGTAGAAGAAGCAATACCCCATGTAAATGCAGTAAATAAACACAGTATCCAAAGTGCAGAGGAGAAATATCTCCAGGATTCTAAGGGAACCTCTGTATTCCTTCAACTTGAAACAGAGTTACATGAGAACACACATACAAATGAAGGTTATCTAGTTCCAAGTCTAAATCCACAGGCAAAAGAATATAAGCCACAGGCTTGTGTGAAGAAGGACATTCATGAGATAAGATTAACATCTAGTGAGTTAACCAACAAAGTTAACAAGATTAACTCACTCAGTGATAGTTCCAGTGAATTGCCTGAAGTTTCACAGAAATGTGAAGGGGAAATTAACTGTCAGCAAGTTTTAGAGATAGGAAAACTTGAATCTGAGTCAGTGAATGGTGGAAACTCTATCCATATAACAGAACCAGAAGCGGCCAAAGAGATAGTATATACTTCTCAAGACTTAGAAAGAAAAGCTGATACATCAACTGAAAGTTTCATTCTACCTTCAAGAGGAGACCTGCCAGACCCTCAACATTCAGTGAGCTTAGGCAGAGTCACCATGGCAATTCAGAATCCTGACGCAGGGGTTAGAGCAGGCTGTCAGCAGTCCTGTGACACAGTCCAGCATGATGAGACCATAGACCTGATTTCTAAAAATCATAATGACATTTCTGCCCTGGCACTGAACAATGACAACAAGGATAATACACTACTATGGGAAGAAAGCCATAAGCAGGACTGGACTACACCTGAACACATGCTATCTTTAGAGGAATCACAAATGCCTCTTGTACCTGTAAAGGCAAATAAACAGAATGAGACATTGATAACAATAAAGATCGGAGAGAATTATTACAATGCTATGATCTACACAGGGGCAGCATGTTCTGTTTTGAAGGAAATGCCAGAAGGGGGAAAATATGAAGGCAGTTTGAGGGTCCATGGGGCTTGGTTTATCACAATCTGTACCAAAATTTAAAGCAAAAATGATAAAATTGGGCCCACTTTCCCTCAATCACTCCTTCTTATTAATGCCACCATGTCCATCCAACCTAATTGGGAGGGATCTTTTATGCAAATTCATAGCTACTATTCAATGTGATCCTAGTGGGAAGAGCTATCTGCATTTGCCAAAAATATTTCTAAAACATCATCCAATATCATGTTTAGACCAACTGGAAGAAGAATCTGCATACCAACAAGAGAACAATGTTTATGAGATTCCTGACACAATTCCAAATGAAAACGGGGCAAAAAATTCTACAGAGGTTGGAAGGATCCTGTCTGCATATCCTGTAAAGATAGACATTAAAGGAGGCATACGACATATCATTCCTCAATTTAAATTTAACAAAGAAGTAGTGGAAGGTGTAAGACCAATAATCCAAAGTCTCCTGGATCAAGGCATACTTGTCTATGGCTCCTCAGAGTTTAACACTCCCATCATGCCGATCAAAACCAAAACTGGACTCTGAAGGGAGAATTCAGTGGAGAATGATTCAAGATCTTAGAGCTGTCGACAACTATGTAAAGAAGGCACATGCAATAGTACCAAGTCCATCACAGATCATCGCAGAGATACCAAATACAGCAAAATGGTTCACTGCGGTCGATCTCATCTCTGCATACTTTTCCATCCCCATGCACAGAGACAGCCAGAAGCTGTTCGCCTTCTGGAGGGAATATCTATTTTATGGACATGAATTCCACAAGGGTATGTGAATAGCTCCACAATTTTTTGCCAAATATTACAAAAAGATCTGGAATCAATTACTTTTACTGAGAGCAAGATGATGCATTATGTTGATGACATCTTGCTAATGTCACCATCAGCATCCATATGCCAGAGAGACAGTGTGCACTTGCTAAAAGAACTGTGTAAAAGAGGTCACAAGGTGTCCAAAAGTAAACTGCAATTGCTTGATCAAAAGGTGGAATATTTAGGTTTCATCCTAGAAGAAGGCACCAGGAAAATATCCCAAAAGAGGATTTCTGACATCCAAAAGTTGAGCTTGCCTAAGATGAAGAAACAACTTAGAGCAATCATAAGCATGACAAGTTTTTGTAGGCATTGGATACCTGGCTATGCTATAATTGCTAAACCATTAACAGTGCTAACCAGGAACAATGTCACAGAACTGTTGAAGCTCAACAGAGAACACAAGCACACCATAGAGAAACTCAAAGCTGCAATCTTGTCATCACCAGCTTTAGGGATCCCTAATCATGAAAAGCCTTTCCACCTGTTCATTCATGAAGATAAAGGGATAGTTTGTGGAGTGCTTGTGACTCTAGGGCAGGGGTCAGCAACGTATGGCACTCGAGCCACATCTGGCTCCACCTCCCAACCTGCCAGTCCGGGCAGAGCCCCAGGATGTGCCCCAGGGAGTCTTTCAGCTGCCGCCCCATATTCCAGCACCTTCCGCCTCCATCCTCCTCCTTCCCCATGTATCTATGGCTCTCACGGCCAAAAAAGTTGCTGACCCCTGCTCTAGGGAATAATTTAAGACCAATTGCTTTCTACAGTTCTTCTTTGGACCCACTACTCCAAGGAATGCCTAGCTGTTTGAAGATTGTTGCTCCAGCAGCTATAATGGTTAGAAAGTTCTCTAACTTGATATTAGGAGGAGAGCTAAGGTTATATTCCCCATACCAAATACAAACAATGCTGAGGAATACTAATTTGCAGGCTTTCACATCGCAGAGGCTTTCCCAGTATCAAGCAGTTTTACTAACTAATGTTAGTAACTAGTTAATTACTAGTTAATAATTAACTAACTAATTTTTTACCAGTGCAAAAACATCAATCCAGCAACTTTACTACCATATTTACCATTAGAGGGTAAGAGTGTTCATGATTGCAGGGAGACCTTGCAAGTTGTGCAGAAGACTAGGGAGGATCTGTACAATGTTTCCCTAGTTGATGCCGACATGAATCTTTACACTGATGGCTCATCCTATGTGGTAAATCCTACCCTGGGGCTGCAGTGGTAACACAAAATGAAACCTTATGGTTTACAGCCTTACTACCGAAGATTAATGTACAAGGTGCAAAACTCCTAGGACTAACATGAGCACTTCAAATTGCAGAAAATAAATGAGTTAACATCTTTACAGACGTGAAATATGCATTTGGAGTAGTTCATGCATCAGGAGAAATCTGGAAAAACCGTGGTTTTATAACTTCAAATGGGAAGACAATTGCCTATGGAAATTTAATAAGTGATCTCTTGCAAGCTATACAACTACCAGCAAAAGTGTCTGTAATTCATTGCAAAGCTCATTAAAGATGAGTAGGAATGGTGCAGATAGGCAACCACAGAGCTGACATCACTATGAAATTTGGAGCTAGATTTGCACCACTTTCAATATTGCGTTTATCCTTAGTGGATGAAACTGAATTACAAAATGCATATTTTCCTCAGGAAGTGAAGTATCAGAAGGAACACCTTGGAACAAATCTAGTGTATGGAGTTTGGATATCAGCTTGTGGCAAACCATTTTTGCCAAAATCTCTGTTCTACACTTTATGCAATGCTTTACATGAAAAAGGGCATTATGGGACTTTAGCCTTAGTGGATTCTGTGAAAGAACACTGGATAGCAAAAGGAAAAAGTGCAATAGCAATGAGTTTGTCAAAAATGCAAAATTCACATGCAGTTCAATCAGTGTATTACCAAAGTCAGAAGCCTGGGAGGAAAACAACTTGCGTATACTCCTTTTGAATGCTTGCAGATTGATTATATCACCATGCCCAAATGCCAAGGGTACAGATATGCATTAGTGATTGTAGATAGACTGACCAAATGGCTAGAAGCATTCCCAGCTATATGTAATAATGCAGCTTTCATAGTCAAGATTCTATTGAGAGAAATTATACCAAGGTTCTCCATCCCTGCTATTATTTCATCAGATTCGGGAAGTCATTTCGCTCATGGCATTTTAAAGAACATATATCAGGTTTTAGGAATAAAAAGACATCTATGTTCTGTCTGTCAACTGAAATCATCGGGCCATGTGGAGAGAGTGAATAGACATCTCAAAACTCTGACTGGAAAACTCTGTGCCGAAATACATTTAAAATGGCCAGATGTTTTACCAATGGCTTTATTTTATATCAGGAGCCAACCAAATAGTAGCACTCATTTATCACCTTTTGAGTTATTATATGGTCAACTACCTTGGCATGGCAAGGCACCTCAAGAGACACATCTGGGAGTGGAGTGTAAACTCTATGAATACATCAAGCTGTTAAAAGAAAGGCTAGATGAGTTACATAGATTAGCTTTGATCCAGCAAAGAATACCACTTGATTTTAGCTTGCACAATTATAGACCAGGAGACACAATATATGTCAGAAATTTTACCAGAAAGTCAATCATGGAGCCAAAGTGGCATGGTAACCCCTACAGCAGTCAAAGTCAAAAGCAGAGATCCTTGGTTCCATGTCACACACAGTAATTCATCCAAAGAATTGCCTCAGCAAATAGTCCCAGCCATAGAATAGCAGCAGTCAAAAGATCAAAGTGCATTAGAGCAAAGTAGTAATATTGATGAGTAAAGATAAAGAGTTTACTGTTTGAGCAAGTGAAACAGTAAACTACAACAGCATTTATAATAACTTTTCCAAAAAAAAATCAAAATTTTTTGTGGCAACACAAAATTTTTTAACACAATGCAACACAATCACACAGGAAAGTTCCAGAAGAAAAGAAGGGGACAAGCTCTACAGTCAAGTTAGACAACAGTCAAGATGAGGAAAGCAGCAGAGATAAAAGCCAGAAGAGACACTGAGACATCGCAAGGACATCAGAAAGGGCAATGCAGAAGGACTACACAAGAGAACTGAATTGTGAACAACATCTATGTAACTTGGACAACATCACCACAGAAGTACAACAACATCATGGCCAACTATGGAAGATTAGTTTTGAAGTGTACAGTGTTAACATATTCATACAACAATCAGGTCACAAACTCAATGCATCCATACAGTAGAATGTATGCAACAGTCCATGACTGATTGACTGGAGAATTCTAAAGGAAGTGGTGAGTATATAACAATACAGAACATGTTAGGTCATATGTCCAACACATAAACACTTTACTTCACATGTACATATTGTAAATATATATTGTAAATAGTTAGGGTAAAGAGTACTTTAACCACGGCAAAAGAGAACTTTGTTCCTTGATCTGGTTAATAGTGCTTGATTTACTCTCATTAGAACTTCACATTAAAAAAACAAAACAAAACAAAGCCTTGTACATATATATTATACTTTAACCCATAGTGATAAGTTCTACTAATCCTAGGGACAGTATAGTCAGGGATTGTTATATGAAGGTAACATAGGGATGGAAAATTATAATATAAGTTTATTTAGATAGCCTTGTACATATGTTAAATAAGAGATAGTCATAAGAAATATTGTGAACTTAGATAGATGTGCTACTAATAGATTAACATCCTAATATGGGACAGAGATTTACTTACACATTAATAAACACTAATAATAGTTTAGGAATTAAGACTATTAAAAACTGTTGTGTTAATATGAATGTTTATTTGAAGTTGAGTATTGATAGAAGTCTTTTTAGATACTTTGTTATATTTATGCATTACCATAGAGCAAATTAAGAAGGTTATAAAGTTTAAAAGTTATATATTTTGTGTCACAAACTTACACTGTTGATTGTATGAGCAGGTTCAAATTTGTTCACCATTTGTATTCAAACCCCAAGTCTTTCCTAGTTAAAATTTCCCAATTCCTTGTCTTTAGCACAGGAAAGAATAGAGAGCTTAGGAAATAGCATAGATAAGAATTTATTACTTTGGGGGATTATAGATAGAGAGGTAAGATACTTACTTAGAATAACATAGTGTAGACTTCAATTTAGGAAAACGAACATCTGGATGTTTTCATATTGAAAATCATCAAAACCAAAAGCAGAATAATTGTAATGATATTTTGCACAGCAATATGGAAAGCAAGATAATGGACAGTTACCTGATTAGAACATAGAATGAACTGAGCCTGGCAGAAGGTAGCATGTGCCAGGACAGTTAAGGCTCAGGTATATAAGGAAGGATTTGAACTGGGAGATCCATCTCAATCTAGAGATTGGATTTTGGGGAAGTAAGAGGTTGTGGTGAGGGTAGGCCATAGGTCAACTTGAATTACCAGCAACCTGCACCAAGCAATTTCACAATCCCAGATTCTGTGTTATCCTTATATTGAATAACCTGATCCTGATTTAATCACCATGAAGAAGTAACAACATCTAACAGCAAAGCAACCTGATTTAGGTTGAAACCAGTCTAGCCCAGTCATACTAGCAATTGGCAACTGGCAACTGGCAACTGACAAGCCTGACTATCAACAATTCAAATACCATCATTATCATCATTCGCTTAGTTACTTACGGATTTCCTGTTTCCCTCCTTCCCAATCATTACCTTGCTTTCCCTATTAACATTAAATCTTCAAACTTATCTAGATTTGGTGTCATCTCTATCTTATGGCTTAGTGAGTATATCCTTGGGATATTTGAAGGAAAGGAGAATTGTATCAATTGTAGTAAAATATAATTTGCAGTCAACTTAGTGTTATCCTGTCTAGGCCAGAATAATCAATTAGAAGTAGCTGTACAATTCTAATCACAGATACTTCATCTGGCTGGCTATTCTGGGACACTGTTATATCTGAAGCTGGATCCAGCAGATTCACAACTATTGCTGTGGGGTCCTTTGTGTTTCACTATCACAACTTAAGTGTTTCACTCAGGTATCACCCATATACTCAGCTTCAGCTCCTCTTAACACCAGGATCATTATAATAGAGCACAGTAGTATTCCATCACCAACAGATACCACAATTTGTTCAGCCATTTCCCAAACCAACCTCCCGCTCCCACAGCCAATCTCCAGATTGAGATGAGCTTTCAGTTCAAATCCTCTCTTACATACCTGAGCTACTAACTGTCTTGACACATGGCACTTCCTGCCAGTCTCAGCTCATTTCTATGTTCTAAACAGATAACTGTCCATCATCTTGCTCTCCATGTTGATTTGCAAAATATTGTGACAGGTATCACCTCACACCTAGCAGATTGGCTAAAATGACAGCAGGGAGAGTAATGAATGTTGGAGGGAATGTGGCAAAATTGGGACATTAATGCATTGCTGGTGGAGTTGTGAACTGATCCAACCATTCTGGATGGCAATCTTCCAAAACTTTTTAACTCACCTTAAATTTCCCATGGCTCTCCCATACCCTATCCTCTCAGTTGAGAACTTTATCTTATATTTTACTGAAAAAAGTGAGGCCATTCACTGTGAGCTCCCTATCCTCCCCTCCTCATTTCGCATCATCCATATACTTCTGCCCCTTCACTTCTGACTCATGCAAAAATGGCCCTTCTCTTTTCCAAGTCAAACAATTGCCAGTACAAGTGTTCTTATTCCATTTCATCTTCTCCAGAAGATTGTTTGCTCTACTATCCCTGTTCTTTTATTTCTTCTCTTCTTGTCCACTGGTGCTCCACTATTCCCTACAAAAATACCTGAGCCTCCTCCATCCTCAAAAAACCCCAACATTGAAACTCACAATTTACCCCACTCTAAATTTCTCTATTATTATTCAGGATACTACAATCATTTTAATCATCCAGGTTCCCAACCTAGGTGTCATTTTTGACTCTTACTCTCTTACTCTCTGTGTCCAGTTCAGTTACCAAGGCCTCTGCCACCACTCTGATGCAGACCTTTATCATCTCACACCTGGACTATTGCCATAGACTTCTGGTTGGCTTTTCTGCCTCATCTCTCCCCACCTGACTCCAGTCTTCATTTAGCTGTCAAATTAATCTTCTTAAAGCACAAATTTAATCATGTCATGCCTCTTCCCCTACTTCCCAGTCAATAAACTCCAGTGGCTCCCTGTTGCCTCTAGGACCAAGCCTCCTCTTACTTCTTCAGTCTTCTCTTACCTTATCTACTGCCACCACCTGCCTCTCACCCCTGCCAACACACTCTGAGATCCGGAGACCCCGGTCTCCTTACTATTCCTCACATGAGACACTTCATCTCCAGATTCCAGGCATTTCCCCCAGCTGTTCACCCTATCTAGAATACTTTCCCTCCTCAGCTCTATTTCCTGACTTCTATGGCTTCCTTCAAGTTCCAGTTAAAATTCCATCTTCTACAAGAAACCTATTGTGAGCCCCCTGAATGATAGTACTCTATTGAATATCTCCAATTTATCCTGTGTATAACTTATTTGTACATAGTTCTTTGTATGTTATCTTCCCCATTAAACTGTGATCTCTTTGAGAGCAGGAACTGTCTTTTGTCTTTCTCTGTAAACCCAGCACTTAGCACAGTGCCTGGCACATAGTAGGTGCATAATATATATTTACTGACTCTAGTATTCTGAAATCTTTTAAGTCTATACTCCTAAGGTCTAGGATGCTTGGCCTGGGAGGCTCTTAACAGTGAAATTCTCAGAGTACAAAGCTTATGATTCTGAGGAAGGAGAAAAGGGAAGCTGTCTAGAGACAGGTGTGGCTGCATACTAATTCAGATTCTAAAAAGATATGGACAGAAGATGGAAGCAAAAGCTGTAGTTCAGGATGAATACAAATGAGTTACTGGGTCTTATCAGAATAATTTCAGTTATGCTAAAACCTGGAATGAGGTTTGGCTTGCATTAAATGATGAGGAAAACAAAACAAAAAAAAAAGATATTAAACCAAAGAAAAGTTTTTTTTTTCTTTTTTGGGGGGTAGGTAGAGAAAGACTAAAGATGAAGTAGGAATGTTGCTTGCAATGATTTGATGGAGATAACAGAAAGAAGGCAAAACTCAGTCCCTACTTTACTTCAGTTACATTTGCCCAGGAGCATGGTGTTAAAATCAGGATTAATAAGAAATTGAAAACAAGGTAAGGGAGATAGTAACAAAAAAACAACAAAAAACCCTAAAACATTTAGCTGCTCTCAGTAAATTCAAGCAACTGGTCCTAGATCAATCAATTAATCAATTATTCAACAAACATTTATTATGCACCAACTATGTACTAGGCCCTGTACTGGACATTAGGGGGATACACTGAAAAAAGTAAATCAGTCTCAGAACTCAACATTTCATAGGGGAAGATAATATGTACACACACACACACACACACACACACACACACACACACACATACACACATAGATAGATAGATATAGATATCCTAATTAGATTAAAAAAACCCTTGAGGAAAAGAAGACACCAAAAGCTGAGGGTATCAGGAAAGGAAGGTGACGAGCCTAGAAGAAAACTATGAATTCTGGGAGGAAAGTGCATTCCTACTGTGGGAGGTGGGCAATACAAAGGCATAAACTTCAGAGGTGAATGCCATGTATGAAGAAGAGTAAGGTGGTCAGTTTTACTGGACAATTGAGTGTATGAAGGGGAATAGTATATTATTACAAGCCTGGGGAGACAGTTGGAGCTAAGTTATGAAGGGCTTTAAATTTCAAACAGAGAAATTTATTTCCCAGTTGAACTATACCCCTATATCCTGAAAGTTGTGAATGTGATTGCTGAATCATTTTCAGTGATTTAAAAAAAAAAGTACTAGAAGAGTTGGGTACTTTGGAACATACATTTTCTAGCATGTTTCTCAATTATATAGACATGCTACTGTGCCCCATACTATTATATTTGTTACGTAGCATTGCAAAAAATTTTCCTTTTAGTGGACTAGGTTTTATTTTTATTTTTGAATAGTGAATTATTCTGTTTTTAACTAAAAAAAGAAAGAAAAAAGAAATGGAAGAGCTGACAAAGTCTAGATATCAGGAAATGTTTAAATTTTCAACAAAGCATGTAAGACCAAGTCTCTAAACTATAGATATTGGACTTCAGTTTGATTCTTGGTAAAATTCTAGGAAACTTTATTAAATGAATAGTTTAAAAATACTTATGGAAGAAAGGCATATGGTCTAACCTCATTTTCTTTGGAAACTACATCACTCAGAAGCCTATATGTAATTCTGGGAAGTATTTTATAGGCCTCCAAAAGTGAACATGAGGCGCATCTAAATGGTTCAGCATATAGAGAGCCAGACCTAGAAATGAAAAGTCCTGGATTTCAATTAGACTTTGGACATTTCCTAGCTGTTTTCCTGAGCAAGTTATTAACCCTAGTTTTCTAGCCCTTACCACTCTTCTGCCTTGGAACCAATACTTAGTATCGATTCTACGGCAGCAGATAAGGGTTTTTTTAAAAAAAGGAAGAGGTGAACATGTGACAGGTTCAAAACTGGATAGCCAAGACAAGAATATTTATCTTAACAATGTGGATGTTTTCTTTTCCAGAGAGATACGTAGTCTTTCAAAACAAAACAATGAACAATTTTCCATAGGCAATTCAGCCGGTTTTCTCCCTTTTATTAGATCTTGGGTCTGGTTTATTGTATAGCTATACTATCTTTCCAAGAGATGAATACTTATGTAAGAACTTTATTGTTTATACATCTAACTACATGTCATAGTCTAGAAAACAGGCATTCTTTATCTACTTGGTTTTTCCTTTTTGAATTAGAAGTTAAATTTAAAAAAATGTTTTAAAGTCTTTTATTGATGTCTTTTATTTTTCACAATGCCCTCATTTCTCAATATATCCTTCCCCTTTCATTAACCCAAAGATCTATCCTTTGTGCCAAAGAATAAAAAAAGAATGAGAAAAAGAACAGGTCAGCACAACTAATCAATAAATCAACAGAGTCTAATGGTTTATGCAGTGTTTCACATCCACTGACATTCCTTCCCTCTCCACATCTGTAAAGAAGAGAACAAGGCAAATTCTCACATCTCTTCTTTGGAGTCAATCTTGGCCATTCCAGTTGCACAGTGATCATATTTTATTTTTCTTTTCTTTTTGGTTTATTTCATTTTGTATTAGTTTCATTTAAATTAATCAGTCATAGATAATGAAAAAATTTCCACCTTCTTTGGGGTTATCTCTATCCTGAAATTTCTTTGCTTCTCAAGACTATAATATATTTTATTGGTGTTTGTTTATTTAGTTCTTTGTACTGCTTTGATGCCTTGTGTCACCTTACTCCTTTTTCAAGTTTCTTTTTTGTTGCCTGTTATTGGTTAATGTGGTATTTGAGATTTTTTAATACCTAAATAATTGATGAAATTTTAGTGTTTATTTTTTCCCTCAGTTAATTCAATAGTTTTTTTTTTGAGTCACTTTTGCCATGGCATTATTTAATATCTATTTCTGAGGAGTAGTTTATGGATGCTCCCATTTCCTTCTCATAATTGTTTACTGTGGACCTCCACAGTTTTAAGCTGCATCATTATAGCTGCAATGTATACTATTTTATAAAGTTCCTGAAATGCTTTTGCATTCCTATTAGACCATGAGCTCCTTGATGGCAGAGCCTTTTTTTGGGGGTGGGTGGGATTTTTCTTGTATCTCCAAATCTTTACCCAGTGTCCAACTCTTGGTAGTCCCATTTGGGGTTTTCTTGGCAAAGACACTGAAGTGGTTTGCCATTTTCTTCTCTAGCTCCTTTTACATTTGAGGAAATGGTGGCAAACAGGATTAAGTGACTTGAGTAGGGCCATCCAACTAGTAAACATTTCGAAACCAGATTTGAACTCAGGAAAATGAGTTTTTCTTTACTCTAGGCCCAGACATGTATCTATTGTGCCACCTAGCTACCCTACTTGATATGATAGTATATAATAAAACTTTATTCTTGCATTTTTATGGATAAATGTTATATCTGGTGATTGTTAGCAGCAGTTTGGTAAGCAATAATGCTACATTACTGTATAGTTTAGTGGTTAAATTCTCTGGGTTATTTTGAGGCTTGTATTTGTACCCTGAAGATTAGTCATGTGTAAGTTCATGGAGGACAGTGAACCTCTAATACATTAGCTCAAGCTCCTAGGTCATGACTTGCTAGACGTTTGGAAGGTTTAAAATTTCATAGATTGATGTATGAATTGCAGTCCCTACCATTTACTTACATAAGTGACATTAATCACTAAATCCAGATTTCTTTTTTTAATCAAGTTATCTTTTTATAAAATGAGAAATAAATATTTGCTACAAATTGGAGGGGATAGAACTGTTGTGATAGTCTGTCAAATTTGTAGCTATTAGAATTATCTAACACTTAAATTATAAAATTGTTATGGATGATTCTATGAAATGAACACAAATTGCACATCAATAATACTTGCAGTCTAATAAAGGCCTCCAAATCACAGCATAAATTACAGTCAAACACATTTTTAAGGATACATGATTTAGACATTTAGATCAAGGTAACTGAAGACCAGACTTGGTACTTCCATTCAAGTACAATTAATTTGACTTTTCGGTTTTTATAATCATGAATAATGAATAATGAAACTTTGGATTCTATTCCACATATTTACTGTTCAAGTTGTCAGAGTAATAAAGTGTCTTTGTATACTTGATATTCTTTATATGGAGGTGTGATATACATTGTTTATAGCATATTTCACCTTGTATTAAAACTGTTAATTCATACTGTAGGTGAATACTAGATTAAAACTCAACTCCAATAACCACAAAATTTCAACAAAAAGACTTGAAAACTCACCATTTTCTATTTAAACACTTGAGTATAATTCCTTGTACTGGAATCTATCAAAATTATTAGGAATAATTGATTCAAACCTTCAATTCTTCTAAAACATTGTTTATGTTACCAGTTAGTCATTTTAATTATATTTCAAAAAGAACTTTTATCCTCACTATCAAATTCAAAGTATTTGTACTTTATGGATATAGGACCGATGTCAAAAATAAATATTAGTATAATAATATTATTAAATTGTTCTATATGATAAAAATTTGTAGCATTTTGCTCATGAAATTTAATGGAACGTACTTCACAGTAATTTTTCTACATTCTTCTTTATATATCATTGAATGGACACTATAAGTAAAACCTAGCATTGGTACAAGAATAAGAAAATTTAAGACCTTTGGATTATCTAGCATCACTACACAAACTCTTGAATTGAGTAGAGGTAATGCTTCTGTATAATATGAAATAAAAACATTTCCAGCTGTGTTTTAGTAGCCATCTCTATCTATCCTGAATACTGCTCACATTTTGTAATTCACACAAATGTATTTAAAATTGATTTTAAAAATTTACATTCTCTAAATATCAAACTAAAGTTGGTCCCTGAAAATAACCATATTTTAAAAAAATATTACTTTCTTTTAGATGCTGCCTAAGCTTTAGTGAGAAATTTTATTTCTGTTATCAAGCATTTGAACTGATTCATATTTTTGAAAATTTGACATTTTTTAAATACCAGTCTTAATATTAAACTCTCTCAAAAACTCCATCCTGGAATATTATAGATTCTATAAATAAGGTTACAAATGGATCACATCAAGAGTTGAGGATTTTCAATATGGAAGGTTATTGCAAAGCAATGTAAACAATTTGATAAGAAAAACAATATTTTAAACTAGTGAATGCCAAAAATATTGACAAAAGGCTATGACTAAAGTGATGACAACTCTTTAAAACAGATACTTTAAGCTATATTTCTGTTATTAGATAACAAATCTCTTAATGATTCTATCCCTTTCCCTCTCTTATCTACATTAAGAAAATAATTATTCTAAATACATAAATAGAATTTTGTAAGCCAGAAACTTTGGTAATGCCAGTCCTCTTCACTATTCACTTGTATCCAAGCTAGGAGATGAAAAAGTCTTACTCCATTGAATGTAGTCTAAAACCTGGAATAGTGAACTAAAACCCAGATTTCTTAAAGATAACAATTCTGTGGTTTCTGTTGGTAGTAACCTGATCCTTACCTGGCATCACAAACCTCTTCAATTCCCCAAATCGTGTCATTTATTTGATACTTTGTTTTCTGGATATTGTTGGCTAAGTTCATGCCGATTTGCTTTGATTCCTTTGATTCCATTCTTGGATCTTACTCATTTCATAGGTAAACAAACCACTTTTGATGACATACAAGGTCAATGGCATGAATTTGTTACCAGTTTTTCCTATTGCTCAGTAAAGTGATATATGCTAGTTTCAAAAGAATTCCAGTAGGCTTTAGACCTGTTTAACATGGGCTTTAAGAATTTCTATCAATCTTCTTTTTTGGCCAAAAAGTATTAATCTTTCCAGGGAAGCTTCAAGGTGATGGTCATGGGCCCTGTGATTCATGAATATTGTATGACTTTGGGTTTGAATGCTTTCTAAATCTGTTATGGTCATTTTTCTACTCTGGAAGCTTATGTTAAGACTGAAATTGTACAAGTGTTAATTGCTCTAAATGCACTCTTCCCATTCAGCTTTGATTTCAGGAAGCCAGAAAGTACCTTAATATATTCCTTTGAAGCTTTTTCTTTGATATCTTTATGCTTGATGTGTTTTGCCTGGAGGAGAAGTCAAGGTGTCACCTTCATCCATTGATTCAATGTGATCTCTGGATTAGAGTTAAAAGTCTGTAGCCTGTCTTTTCTTGATATATGTTAAGAACTTTACATCTATTGAATTGAAATGAGATTTTGATATCATTAGAGAAAGATTTCATGAGATGGAGGAGCTATTTAAATTGTTTTTCGTATAGATTGATGTCATCCATATTCATCAGTGTTTTGGTTCAATTTCTTTAACTCGAGATCCATATTTAGTACTATTTAGGAGAAATGATGATGGCTACAAGGCTAGGGAGAACTATAAAGGGCTTAAATTAACTTTCTGAAAATGTCACGTTTTATATGAATTGTTTTCAATAGTATTGGGTTGGTGGCATGTTTTAAGAAGAAAGTAACTTTCCACATGGAAATCAATATATTACCATAGCATTCTGATTATACCTGGGTGTATTTTACCTTTTTTTCACTATGTGAATAAGTTGTGAGCAGGGAACTAATTCAAAGCCTTTGTAATAATGAGTAAAGATAGTATATATGTTTCAGTACTTCTGGGTAGCTTGTTCAATAATTACTGAATTGGTAAGAAGTTGCTTGTTAAACCCATGGGACTTCCAGCAAAACCCTTTTTGCTTCTCAGGAAACATATTTTCTCTTGTAAGTGTTTATAGATTTTTTTTCATGATAAAAACTGTGAACACTTTGCATAAAGTACATAAACATGTAATTGGTCTGTATTTGGAGGCTTCACTGGTGTTTTCAGCCTTTGATGACAGATATATGATATTGTCTGATAAGAAAGGTCCAGTCAGGCTTGCATCTGAAAGGAAGCTGCTAAGATACCTTGTTAGTAATTATTTTGTTCCTATGAAGTATTTCCAGCACTAAATATAGATAGCATCTGGTCTGCTCCTTTCTAGTATTGTGGAGAAGCTAGAGTTTCAGTCACCTCTCTTGATTCAATGGTGAGGAAGCTTTTGATTTCTTGTTAGATTTTATGTCTTTTGTGTTAGATTTCTTGTGACCTGAGAGAGGACAAGACATTTTCTACATCCTTTTAACTTAGATTTCCCTTTTGTCTGAGACTTCTTTACTTTTCGAGCCTTTGTAATAATTTTTATATTGAATTATTGATTTTTGAGTACCATTCTGGCTTCTCATATTTCCTTACTCTTTTGACTTTCATTTTCTGACTCAAGGAATTTAGAAGTTTAAATGTTCTTTTGTTTTCAAAATTCCTTTACATGTGTTTCTTTTTCATTGTCTTTAATTGGTCAATATGGTGTTCAAGTTTTCTTCTATGGTTACCAGTACCACCATCATCACCACTATTATTACCTCTTCCTCCTACTCCTTCTTCTTCTATTACTTTCCTTCTTTACTCTTTTAGAATATAAGTTTTTTTTGAGAGAATAAACAGTCCCTCAACAGTCTTTAATTATTTTATTTGTAGAAGCAGCTGGGTGCCATAGTGAATAGAGAACTGAGTTCCAATCCTGCCTTAGATATAATGACTGTATAACTCTCAACATCATTCTTCTCACCTTCCAAGATCTTTCTTAATATCTGCAACAACTCTCTGAAGCCACTTCTATTATGCTGGTTTTCGATGCCTGCTCTTAGTGGTATTCCTGGATAGTAACACTTTTCCTCCTGTTTTTTTTTAATAGAAATGGTTGCTCTAAGTACTGTTTATCGCAGGTCATGAAATGTTACTTGCTTTTAAATACTATGATGGAATATGTTCATTTGTGATTGTTATAGCAAATTTCAGATGTCCTAAATTGCTATTTTTGCCATAACTTGTCAGTTCATTGTATCATGCTATCTAACTCCTGAAAAACATTTTAAACTGTTACTCTTTTTCAAAATCTTTTTCAAAATGATTTGAGATTTCAGTGCCCTTTTTGCCATCTATAATTATTAGGTACAAATTTTGAAGTGTGCATTAGGTGGAGATTAAAAACAAAAACAAAAACAAAAACCCTTACCTTCTGTCTTGGAGTCAATACTGTGTATTGACTCCAAGGCAAAAGAGTGGTAAGGGCTAGGTAATGGGGGTGAAATGACTTGCCCAGGGTCATACAGCTGGGAAGTATTTGAGAAAGAGTTAAACCAAGACCTCCCAGTCTCTAGGCCTGGTTCTCAATCCACTGAGCTACCCAGCTGCCCCCTAGGTGGAGATTTTTAATGACCTGAGGCTCTTCAAATTTTCTCTTTAAGATTTTAGGTGCTTCTTGATGTTTTCTTGCGTTTCATCTTTAGTGTGTGTGCATACATGTGGGTGTGGGTGTTTTAAATGATTGCTTTACCTTGGCTGATAGACATCTTTCTTTGTATGACTTGGAGCTAAAGGCACTATAAGCAAATACTACGTGTCATCTTTGCCTATAGCTGGCAAAATCTGCCTCCAAGTAAAAGATAGCTAACTAGATAATGTACTGGATCTGGGATCACAAAGACAAGTTCAAATCCAGCCTCAGATACTTAGCAGTCTGACCTGGGCAAGTGAGTCATGTAATAGCTATCTGCCTCAGTTTCCAATCTATAAAAATGGGGATAACATAGCACTTATCTTCTAGCATTGTTGTGAGTATAAAATGAGATATTTGTAAAGAGTTTTGCCAAACTTAAAGTGATATGTAAATGCTACCTATTGCTATAATCTTGAAATGAGAAAGTGTATATGGAAAATACTCACGTCTTCAGTCCATTTCTATAATGTTCATAGTTGCCTGCTTTTCTGATTAGAGTTTTATGCACTAAAGAATTTTCAACATGTAGGGTATTGGTGTTTCTGATTTGGTCTGATATATCTTGGATTCTTTTGCTAACAGATCATGAATAGGGTATCACTTGCTTTGCTTTCATGTGTATGAAGCTGAGCACTACAACTGGGATTTTAAGTGGGGTCAATCTGCAGTTTTGTGCTGCTCCATCTCTTTCTTTGACTCTTAAGAACAGTTATGTTACACCCACTGGGTGTTGACAGATCAATATTGTCACAAGAGCCCAACATGCCAGGGTTTCAGGAATCCTGCTAGGGTTGAAAACTACCATTATATTTCATACAAAGTCTGCTAAATTTATGGCTATTATTCCTCTACTTTGCCTTTAGCACATTCTGACACTCCCCTTTTCCTCCTTGCTTTGCAATCTACCCATAACAATGGCATGGATGATAGATTGGATTTTATTACTATTAATAATAATAACAATAATAAAAGCTCCATTAGGTTTCAACAGAGGGACACTTTAGGGGTTTGCTTCAAGACATCCTTAATTTTTTCTCCCAAAGATGAAGGAAGGCCCTGTCTTAATTCTCTAGGTCAATGGAAATTGCCTTGATACTTCCAATATTTTTCAAGGAAAAGGACAGGTCACCAAATATGCTTTGATATTTATAGAGTGCTATAAATGCATATGGTGCAGTAGCAGATCAATGCCAGAGAAATGACAGAATCCTTTCCCACAGTCTAAAAGAATAATGCAGAATCTACAGAAATACAAACAATAAAGGCATCCATTGGCGAAGTTGAGGAATCTTGGACTTAATACCAGACTCTTACTCCCTGTGGATTGAGGAAAGTAAACTCTATTATCATAGACACATTTGTTACATTATTTTGATTGATAAGGAGAACAGAAAAGGGTCAGGTAGGCAAAGTCGACTGCAAAGATTTCTCACTTGTTCTACTCTTAGGCAACCATTTTGAGGTGGTGAATTCTAAATGACTCATAGGAAATGTATAGCCATAAATTGACTTTTTTGTTGTTATCCAGCACACTTCTTAGTTACTTTTCAACTACAAAGAATTAGTGCTTACTAATAGAATTTAAAATAATTTTGATATTGCCCAAAGTTAAATTCGAGGAAAGCAAATTGATTTTTTAAAAAGAGCACAAAAACCTAAACAAAATTATTTTTTTCTTAGATTATTGACTATTTGATATTACCTCATGTCACTTGTATTAATTAGAAATTTTGTTCCTTTAGACTTCATCTCCCAGCATCCCTTTCCCTTTGTCTTCATGTTTGCGTTGTTAGGTTGTTTGTATATAGTTCTATAACTCCTCCCTCTCATTCTCTCTTTCAGGTGCACAGCTTTGGTGAGCTCCCTCTTGACTTTAGCCTTTTAGTTTCCTTTTTGCTTCAAGTTAATTTTAATAAATCTTATTAAATATAATACTTGGAGTATTTTGGATATTCATTTTAATTCTCACACTCTGTTCCCCCTCCATTGGCATTGGCATATGAAAATTAAAGATGTCTTTCTACTATGATCTTGTTAGGACAAAAAATTTACCATGTTTGATATTAAGTAAGTTCATGATATAAACAGGTACTGAGACAAACAGCAAAAATAACTATGTTTAAAAATATGTTTTAGGGCTTCCGGGTTAAGATGGCGGCAGAGTAAAAAGCAGCGCTTAACCTTTCCTAACTGAAACATACAGGACTCCTCAGGGGGACATAAAAACAAATCCAGACGAACAGAGGGACCCCACAACAGGGCTCAGCGTGGAAGGTACATGGAATCAGGGCATTTCCATGCTATAAAGGGGTGAAACAGCTCTCACTAAATTGTGAGCTGAGCAACACCCATCTACAATGCCAAAGCCAGCTCAAGAGAAATAGAGTAAGTTTGGGGCGCCCATTGAGTCATTGGCAGCTACAGGGCCTGTTCCTGAGAGCAGCAAGACTTAGGACCCCAAAAGGCTAAAGAACGCACATGGACTTTGAGCACGGGCACAGAGCACAGGTGTGGAGCACCGGCACAGGTGGAGGCGGGCACAGGTGCGCGCGTGTGAGAGAAGGCACTGAAACTCTGAGTGGGGAACCAGGGCAGATGGGTATAGGACTGTGGAAGCAGCGCCCTGAGACTTGTAAAGGAACCTCGGCCAGAGGATCAAGCAAGGGGGTCCACCAGGGGGCTTGACCTTGAGAACAACCAGACCTGAGACCTCAGGAGCCTAAAGAGTGCAGACAGACCCTGAGTGTGAGGATAAAGCTGAGAAGGGGCTGGGCTAACAACAATGGCAACCCAGAATCAAGAAGTCCAGAAGAGAAAGATTAACAACAAGAAGAAGAAATCTTTAACAATTGACAACTTTTACACAGAGAAAATCCAGACAACCGAGCAAACAGAACAGGAGAACAAACGAGCAATCACATCTGGACCCTCCCAAAATAATGAAAACTGGTCACAAGCTCTTGAAGAGTTCAAATCTGAGATGACGAGAAAGTTGGAAAAGATTTGGCTAGAGAAATGGGAAATAGCTCAAAAGGAAATCAGGCAAGAAAATAACAGTTTAAAAGGCAGAATTTTGCAATTGGAAAGTGAGGCTCAGAAATCAAATGAACTGATAAGCAAATTGAACACCAGAAATGACCAGATTGAAAAGGAAAACCAGTCCTTAAAGGCTAGAATTGAACAATTAGAAGCTAATGATCTCTCAAGACAGCAAGAACAAATAAAACAAAGTCAAAAGACTGAAAAAATAGAAGGAAACATGAAATATCTCAATGAGAAAGTGACAGACCAAGAAAACCGGTCTAGAAGAGACAATTTGAAAATCATTGGTCTCCCTGAAAAAGCAGAAATGAATAATAATAATAGAAATTTGGACTCCATACTAAAAGAAATTATTCAGCAAAATTGCCCTGAAGTTCTACAACAAGAGGGCAATATAGACATTGAAAGGATCCATAGATCACCCTCTATAGTAGACCATGAAAAGACAACCCCCAGGAATATAATAGCCAAATTCAAGAGCTTCCAAGTAAAAGAAAAAAAATCTTACAAGAAGCCAGAAAGAGACAATTCAAATATCAAGGAGCACCAATCAGGATCACACAGGATCTGGCAGCCGCCACACTAAAGACCACAAGGCTTGGAATATGATATTCAGAGAGGCAAGAGAGCTGGGCCTTCAACCACGGATCATCTACCTATCAAAATTGACTATATACTTCCAGGGGAAAGTATGGGCATTCAACAAAATTGAAGATTTCCAAGTATTTGCACAGAAAAGACCAGGACTGAATGGAAAGTTTGACATCCAACCACAAAACTCAAGAGAAACATGAAAAGGTAAATAAGAAACAGAGGGGAAAGAAAGAAAACTCATAATTTTTAAATTTGCCTTTTTAAGAGCCTCAGTAAGATCTAATTATCTGTATTCCTATGTGGAGAAATGCTATGTATAATTCTCTGTAGTGAACTCTATTCA